>NC_056728.1:1359116647-1359226647 GCF_019279795.1 Protopterus annectens
AATTCATCTTGAAAACAGCGTTGACGTATAGGAGCAAAATCCAAGCTATGAACCAATTTGCTCTTCCTGTCCTAACTTACAGTTTTGGAGTGATTGACTGGTCCCAAGACATGTTGGATAGTTTAGATAGGAAAATAAGAAAGATGCTTCATGCTCACCAAATGATTTATAAAAATCAGTGCATACCAAGATTATACATTCCCCGTTCTGAAGGAGGGATGGGCCTCCTTAAAATTGATTACATGTATAGATCTGCAACCATGAGACTCCACACATATCTGCTGACCTCACAAGACCCAAATGTGGTGAAAGTTTTGGAGCATGAGAGAATAAATCTAAGATGACTTCCCTGCTTAGTCTAGCAGAAGCATATTGGTGTCAAGCCGGAATGGAATTCAAACCACAAGTAGATAAAAATCAGGCAGCAATTGGATGTGCCAAAAAACAAAAAAGGAATAAAAGTTGAAAGACCAGATGAGAAGGCAAGAAATGTAGAAAATGCATAAATATAGTTGCAACTATAGAAAACTTCTGGAAGAACCTCATGTTGATCAGGAACAAACCCAGGAATGGTTAAGGAAGAATTAATTCAAACCAAGAGATGAAAGGTTAATATTGGCAGCACAAGATAGTTGGCTACATACACGTTAGTTTACAAAGTCCATTGAACATGTGGGAGAAACAGACAATTGTAAGTTTTGTAGAAAAGAGTTGGAAATAGTTGCACACCTCATTGCTGTCTGTGACATACTAACAGCAGAAGGACTGTGCACTGAAAGGCATAATAATGTGGCAAGACTATTGCACTGGGGATTGTGCAAACATTATGGTATTGAAATAGCTGAAAAATACTGGAAAAATGAACCACAAAGCATCACAGAAAATGATGAAGCCTACATTACATGGGATCACCCAGTACCAACACTTCAAAAGATAGATGCTAGAAAACTGGATATAGTGGTCTATGAAAAGAAGACAAAAGTAGCACTAATCATTGAAATTGGCACACCCAGTGACTACAGTGTCTTGCATGCAAAGAGACACAAAGACATAAAATATCAGGGTTAGCAAGCAGAAATGAGAGCAATGTGGATGAATGATGCCCAACCAGTAGGAGGGGCAATGGGTCCCATAAAAAAGAATCTACAATCGTATTTAGATATGTTACCAATACATGTAACCCCATGCAAATTGCAGAAGGAGTCATTACTGGGCACATTGCGGGTGCTGTGAAGAGCACTTCTGGATGATATCAAAACTTGAAACAGTACTAATTTCATGAACTTTAATTGTACCTTGACTTAGGAATGAGTTGCATTCCTGTCATCGTATTAGAAACCTAAAAGATTTGAAGAAATTAAAAATGTCAGAAATATATTCTCACATATTCTTTAATGCTATCCATATAGCTCTGTTTTTATGTCATGGACATTTGTCAAACTGAAATTTCAGTGGTGGCTGGTGACTTCAAATTAAAGGGGGGGCTGCAGGAGACAGCTGAATGGGTGGGACCAATGGGAAGGGGTGTGACCAACCAGAAAGGGGTAGAGTTATGCTCAAAACCACAACAACTGGAACTTTAATTAAATACACTGCCCTGGGTGCCAAACTGTCATTATGAGAGTCCAATCAAGACAAAATGAAGTGTAGAAGAAAAAAAATATTTCAATGCATTGGCTACATGACAGCTTACTTAATATCTAAATGGAAACACAAAGGTTGTGAGGCATGAAAAAATAAATTACTTTTTAAATACATTACTGGAATGCCAGTCAAAATCAAGTATAAAAAAACAAGCAGCACTCAACTCAAACCACTTCTTCTTGCACTGCAGTTCTAATTATAATTTATATTCAGCTTTATAAAATTACCAAGTAACATGCTGAAAGTAGCAATCTCTGTGATACCCCCACTTGTAAAAATGTTTCTTATCCAAAAAAGACCTGCTGCCTGACAACAACTATCTACTTGTTTCATGGGGAAGACATGATCGACCAACAAACAAGAAACAAGCTCAAGATAAATTGCTTAAAGGATTACTGCACAAGTTATGGACCACACATGATAGATTGGCATTCTGTTTAGTTTACAGGTAAAGCCTGCAAAGAGGACTGCAAGTCTCCAACAAATGTAATGAGCTTCTGAAAATACTGTAATCCTGTCCTTTATTACAAATACTGTCATATGTATTTCAATACCTAAGGCTTATACGTTATCTAGTTATGTAAATATTCTCTGCATGGCAACAACAAAAAGGCTTTCAATATTGGTAATTCTTTAACAGTATGCGTATTAAAGCTTACTTGCATCTTACAATCTCTGACAAGCTTACCTGATGGTCATTAAAGCATTGCTACTTAAACACAGAGCCACAGAGCACTGCAACAGCATGCATTTTCTGAATAATAAGAAGCATAAATCAACAGTATAAAAATATGACAGAAACCCAGAACATTCTGCAAAATCAAGGACAGATGAAAAGCCACTGCCGTACTCGTGTCTACCTTGGATGGGGAAGTACTCTGCACACTTACATTGCATTACTGCTCGTTGCCTTGCTTGGACACATTCAGAGTCACTATATGGGGGAGTGGGGTGCAACAAGTATGTCACAATTTGAAATGTCTCTGACTGACAGTGATGGCTCTGACACTCACACCACTCAACCTCAGAGCAAGAAATCTGGACAAAGCCATACATAGAAGTGGGACACAGGCCCAAACATAAGGACAATTTTTAAATATTGCTCTTATAAACTTAGAAAGATAATAGAATAGTAGTAGGTCTTGCATTAGTATGAATTTTCTGGAGGGTATGAAATCTGAAACTCAAATGTCTGCCATTATTTTCTAACTTGAATCTTTAATGATTTGCCACTAATTTGCTAGAAAACCACAATTTTATGAAAAATGGACCAAAAATATGATATAAAAATATAAAATTGCCACACAATACAACAGGGAACCTGTCAAAGAAGGGACACATTTTTAATATTAATACTGTTAACTTGAGCAGTTGACAAAATAAAAGAATCTACATGCATTTCTGAAATAAAAGTAATCTATAACTCTGATCATTACAGTTATTTATAATTGTAAACCTTCCATGCTTTCTTCCAAAATTGCCATTTTGTGGAGGGATTATTAGAGGGAGAGCAACATTTTGAGCCAAAATTGGGGACAGTTGAGAGGTTTGGATATTCCTAATTCTATAAAGTGATTTATTTGCATGTATCTCTCAACCTCTTAATGCAGGAAATCTGGACAAGGCCAAATATATTGGGGGAACATACAAACAGTACTAAAAATTGCTCTTGTATAAACTTAAGACAGTTGATAGAATAACAGGTCTTGCTTTAGCATGCATTTTTCTGAAGGTTAGGATGTCTGAAACTCAATGTCTGTCATTATTTAGTGACTTCATTCCTAAATGATTTGCCAGAAAACCACAAATTTTATGAGGAACAAACCAAAAATAAGAAGCAAAAATCTATTAATTCTGCAAAAATCTGGACAGTTGAGAGGTATAGTTCAGCTGGAGCTGTCTTTGAGTTTGCTGCCCTTCCCCCCCTCACAAAATCATGGTTGAATGGAGCCTCCCCCCTGCAGCCATTCCAATGTCCCATTCCTTGGTTATTTCACCACGTTTGCCATAAACACTATAATGTGCATACTGCTTTACATCTGCAATGATTTGGATTTCATTTGAAAGTTTTATTTTGCATTTTACAGCACAAACACTAATAGATATCTGCTAAAAAATGCAGTCTTACAATGAAAATAGACTTAGCATTAAAACTTCTCTGCCCTTGAAACTCACATTCATCGAAACAGCATTGAAACCCACAGTCAAAGAAAATACATTTTGCCAGTGGCAGATAAAGATTAACTTTGGGTTGTTTTCAGATCATAGACCCCTTGCACATGAAACATACACATGTTCTTTCATATACTTTTCTGATTGTATTAAATTATATTCCTTGTACAATACAGTCCAGTTGCTAAAGGGCATTTTACATTTATTGTTTTGAACATTTTTCAAGTAAACAATGAAACAAAATGCATGCGCCAATAATGACAAAACTGCCCAATTCAGAACATTTCCATCATAAAAGTCTACTCAAACTTCTACAGTCCACCAGTATCAGTAAATATGCACAATCTCTGAAGAAATAAAAGTCATCTAAATAATTCCACATTAAAGAAATCTGTAACTAATGAAGAGGTTGCTGCTAGCAAACAACTTTATATTTCATTGTTTCATCTACAAATAAAGTGCCTGTTGCCCTTGAGGAATAAATTGCCTATGTTGCATTAAAAATGATAAGTTAGTAATATTGCAATAGGGAATGGATGGCAAACTGGTAACAGGTTCATAGTTACTAGGTATCTTTGCCAAAAAGGACTATAGCATCCTCCCATTTTACAACACAATACAGTATCAGCAATGCATCTACCTACTGTGGGAGTAGAACCTACAGCCTTTTGCATCAAAAGCAAGTACATTACCTATTGTGCTATTAACAATGCAAGCAGACTCGGCATAAGCAGCACTAAACTTTTGTTCCCCTGCAGCTCTCAGCTCCTTGTAAAATCTACTCGACACTCAGCTGTATCTCTGCACTTTGCAGAACAAGAAATCTGGAAAAAGCTAACATTTATGGGGGGGAGCAAAAGCCCAAAAACCAGGGACACATTTTAAACATTGCCGGCATAATTTTGGAAAGTTACTAGAATAAAATTCTGTGTTACCACCATGTATTTCACTGCCAAGTCTTGAATCCAGGACCCTGTGCAAAACAGTCAGAGCAACATACCACTATGCCAAATCAGCTGTTTTGTGAAAGAGAGGAAGACTGAAACTTAAGTGAATACCATTTAGTGAATTCAGTTATCACCATAGCTGTCAACCTCTTAGCACAAAACACCTGAACAAAGCCAATAATGGGGCAAAACAGCCCCCAGACATATTCATTGAATTGAGTTCTCAACATAGCTATCAACCTTAGTACAAAAAACCTGAACAAAAATAGGGACAAATTTAAAATATCCATCTTATAAACTTAGAAAATTGCTAGAATATAAGGTTTTGTGTTACCATGTACTTATTGAAGAATATGAAGTCTGAAATTCAAATGCCTGTTATTTTTTTATTTAACATTTGTTAACCAGGAAAGTCTGACTTGGAACAAAAGCCAATTTTCAGCAGAGGCCCAGGGAGAAACACTCTAGACCCATGCCTTTGTAAGATGGAAACACATGCAGACTCCACACAGAAGGCACCTCAGCCAAGAATCAAGCCAGAGGACATGTAGCTGTCAGGCAACAATGCTACCACTACATCACTGCACTACTGCTGTTGTAAGGAAACAAAAATACAGAAATCACAGATTTTATGAGGAACAGAACAGAAAAAATATGAGACAAAAATCTGCAAATTATTTACAAATGGTGGTGGGTAGGGAATTTGGGCCCTTGCCCCCTGCACCCAAGGTACAGGGTTCAAGCCTGAGGTATTCTCTACTCACCACCATGTGTTCTCTCTAGCCACTAGTATATAGCAACTGGGGCATTTTACACACACCGGTCTCCTCGCAAGCTTATTCTCAGTACCGTCCTGTGCAAGCTAATGGCTGGTTTCCCTTTCTCTGCGAGAGTAGGCTCCAGCCTGCAGATGATGCTGCACAGACTTCTGGGCATCTGCAGTGCAGAGATGCCTTTCCCCTTATCCAGACTGCTGACATAGCAGTCTGGTGTTCTGTGAGTTCCAGGAACTCCAAACAGGCATGCACAGAGTTCCGGGACTTCACAATTTGTTTTGTTTTCTTTTTTTCTACAGGTGGGGGGGGCTGCAGTCCTGCAGTCCTATAGCACGAGCCACTTCTGCTGAAATGCATCTCTTTTAAGTGACAAAGAGTGATAGGAAAGCACTTGCTTGAGACTGTAGCATTCGCAAGATGTCTCTGATACTGCCTATTTGAAAAAAAAATGGTGAACTGGGGAATCTCATAGTATACATGCAGTGGATATTACTGACCCTGTCTAGAAGTGCAACACAGTGTAAAATGAAGGAACTCCACTTGCGCAGTACTAAATGTTTTTCCTACAGGTGATCAAGGATTAGTTGATCAGTTTCTAACTACCCACCAAAAATAATCAAAATTATCTCTTACTGTGGATCAAAGGCTAGCATCTTAGGCCCAGTAGAATCTCTGTAAGACTGTTGTTTGCATTCACAGGGAATTTCTCCTCGAGGGTTGGTGGGGCTTACCCCCACATAAAATATATTGAGGCTTGCACCCTCGCTGCAAAAACTCATCCTCAGGAGTTTGTGGGTATGTGTTTGGTCTTTTTAAGTTAATGTTTCTTTGATCACCCATGCATTGATTAAAGTAAACAGATTGTATCAGTGAGTTTATATACTGATACTATGTATGCTGACTGCAGTTCTGCGTTCATGTGATTTTAGTAACCACGTCTAATGACAGCTCAGTGGAAAAAGGCAGACTCTGTCTTAAGTGAAATATTTATGAGATGCACAAATAGCATTGCCTGAAATGTAACATTGGAAAGGTGTAACTCTGTCTCTGGTCCTTCTTCTCTTACACAGTCTTAAATTATAATGCACATCATCTTTATTTCCTTCTGTAACAATTGGCAACTTTTCTTTTTCTTCTTCTAACCTGTCTGGTTTCAGACATATGAATCACTCCCCACACTTCTCCTCCCATTCCTCTGCATTGCTATACTTTGGATTCTGCTAAAAAGAACTATAACAGTTGTGTTGTTTTGCTGTTAATGCTTGTCTTCCATATGTCTGTCTGCTGACTTACACAAGTCCCACTCCCAGCACAGTTTTTCATTTATTTTATTCTGCAGCTGTCATCTCTCTTTTCTGCCCTTCTTCACTGCATTGAGAAAGCAGCACACTCATCCCCTCTCAAGCTCAGTCTGTGGGTGCCAACTAGATTTCAAATTAGGGTTTTCCTGCTAAGTCAACAGTGCTGCAAAAAACTTCACATTTAACAGAATCTTGCAATTTATGAGTCTGAATACAGACTTTTTCCATCATAAACCTGTACCATTTCTAGAAACTCATAATCACGCATATGGCCTACAATGTTAGTATTTATAGTTATTATTCTAAAGGTTCCAGACACAGCAATGGACCAGCACAAGTTACTGTTTTCTGAATGCAGTGGTTTTATCCAAATATATTAAATATCTTAAAAAACACTTTATGCATCGATGAATACTTACATGGCAGTCTTTAAGTCGTGTATTTAAACAATACAGAGAACAACAGGTAAGTGTTACTGTTCTAACAAATAACAATGTTTCTTTCTTGGGTTTTCTAGAACCTGATACAAATTCCATTGTTTCCTAAAATTATTTTCTGGGTAATGTTCAGATTAGTATTGATTGCATCTATGAGGCAAATCCAGTATGGATTTGTTGTGTGGCCCTTTGTGCTGTCCCTTCCTATCTTTGTAAGATGACATTTGTAAACTGTTGCTTTTTCTGGTTACATATATTGTTTTGGTGTGTGGAGGTACATCTGGGGTGAGTTAATGCACTAAAGAAAAGTCGCTGTGTTCTAGCTTTAGAAATTTTCCCCTGGAGTGAAGTAACTTTGTCACATTTCTCTTTGTTGAAGCCAAGGCCACAGTCAGGCCATCTGTCACTCTGGGCAGTTCCTCAACAGGCGAGCTCCTTTTTACAATTACTGGCACACACACTTACTGAGGTAGTAAATACAGAGCAAATTCAGTATCAGCATTAATTTAAGAGGATGCAATATCAGCCATGACTGGTGCTGCACTCAAATCTTATCAGCAACTGCCAATCATGCTCTGTAACAACTTACACCCAGGTAAGGTGCCCCTCCATATCACCCTAGTTACAGCTCTGGGTGAAGCCCCCATTTCAGATTGGAAAAGTCATAAGGTTTTAAAAACTCATCCACTGATGAGGCAAATAGAAGATTTTGCTTGAATGGAAGCTTATGCATCTTCAGTGAATGGTATACCCTAGCTTTGACTTCACTGGCTTCATGTTGTAATTCTGAGCTCCATAATTGTGACTCTAAGAATTCTGAGAAGAAAAAAAAAACTAAAGGAGGACAGTGAATGCTGATAACTACTGTTGTCCTTTTAGATTACTTTTTTTTTGCAGCAGCAGCAGGGCTGCCCTTTTCATATCCACACCCCTGCTACTTAAATACACTAACTATGAGATTGTCATTTACTGGAGAAAAGGGAATACAGTGATCAAAGACTTACTATATGTAAGTTCCCATTTTTACACTTTTGCTGTTCTAGGACTCACACTTATAAGTGTCAGAATTTAAAACTGCTACTGACTTTATTCAGCCCTGGAGACAGAAAAGGACATTGCAACATTGTGTGCCTTGGAACCTTTTGGAATAATTTATATTTGAATATTACGAATAATACAGCTTTTACTCTATTGATATTATGCCGTGCATCAAAACAGAGCATGCTATTACCCAGCTTTGATGTTCTTGCACCATTGTGACAACAATTTCTGTGTCTGAAATGATTCATATACCTGCTAGCAATATATTTAATATCTGTAATGCAGACACTATAACTGTTATAGGTTTGGAAGTGACAGCACATTTGCTGTCTGTAATATTTAAACAGCAGCTGTGGTTATTGCTATAAAGGGGATTATTGTTTCATGAAAACATGATGTTATTTTACAGTCAAGTACAAAGACAGTATCACTACATTGTTTTTGCATAGATTATTCTACTGGATGAAGTAGTGACTCACTACAGCTACCACAGTACTTTACTGAACTGCATACTGCATTACATTTACTTAAATGTAAAAGGAGACAAGCTTATCTCTTTGCCCTTCTAGACTTAGAAATAATGAACACCAAAACCAAGTAGAAAATATATGAAGAGGATCACCAAAGGAACACTGCAGCACTAAATCCACAAAATGTAATGAAAAAAGTTAAGCGCTTTCGTCAAAATCACAAGACTTCATCAGAACAAGAACATACAAAAAATGCCATATTTAAATACCCTAACCCTTACAGCCATTGTTTGACAAAGCAAACATAATTTCCTGTAAAATAATTAAGCAGTTTAAAAAGACGGTAAGACATAATCACAGTAATTGCCCATTACGACACACCAATTGCCACCTACCAGCCACATAGACATTAATGTATTATGTATTGAAGTATGATTTAAAACACAGATCTTGAATAAAATCACATAAAAAAGCTGATTTTCGTTTTAATACAGAACTAATGGATAACTTGTCATTGAGCCCAGGTGGTTGACATGTATTTAATTTAATCTGCCACTTGAGCTCTAAATATTCAAGGAATTTATCATCAGGTCCCCCTCGTGGACCCAGGTCTACTTGTTCAAGTACAAAAAATTTAAAATAGTGTGTCGGGTGCACCTTTATATGCTTAAATAAAGCATTAGTTTCTTTATTTTTTAGTATATCATAGTTGTGTTGATATTTTCTTTGTCTGAGGGCTCTGATTGTCTTTCCCACATAGTACCCCTCACATACCATACAGGTTGCAATATATACCACTCCCTTGGTGTAACAATAACACTTCCTATTAGTAGTAATTTTACCATAGTTCCTGACTCTAATGGAATCAGTGTCCAATATATAGGGGCATTGTCCACACCTCCCACATTTAAAAATTCCACCTAGGCCTGCCTTTAATGTTTTCCTCTCCACCAGGCCTTTCAAGGAGGTGCCCTTTTTGTAAACCACAAGAGGTTTTTCCCCCACCCTATTGTTGATCTTCTCATCCAAACAAAAAAATGGTCCAAAAATCATAAATGATGCTTCTAATGTTAAAAAAAATCCCTAGTGAAGGGCAGGACACATGCCCTAGTAAAACTGAGTTTTGACCAAACCAGAGATTCTATTCAAACCTTCAGGCTTCTCCAAGAGTGTAGAATAATACCCCCAGCTCTTTTTGATTTGACTTCTTCAGCTATGTCATTGACAAAGTTAAAGGGGTAACCTCTTTTCTGCAACATTCCCAATAGGACATCACATTCTTTAACAAAATTGTCCTGGTCGGACACCATTCTGGCCAATCTCATGTATTGCCCCTTGACAAGGGATTTTTTTCTGATGCAGAGGGTGGCAACTCTCAAAATGCAACAAAGAGTTAAAATAGGTAGGTTTTCTATAAACATGTGACGTAAACCTACCCTTAAAGTGATCTTTCTTAATAGTAACATCCAGATAATTCAAGGTGTCAAGGTCCTTGGTCATGGTAAATTTCAAAAAGTTGGTAGTGTTGTTGATGTAAATGAAGAACCTATTCAGGTTATCTTCACTCCCATGCCAAATAAGACCATATCATCCAGGTACCGTCCATACAGTACCCACATATCCTTGAATTCAGAGTTCACTACATAGAGGTCTTCCCACTGTGCTAATACAATGTTAGCAAATAACGGTGTGCAACATGCGCCCATTGCCACTCCCTGCACCTGCTTGAATAAATACCCCTCAAAAGTGATAAAGCTGTTGTCGAGAACCATTTCCATACAGGATCTGATAGTAAGGATAGTGTCATGGTTCAATGTACTAGTTAAGCATAAATAGTCATAGAACCATTCTTGTCCAACATCATGGGGTATTACTGAGAGGAGGTCACAGATGTTAATGGTGACCAAGATCAAGTCCTCATGGTACATACTGTTCGTAACTTTAGACAGAAAATTCAAGGAGTCCTTGATCACCAGGTCTCTGTTATCAAGGGTGTACTTAACAGTGTTGTCAATATATTTAGACAAACTGAAGATCGTAGAAGCTTTTGCATCAACAATTGGTCGTGGGGGGGGGGGGGAGTCATAGATACTCTTATGTATTTTAGGGATTCCAAAAATGGTAGGAATCCTAGGATGCTTAGTTTCCAAAAAACTAGAAGTTTCTACAGTAATTTGCTCATTGAGTAAAAGTTGTTCAATGTCTAAATCTATTCACCTGTAGGATATATTCAACTCATTTTTGGAAACCTCTGTGTATGTGTCACTGTATAATAAGTCAGTCATTTTACTATTGTAATCACACACACACCCATGATAACAGTTCCTCCCCCCTTATCTGGTTTCATAATCCTGATTTCATCATTCTCCAAAATATCACGGAGCAATGTAGTTTCTTGCCTAGTTAAATTACTGGCCCTATTATTATCAAGAAGTTTTTTGTTATTATTTTTGGCAACCACTTTTCTGAATTAATTTTCACAAAGGGTCTCATACATTTGTACTGTCGGGTGCATAGGGGGTATGAAAGTATTTGGTCTGTTTAATTGGCCTAGATTCCCCTGCAACATGCATTGTCCAGCCCCTGCTCGTGTAAAAAAGAGTTCCAAATTCAACTTCCTAGTTTATAATTTAAACTCCAAAATAGTATTGACAATGTCACTACCAGTTGTTGGCACAAAGTTGAGCCCTTTTGAGAACAGTTCTGCCCAATCAGTACTCACAGTTGTCCTACTATAATTGTAAATGCTGAAATCATGCTCAGGATTCTTCACAATGATACATTCATACATCCCATCCCTTTCATTGGTATCATTCCTCACCTCCAATACTGTTGTTGTTGTCTCCCCCTCCTCCATTGATTCTGATAATTCACTTGTCCATACCCTCCGTTCCCTTGTCCCTCCCCCTCTGATTCATCAATCGCTGGGATCTCCTCAGAAGTGGTGGTTCTAAAGGGGCATTGTCATCCACTGAATCGACACATCATCATCTTCATTAATTACATTAACCTCTTCACATCTTTCAGCCCACCTAGCTTGTTGGCCCAGGGGTGGGTCAGGGTATGCCCTCCCATCATCATAATCAGTTTTATCTCTGAACAGCTTTCTTTCTTTCCTTTTTTGCACTTGCACCAAGTCATTATCAACACTTTTAAATAAATTATTAAATTCAACCAACCTATGTTCAAATAATAAATCATGCTTAATTTCAGTATCAAGTTTGTTAATGTCCTTTAAAATAGTAGCCATTTTCTTATTGTTATCAGTGATAAAAATGTTTAACACCTCACAACCTTGCTTATTGAAAAAGTTCTTTAAGTCCTGGTGTAATTGGGAGTCCTTAATAAGCCCAGTCGGATATTTCCATGTCTGAAGGCCCTTGGGAATCTGCTCTCTCCTTACACACTCATGCAGATATTAATTTTCCAATTGCAAACGTTTGTACCTGAATAAAGCTTCCTTAAAACCCCAAAATTGTTGCTCGAGACTGCTGTGTTGGTTGGTAGTGTTCATATTCTGTCCATCAAAGATAATTCTGTTCCTGAGCCATTGCTCAACCAAAACTGATAGCATGCTGTTATTATGTGCATCTAGCGTGTTGCCAGATGCTAGTCCACTCCCATTTACATTACTGCTGCCTGCCAGACCTCATTCATAGGAGTGATTGTTAGAATTAGTGCTCCTTTGTGCTGGAGTACTCATTGAGATGTCAGGACTCGATATACCAGTATTGTTGAGCCACTGACTACAATGATCCGCTAATTGTCCCAAAAGTGACTCTACCTTAGCAGAAAGCCCAGCAACAGTAGATGCAAGTGTTGCTACCGTTTGAGCAATAATGTTCAAGTCCATGCTGCCAGTGCTACCGGGTTGCTCCCCTCCATCCATGACTAAAACAGACTTAGAAATAACGAACACCAAAACCAAGTAAAAAAATATATGAAGAGGATCACCAAAGGAACACTGCAGCACTAAATCCAGAAAATGTATTAAAAAACTTTAAGTGCTTTCGTCAAAATCACAAGATTTCATCAGAACAAGAACATACAAAAAATGCCATATTTAAATACCCTAACCCTTACAACCATTGGTTGACAAAGCAAACATCATTGCCTGTGAAATAATTAAGCAGTTTAAAAAGGCAGTAACACATAATCACAGTAACTGCCCACTACGACACACCAATTGCCACCTACCAACCACATAGACATTAATGTATTATGTATTGAAGCATGATTTAAAACACAGATTTTGAATAAAATCACATAAAAAAGCTGATTTTAGTTTTAATACAGAACTAATGGATAACTTGTCATGCCTATGGAGGCTTCATTTGCCCCTATATATGCCAATCTTTTTATGGCATATTTGGAAGAACAATTGATTTACTTTCCCCTTCACAATCTGTATTTGTCCAAGATTGACATTTGGCATTGTTATTTGGATGACTGCTGGTTAGTATGGAGAGCTGATGTTGCATTTCTAATGAATTTTTGGATTACATCAATAGCAACAAATGGGGTACTCATTTTACATGCAACTTTGATCTAAACCAGATAACCTTCTTGGATGTTCTGGTAATTAGGAAATCCGATCATACATTGGACACACAGGTTTACCGGAAATTTCCGGAATATAACGCCTTGTTGCTTCTAGTCACCACCCTCCCCACATCATATACAACATACCTAAATCCCAATTTATGAGAATCAAGAGTATTTTCTCAGATTCTAAGACTTATGAACAGCAAAGGCGTGACCTGGTAGGTAGATTCAGGGCAAGGGGGTACATTTCTGACACCATTACCATGGCCTGTAGGGAGGTATCTTCATTAGATAGACAGGATCTGATGAGATATAAGGATAGGACCTCTCCCCAGGACTCACATATCAGATTTATTACTACTTATGGGCGCAACACACATAACCTTTTACAAGTGATTCAATGTAATTGGAGCATCTTGAATGGAGATGTCAGGCTTGCCCATATGTTACCGGAGAGATGCCCTTTTGGTTATAGGAGAGGTAGAACATTGGGTTCTTTTTTTAATTATTACAAAACTGTGTTCTTGGATACTCAGTCACAATGTCAAACAACACTTATGGGGGATCCCCTGGTTGGGTGATTCCCATGTGGGCACTGTACTCATTGCATCCAGATGGATAAGACCAAATAATTCACTAGTAGGAATACTGGCCAGGTCTATGATATCAAGTTCTTTGCCCTTTGCTCTAGTGAATGGTTGGTTTACCTTTCTACCTGCTCATGTTCTGCATTTTATGTAGGACAGACTTTGAGACCTGTGAAACTCCGTATTAGTGAACACATTAGTGATATTAAAACAAAAAAGCAAGTAGTGCTCTGTATAAGCATGTTTTAAATCACCCTACAGTCAATTTCAGATTTACTGTTATAGATAGAGTCATTGGTAAGAAAGGGAACAAAGTTGGTTGGCACAATATATTAAACTTGAAAGAAAGAAAATGGATTATTAAATTGGGGAGTTATCCCCCCCCCCCGGGCTAAATGAGCAATCGTGACCAGTCATGTTCTCCTACCAATTGACTGTTGTGCATATATCATGTGGCTATTTGTGGAAGTTTTGTTACACTGAGGAAGGCTTTGTAAATTTGTGCCGAAACCGGTCTGTTTATGTCACATTAAAATATATTTTTTACACACCGCTTTACTTTTTTTGGAATTGATGACAGCACCCAGCTTGCAGTCATCTGCAAACTTGGTCAGCCATAGCCCACTGGTTTTGCCCTGCATCTTAGAAATGTATATCCCAAACAACAGAGGCCCCAAGACTGAACCCTGGGGTACACCACTCATTACAGGTCTACTGCTTGAGATGGCTTCCCCTATTTTGACTGGGTGGGTTCTGTCAGTAACCCAGTTTGCTATCCATCTGGTACATATGGATTTATGCCTAGTTGAGAGAGTTTATCTATTATACCTGAGTGGGGAATAATATTGAAGGCTTTGGCCAGGTCAATGTAGGTGGTGTGCAACATTTTCCCCTCATCCAATGCTTTGGTGACTCTCTCAAAGAAGTCGACCAGATTTAAAAGGCATGACCTCCCTTTGCCGAAAACAAACTGTGTGGGATCAAGTGTTTGGAAGTTGCCAGGGTCCTTGCTAATGAGGTCCATGATAATCCGCTCAATGGCCTTGCAGATCAGGCTAGTTAGGCTGATGGGTCTATAATTTCCTGGATCAGTGGATGCTCCACCTTTGTGGAAATTAATGACAGTGGCTGTCTTCCACTTGGCTGGGATGAAGCCGGTACTCAATCTTTGGTTGAATAGGGTGCCTAATGGTGCTACAAGTTCCTGCCTGAGTTCATGTAGGATGCAGTCTGGGATGTTATTGGGTCCCATGGAGGCTGTATTTTTTGCCTTTGAGAGGGCAGTGATGACTTGCTCCCTAGAGATAAGGGGAGGGGGGAGGTTTCTGGTCATGTCCTGATTTACTGATGGGGGGGGGGGTAGAGGGATGAAGTTTTCACTGAACCTGTCTACCAGCAGGTTGGCTATATCCATGGCATTTGTGTATGTGGTGTCCTTGGCCAACAGTTCTAAGCAGATCTGGGTGCTTCCTTTGAGATTGTGGACATATGGGAAGAAGGCCTTATGATTTTCTTTAGTAGATGTGGTCAGTTTGGACTAGAAATTTGCTTTGGAGAATTTCACTAGTGCTTTTATTTGCTTGGTCAGGCTAATGAGATTGCTTCCAGTTAGGTAACTGCGCCTTCTTGGTCCTGGACAGCAATTTTTTTCTTTTTATTATAGAGTTTATTTATTGTAGATGTCCACCAGACAAGTTTACTCTTCCTTGAGAAGGATGAGTTCATCCTGTCGGGTATTCCTGATTCCATGCAGCTATATGAAATGCTCATATAGTACGTTGGTGTAGGGTTGGATATATGTGCCAGTTCCTATGGAGGGAGAAGGGGCTGTGAGGCTGTTTATACATTCCCTCAGGAGGTTGTAATCAGCTTTGGAGAACTTTTTTTTGTTTCATCTTAACTGGGGGGGGGGGGGTCAGGGGAGATGGTGACTTTGAAAGTGACCACTTTGTGGTTGGATCTTACCAGGGATGATGACACTGTAGGGATGCTCTGATGGCAACTCATGTTGATTAATACCAAGTCCAAGATATTTTCACCTCTTGTGGGGGTATCGACCAGCTGATCCAAGGCATTTGCACTGACAAAATCAAGGAATCTCTGGGCATTTGTGTTTTGGCATGAATATTTTTTCCAATCTATGGTTGGATAGTTAAAGTCATCCAGGATCAGGGCAAATGGTTGAATCTTATTTATTTATTTTATTTATTTGACATTTGTTAACCAGGTTAGTCTGACTGGGCTAGAAGCCCTTTTTCAGCAGAAGCCCAAGGAGAAAAGCTCCAAGACAAAAAACATAAACAATGACCAGATAAAAATACATAAACCATGACAAGATACACCAGATACATAAGTAGGATGCCTACTATACAATTAAGAAACTCTAAGGTATGTCAATACACAGACAGACTTTTAGACAAATCTTATTTAGTTCCATATGTACAAAGAGTAAAAATACATATAACAGCGAAATATTCAATTAGAGGTTGATTGGCATGATGGATGTAATTAAAGTAAGATATGTTACAGTTCATATTTGACATTAAGGTAGAACTGACTGCTAGAAGAAAAGATTAAAATAAATAGGGGTAAGGATGATCGCTGCTATAGTACTAGCAAGGTGGAGGAGGAAGGGAAGATGGTGGAAGGGTAGGTCAGGTTGGAGTGAGACAGGGGCAGGACCATGTCCTAATCATGTAATCTTTTAATTTTTTTTTTTAAATAGGAAGTACTAGAGGTTGTTCTTTGGTCTAGGGGAAGTTTATTACAAATATTAGCAACAGAATGGCTATAAAGACGTTTCCCAGCTTGTTTGCTAGGTTTATAGACTTCCAGAAGGTGTAAGTCTGCACTGCGGAGACAAAGTTAGGGAGTGCAGGGAGAGATTAGGGTAGAGTGAGCAGGGCAGTGAGAGGGATTTGTAAGAATAGAGTGAGTAAGTTAGAGCTTAGGAAGTAAGAGTTGGTTATGAGCTTCTGGCCAAAGAAGATTTTGTAAGGCAGAGCAGTGGTGGGAGCGGTATGGGAGATTTGAAGCAAATTTAGCTATTTTATTGTAGCTAGATTCAAGTTTAGCCATGAGGTTAGTTTGTAAGTGAGAACAGGTACAGTGTAGAAGAGAGTAGGTAGTAGAAAAGCTTGGGCCAGATATTGTTTTGTGTTCTTTGTGAGATATTTTTTATTCCTATATAATAGGCCTAGTTTTTGGTGTGTTGTTTTGATGGCTTGTAGAATGTGGATATCAGACTTAAGTTGATCATCAATAACCACACCAAGGAGTTTGGTATGAGTTTCTGCTAAGATAGTAGTGTTGTTGAGAGAAGAGACTGAGAAGGGGGTTTTGTAGTGTTGTAGGTTTTTAGGGATGAACAGAAGTAGTTTTTTTTTGGGTTAAGTAGGAGTTTGTTGCTAGTTAGCCATTTTTCAACAGACAGAAGTGAGTCTTGGGTAAGGAATAAAAGGTAATATGATATGATATGATATGATCTTAATAGATTCAAAGAGGTCCAGATAGGTGGTATGGGTGTCTTGATTCAAAGTTGGGGGCCTGAAGCTAGCTATGATTTGAATAGGGGTCTTGTCAGTTGTTAACTGTACCTGGAGTGTCTCCTGTGCATCATACTGTTTAAGCAGCCTGTAGCGTGTATGTCTTTAATGTATTATTGAAATTCCACCTCCTTTGGCTTTACTGCCCACAGTTTGGGTGTGAATGTATGACAGGATAAGTAGCCTGGTATGGCTGGGGTGCTCTCCACAGCTTTGAGCCATGTTTCTGTGACTGCACAAATGTCAGCATCTTCCAGGGTTAAGAATGCTTGTAATGAGTGCAGTTTCATGTTTAGACTCTTTGCATTTAGCAGCATGACCTTTAATTTATGTTTTGATGAAATTTTCATGTTGGTAGTTTTGACCTCATGGCATTGCCTAAAAAAGGCACTATGGTGGAGGCAAGAGCCTTTGCCATGACCCTGAAACCCAAAGGAGACAGATGCAGGCCATTTCTTGCAAAGCATCATGGTTTGTCAATCATGTCATCCCAGGCTGTCAGGTACTGGATCCTCTAGTAAATAGAAAAAACACAACCAAGGCACACCAAAAACAACCAATAAGTTCCAAAAGTGCCCAGGGACACGAAAACACCATGAGGATAGCAGTAAAAGGATGTTTATTCAGCCAAATAATAAAACACACCACATTAATGCTTCACCATGTACATTACGTTTTAGTTTGTACCAACTTCATCGGATGTGGAATGACATCAGAAAACAGCATTATATACACTTATAAATTAACTAAATTGACAAACATTTAAGCAGGACAAACCATATTTAAAGGGAAACCTAAATGTAAGCTTTCTTAAGTATATACCCACACATATCTTTTATGAACATAAATACTTTAAAATAAAATAATTTAAGCTTGTTTAAAAACATTAATTAATGTATTTATAAAATGTCATTTAAATAATGTAAACTAAATAAGACTCGTGCATATTTGTAAGATAAAATATCATATATATTATGTCTTATGTTGGAGCTCTATCTTGTGGGTGAAAGCCATTATTACAAGTAAATTATGTACCCAAGCTTAAGAAGAGTTTCACAAAATATAACATCTCCTTGACTATAATATAAATAGGTGGCTATAAAAGTTTCATAAAAAAGTATCATAAAAAACATCATAAAAAAACAGCGACAATAACTCCTCTGAAATGTTGTGTTTTCACAATTTTTCAGCTCTTAACTTGAGTAGAGTGGCTATGGAAATATTTTTGTTTAGACCTAGTGTTACATTAGCTTGTAGTGTCACTTCCCACCATAGCTCCCTATATTCAAAACTATCCTCCCATAAATCACCCCTTATATCTTTCTTAATCCTTTCTAAGACAAAAAGTAAATAATGGGCATTTGTACATGTTTGTTGAAATTTATATAAGGCATTGGTCTCTTTCTTAGTACGTATATCGTAATAATGCTCATATATTCTTTTCTTCAGTCTCCTTTCAGTTTTTCCCACGTAAAAACTGAAACATATTTGGCATACTGCTAAATATATTAAGCCCCTAGAATCACAGTTATAAAAGTCTTTCCCTTTTATTTCTAGGTCTGTACTTTCTAAAACTATTTTTCCTTGTAATATACAAATGTGCATTTTGAACAATGTCCACATTTATATATTCCATACCTTCTCGAGTTCTTATTCACTTGCCCATATTCATTTTCCACTAATTTCTTCAGGTTGTGGGGGTTCTTATAGACAATTTTTAAATTGTCCTTTGATATTTTTTCTAAATCTGTAAAACTTATAAATATTTTCCATTCAGATTCCATTACTTTTCTTATCATTTTAGAGCTGGTATTATATTCCAACACAAGGGCCATTCCAAAATTCTCTTCCTTGTGTTGTTTATAAATTTTGTTGCCACATTCAACCCCTAAGATGGGTTGGTACTTATCCAATCTCCCTTCCCATACATCTTTCTTGGTTTGCTCAATCATGTAACCAGGGTATTTCCTAGCCCTAAACATAATCTCTAAAGTCTCCACCTCCTTCTCAAAGTCATTATCCAATGAGGTCATCCTGCAGGATCTAACAAATTGACCCTTTACTATATTCCTTTTATAGTGCAAAGGATGTTCACTATTAAAGTGCAAATATGAATTTGAGAAGGTGTTTTTCCTATATACTTTAGAATTAAATGTATTATTGTCTTTATATATCTCCACATCCAAGTATTGTAATCTTTCTAGGGAGACTTTATATGTAAAATCCAAAATGGAAATACTGTTATTAGAAAATACTAAAAAAATCATATACTTTCTCATGTGGACCAACCCATAAAATACATATATTGTCTAAAAACCTTCTGTACATAGACCAGCATTCCTTGTAAATAGAATTCAACACAATCTTTTCTTCCTACCTAGCCACCTATGCTGCACCCATCGCCACTCCTTTTATTTGGTGATAAAATTCTCCCTTGAAATGTATAAAATTATACCTTAAAACCAATTCCATTAAGTGGATACATACCAAACATTCATTAGGTGTTCTTCATCATTAAAGATAATTTCTTCTAATAATTTAATGTCTTCTGCGTGAGGGATACTGGTAAAAAGGTCTACTACGTCAAAGGTTAAAAATAACATATCATCCTTATATAATTCACCTTTTAATTCTCTTAACAAGTCCCATGAGTCTCTCAAAATATTTTTCTCTTTAACCAAACCCTTTTTAGTTTAGAATCAATATATTTTGCTAAGGGTAAAGTGTTAGATCCTTCTGAGGAAACTATGGGTCTCAGGGGTGGGTCTAAAGCATTTTTATGAACTTTGGTGATCCCGAATATAGAAGGTATTCTAGGTTTGTCTACCTTCAAAATACTTAATGTTTCATAGTCTATTAACCCTTCTAGAACCATGTCCTCTAAGGCTAAATTCACTCTTCTATAAGCTATATTAATTTCATTCATTGACATGCTAGAATATTTACTAGTATCCATTAGAATATCATTCATCTTTCTTTCATATATCAAATTATCCATTAACACCACCCCTCTACCCTTATCGGGTTTCATAACACTTATATTTTTATTATTCCTCAGATCATTTAAAACTTTGTTTTTGTTGGCATCCAAATTTGCCTTATATTTTACCTTGGAAAAACCTTTTCTTATTTCATTTTCCACTATAAGTTCAAAGTTTTTTATCTGAGGGTGTAGAGGAGGGTTAAAAACACTTATTCTCTTTAGTTCACCAGTATAATTAGTAACCTTATCCTGTGGGAAGAATAATTCCAAATTAATTTTCATTGCAAACAATTTTATGTCCATTAAAATTTTAGTTAGGTCCCCCTTTCTTAATGGTATGAACTTCATACCCTTAGAGAGAAGGCTAAAATGTTTGCCCTTTAAATCAATCTCACTAAAATTGTATATACTGTAATCATCCTTTATAAATCAGTATATATTATTTACATCCTGCTTAATCATACTTTTTTCAGTTTCCAAGTCAGGGCGGTGGGTACTTAATATATATAGTACCTCGTCCTCCCCCTTCTCCCCCCCAAAAAAATTCAATTTTTGATAATAATTATTATTAGTATTGTCCATGTTCTTTATTCTCTCGGACCTTCTCAGGGGTGGCGCTTCATTAAAATAATCTAACTCATTCATACCCTCCCCTATTTGTACATCCCCATCTTGCCTTGTCTCAATCACCTGATTATTTCTATTAAATTCCCAGATCTTGTGAGCCACCTTAGGTTTGGGGTATTCATTTAGATCTCTCTCTAAGTTCTTCAATTTCCTTTTCACTAAGTCTTCACATCTCTCGTCAATCTCTGACATGATATTGTAACATTTATTTTGTTCAGCAGGGATGGAGTGAATCAAACCACCCTTAATAAGCCCATTCAACATGTCTATTGCCTTATGTAACTCACTCTTCCGTCTATCATTTTAAAATGTCCAATCCACATCTGTTAAATATGTCCAGAAGTTCATTATGAAAATCGCTGTCAGGTATAACATTGTTAGGGTATTTCCATAACCTTAATCCTTTAGGATCAATACCCTCCAAAATACATTGTTTTAGATAGGAATTCTCTAATATAAAAGTCCTGTATTTGTTTAATAATTTTGCCAGTTTCTTTAATTCAGTGTTGTATGAATCATTAACTGGTGCAGGTTCAAAAACTTTGGATGTAAATTTGCTAGTAAAACTAATCTGCAACCATGCAGATTATTCATAGAGACTGGAATATTTTGTTGGTGGAAAACAGATTGTCTGACTATTTGGGGGACAGATTTTCCTTCCCCTTCCATAGGGACCATACTTTGGGCTCCCTGTTCAGTCACTAAGAAAGGTCAGACTATAGGGTAATGCTTTAACCCAAAGAAGATTGACAGGAGATATATTGGTGGGATGCGTCCTTTGAAGCCATTGTTCGCACTGCCATAGGGTAAATAAAACCAAAGTATTCATCAATAAGAATACATTCATGGTGTATAACATTTCTTTTTTGGCCAATTGCAGTATAAGTTGGGTAATTTATTTGGCCACTTGTACATGATCTGTGTTTTATGCAGGCCAAACCTCTAGGCCTTTCAAATTTAGAATTGGGGAGCATATGAGCGATATTAGGC
Organism: Protopterus annectens; assembly: GCF_019279795.1. NCBI lineage: Eukaryota > Metazoa > Chordata > Ceratodontiformes > Protopteridae > Protopterus > Protopterus annectens. The sequence continues at coordinate 1,359,138,713 of NC_056728.1, forward strand.
ATACAAAGCAATCCAATGCCCTTTATAAACACACTTGCAAACACAATACTTCAGTATTTAGATTTACTGTTATTGATCACATTATAGGAAATTGCAAGGATAAAGTTGGTTGGCACAGCATTTTGAATGTTAAGGAGAAAAAATGGATAATTAAACTGGGGGGGGGGGGTCCCTCCTGATTTAATTGAATATCTATAAATTAACCAATAGGAAGGTTTTTCTGGCACCTGCCTATGGTTATATAAATAGGATTTTTTGATCCTAAAGTTTGTATTCTATTTGTCTTCCACTGAAGAATGAAAAAAAAAAAAAATTCCAACAGCCACAGGACCCGGACCTCAGCAGTGTAGTAAAAACACTTTTCTGTTGAATAAACTGTTTATTACTGCCACAAAATAATGAAACCAAGCGCTTTCGCTTGGTCAATACCGAGCTTCTTCAGAGTACAAACAACTTATGTGCTCTATTATCACTCTATAAATACTTTTTTAAAATCACATGACTTCTCCATCATTATCAGTTAGTTAAAACACATGATGTCACATATCAACAAGTACTTGAAACATCTCATGGTAAAATCAGTTGTAAACTGTGTACGGAAATAAATGTCTCTAATCAAACAAAACATTCGTTCTTTGAATGAATTGTGAATAATAATTAAAACAAATATTGCTTAAATTTGTCCCATTGTGTATTGCGAATTGTACTGGCAGCTAAAGTTAGATGCAGGGAGACCCCCTGGATTAAATGAGAATATCAATATAAGTAGTGTACTAAGGCTAAGATTGGCCTGTTTATAACACTATGATAGGGATATTCCAGCTTCTGCTTTGTATACTGCAAATTTCTTTAGTTTTGAGCACATCTTTGGGGTGTCCTATTTGATGGGACGAATTTAAGCAATATTTGTTTTAAGTATTATTCACAATTCATTCAAAGAACGAATGTTTTGTTTGATTAGAGACATTTATTTCGGTACACAGTTTACAATTGATTTTACCATGAGATGTTTCAAGTACTTGTTGATATGTGACATCGTGTGTTTTAACTAATTGATAACGACGGAAAAGTCATGTGATTTTAAAAAAGTATTTATAGAGTGATAATAGAGCACATAAGTTGTTTGTACTCTGAAGAAGCTCAGTATTGACTGAGCAAAAGCGCTTGGTTTCATTATTTTGTGGCAGTAATAAACAGTTTATACGACAGAAAAGTGTTTTTACTACACTGCTGAAGTCTGGGTCCTGTGGCTGTTGGATTTTTGTTTTTTCCACTGAAGAAGGCTATTATAGTTTGGGGGGGTCGGGATATATTTTGTTCCCTTCACCCATGTTGTTACATTTTTTTATGCATTAAACTATGCTAAATCATACTCTATGCTGGCTCTGATTTGTTTTGATAGAGTCATAACAGTACCTGTTGAGAGACTTGAGTGCATGGGTGATATGGCGGATTCTGGCACCTGACAAACAACTAACCATGACTTTCTCCTTATCCAGCCTGTGTGTCTCACAATGGAGTCTCCTATGACTAATATTTTGGCTTTGCGGTATCCCAATAGTCAATTTCCTAATTACTGACATCATTCTTAGAAACACTTAGAAATAAAGCCAATAAACAGATTAAACAAAACAAAAAAATACTATATTGAAATTAAACAAAAACACCATAACAACCCACAAAAATTCTGGTCAGCAGTAAAAAGAAAACTCCTTCATCCTAGCCAACCATCAAAACCAACCACATCTAACACAAGTAATAAATGTAGTATAGCAACACAATTTGACACATACTTCACTGATTCCATACTATCATTAAAAATAAAACACAGCATTGCTCCTCTAACCATCCCATTAACACCTAATGTAACAAATCATACCTTCTCCTTTAAACCTGTCAAAACCAATACCATAAAATAATTGCTCACCAAACTAAAACCTACAACTTAGCATCTGACAACTTACCTACAGAATATCTTAAACTAGCAGTTGACTCCACCTCTTATCCCATCTCTATCCTCATTAAGATCTCCATCTCAGAACACCACATTCCATTAATTTGGAAAATATCATACATCATCCCACTACACAAAGGAGAGAACTGTACCGAACTCTCAAATTACAGACCTGTAGCTATTTTATCTCACTAGCCAAAATATTAGAAAAATACATACACACTCATCTCTTGAACTACCTGTTATCTAACAATCTCCTATATAACACACAGCATGGTTTCCTCCTCAGCCATAGCACCACTTCTGCCCTTTTAAGTTTTGTTAACACCATTAAGCAATACAGAAATGAAGGTAACCTAGTATCCTCCATCTTCTTGTATTTGTCCAAAGCTTTTGACACCGTCTCTTACCAGAAGCTCCTCATTGAACTCTATGACCTAAAACGCAGTTACTCTTCTCTTGAATGGTTCTGAAACTACTTAACTAGTTGACAACAAGCTGTTAAATGGCAAAATGATCTCTCTTCTCTTTTACCCTCTACCATAAGGATTTCCCAGGGATCAATTCTAGGTCCTCTTCTCTTCAGTATTTTTGCCAATAAACTTTATACTGCAACCCACCTTGCCTCTCTTGTTCGGTATGCAGATGACTCTAAACTTATCTGTGCTGCTCCCACCCTACAACAACTTAAAGATACAACATAACATTCCTTTTCTGCTGTGGAATCCTGGCTCTCAAACTCACAATTCATTTTTAACCTGCCCAAAACGAAACTTATACTCTTTTGACCCAATAAACCCATGGAACCTCCAGCCTCGTTTCATATATATTCTTCTAACAATATCATAGTAATTACTGTAGCCAAAACAAAATTCCTAGGTGTCCTAATTGGCAATAACATGAAATTTGACAAACGTGTATCTCAAACTATCAACAAGACACATATAAAACTAGGAGCATTATTCAGATCCAAACAATTTCTTACCAACACTGCAAGACAGGCATTTGCCAGAACCCACCTACTCTCTACTCTTCTATATGCCTCCCCTATATTTACTAACTTAAAGAAAACAGATTTAGCAAAACTAAAAGCCTGCTACAACCAAATAGCCAAATTTGGTACAAATTCCCCACACAAATCTTACCACTGCTCTGCTCTCCAACAACTCAGCTGGTTAGAATTACCCCACCAGTTAACTTTTATGCATCTCATCACTGCCCAAAAACTAATACATCAACCAGAAAAATCTCCTACCTGCCAAAATGTACTCCAAGACTATACCGATAATCAGGTGCTATGTTCCTCTAATCAATCACTACTACAAACTTCCAAATCCAGTAATAGTGCTGGGGACTTTCTTTACTCACACCATATTGACAAATTCTGGAACACAATCCCTCAAACTATCAGAACTACAGTTAACCCTGCTCACTTAAAAAAAAATACTTCCAAATCACTTGTTTAACAACTGGTTCTGCCCATGTTCTAGCCCTGGCTAAGTTACATTACTTCTTATCAGTTAGCTTCTATCCAACTGCTTTCCACCCTTAATGCCTATGATATGTAACTATTATTCTCACTTGCTACTTCATCTCTACATTCACCCCCCTCCACTATCAAACCGTAAATTTTACTTTTCTTTCCATTTATCTCCTCCTACACAGTCCCTCTATGTCTCATGTTTCCCTTTATTCTAACTAGCATAACTACCCTTATACTGGTCTCTCTCTACCTAACCTGTAACTTATTTACTCTTATTCCCTCCTCTTTCTATTCCTTTACACTAAATTGTCTTCTACCTCATTTCTCCCATTCCTTCTTCCCTATATATACCCATACTTTCCCTTTAATACCTTTTGTTTATATATACCCATACTTTCCCTTTAATACTTGTCTATATATACCCATACTTTCCCTTTAATACCTTTTGTCTATATATACCCATACTTTCCCTTTAATACCTTTTGTATATATATATATATATATATATATATATATATATATATACCCATACTTTCCCTTTAATACCTTTTGTTTATATATACCCATACTTTCCCTTTAATACTTGTCTATATATACCCATACTTTCCCTTTAATACCTTTTGTCTATATATACCCATACTTTCCCTTTAATACCTTTTGTCTATATATACCCATACTTTCCCTTTAATACCTTTTGTCTATATATACCCATACTTTCCCTTTAATACCTTTTGTCTATATATATATACCCATACTTTTCCTTTAATACCTTTTGTCTATATATACCAATACTTTCCCTTTATATAGCCAATACTTTTCCTTGAATAATCCATGGTGGTGCAGCGGTAGCGTTGTTGCCTCACAGCAAGAGGTTGTCCCATTTGATTCTCGGCTGGAGTGTAGGGAGTGCCTTCTGTGTAGAGTCTGCATGTCCTCCCCACGGTCGAGTGGCATTCAGAAAGACATGCGTGAATGGGCATGCCTTTGTTGAAGGTTGGGCGTCGAGCTGGCAACTCGGCATCATAAAAACCTACTGCCAATCATTAGCGGAGAGGAGGTCCGCTGTGTTGACCCCTAACAGGGAAAAGCCGAAAGGCAAACAACAACAACTTTCCCTTTAATACCTTTTGTTTATATATACCCAATACTTTCCCTTTAATACCTTTTGTCTATATATACCCATACTTTCCCATTAATACCTTTTGTCTATATATACCCATACTTTCCCATTAATACCTTTTGTCTATATATACCCATACTTTCCCTTTAATACCTTTTGTCTATATATATATCCATACTTTCCCTTTAATACCTTTTGTCTATCACCCTTTTTCTCTCATCTCTAATTTGATCTCTCATTTCTCCTCCCTGTTCTGTGTGATCTTCTGGTGCATTCTATTGTAAGATTGTATTAAGTAATATAACTATAAAACTGTGTTCTATCCATTATTGGTAATAATATGGTATCTGTAAAGTACCAATTTTAGTTATTAAATAACGTTTGTTCTCATTTTTGTAATCTTTACATCTATGTAATCTTGCTATTATGAATTATCTTATTTGGCTATGAAATAACTCTTTGTAGTCATTTTTTAATCTTTGTATCTATGCAATTTTGCTATTGTCTCTGGAACTTTTCTCCCTGGGCCTCTGCTGAAAATGGGCTCATGCCCATTTGGACTTTTTTACTAAACAAATGTCAAATAAATAAAATAAATAAACAAATTCTTCTCAGTACAGCAATCAGTCTCTATTATTCCACCATGCAGCAATCCAATTAGTCAGTCGTCATCTTGCCCTTAAAATCTCCTGTTTTCCCAACAACCTTTTTGTAGAATTGAGTCAAAGACTTTGCTGAAGTCCACATAGATGATGCCTATTAGTACTGAAAAGGTCACCTGCAGCCCAGTCATGAAAATGGATCAGGCCTGACTGACAGCTTTTTTTCTGACCATGAACCTATGCATGTTGCTGTCATGGAAACTGTAGTTCTTTAGAAATGTTAGCAGCTTTCCCCTTTGGATTCTGTCTATGACTTTCCCCATTACTTCTATTATATTAATAGGCATATAGTTTTGCCAAGTGTTTTCTACTTCCTCCTCCCTGTAAAAGGGCACAACAGTTGATGCCTTTTATCCCTTACACAATTCTGCACAAGCCAGTCATCTATTGGAGATCTCTGTCAGAAAGGTTACCAATGAGTTGTTACCAACTTGCTTTATTTTTCCAGGACAGCATGGAGAAAAGAGTTGCCCTCATAATCCAGAAATGTCTTTAAAAACTGTTTTGTGTTTGCCATGGTAAAAAGAATACTGGAGCTTGCAAAGTCACCACTTCCAAAGAATATTTTTTTTCAGTGATATGTGATTGCATATGACAGCAGTTAGAATTAAAAGAAAAAAAAGTCATTCAGCACCAGTGACAAATCTATTCATGTAGCAAAATGGAGAGGTAAAGGGGGAGAGCATGTGATGAAAGGGTTGGTGTAAGGCATAACAAGGGATGGGATAAGCTGAAGGTAATGGTGAAGCAAAACATGTGGCTTTGATCCATTTTTTTACCTTTTCCAGGGGTACAGCCCTAGTATTCCAATGCACTGGCCACATTTCGGAAGTCTCTAGGAAATAATGTATCTTTTCCTGGTGGTTCACCCTTCAGAATGGCAGCCATTTCCTTCACTACTTCTTCCCTCTCCATTATGATGACTTTCTACTGTTCTTCCCTTTCTAATCCTTCTCCCTCCCAGTAGGCCACTACCGTTTGTTATTCCTTGTTAATCTGAAGTAAAACATGAATTTATTACCTTTGCTTTTTAATAGTCTTTCATTATCTCTGTTGCATCCTTGGTTACCCTGGCTAGTTCTTGTCCTACCTTTCTAATTTTTGCTCTGCACCTACAAATTCCCATGCTTCCCTAATTGATTCCCTGTATCTTCTCTACCTCTATACCTCACCTTTCCATCAACTGGAGGCCTTGACTATGCAATAATTACAAGCCTTGCATTCTTATGTAGCCACATTGTACATCTCTTTTTGCCCTCTTGTACCTTCATCTGGGCAGCCGCGGTGGTGCAGCAGTTAGGGATGTCACCTCACAGCAAGAGGTTCTCCATTTTGATTCTCATCTGGGGTGCCTTCTGTATGGAGTCTGCAGGTGTTCTTTATGGACATGTGGGTTTCCTCTGGGTGCTCTGGTTTTCTCTCACATTCCAAAGACATGCAATAGGTGGATTGGACACTCTAAATTAGCTGTAGGTGTGAGTGTGTCTGAGTGAGTGGTACGGATGAACTACCGTGGCAGAGCTAGCAACGCAGCATTGTAAACTTTGACCCCATGGGAAAAAAGGGGTTGAGGATGGATGGATGGGTACCTACAACTGACCATTGTCCATAGCCCTGGGGTAGTCCATTCTGACCCATTCCCATAGCATGTTTTGCTCCTTCAATTTGCTCCAAATTCCCATTTCATCTTTAACCATTTCCTCAACAAAATATAATCCACTCTTCTGAAATTCCACAACATAATTTTTCCTTCAATCCTTACCATTTTCTTTACTCTAAGCCCTGGCTATCGATGTCTTACACTGGCTATCGATATCTTACACTGGCTATTCATGGCACCTTTGCATTAGTTAGGCTCCCATTCAGAATTCTGTTTTTTTCTGATCCAGCACTGCACCAGCTAACTGAACCTGTCATGGTTCTAGACCTCAGTCAGTTCCTGCTCTCTATATCTCTCTCTCTCTCTCTGCTCTAGATCCTGAAATCTTGTAGTCTACTGCTGGCTGATTCAAATCCCACATGCACATTGTTAACTATAGGACTTTTTTTAAACAGGATCAAAGTTGTGCTGTTCTGGAGAATTTCTCCTTTGTGCAAGATGGTGCAACCTCTCACAATCTGTATATACTTACATGCATGCACACACAGACACACACACACACACACACACACACACACACACATATATATATATATATATATATATATATATATATATATATATATATATATCCCTATCAGAGTATCAAAGTTTCAAAACTTCGACCTTATGGTCTTGGCAATATGAATTTCGAAGTTTTGAAAACAATTTTTTACCGCCTCCTTGCAACCCCCAGATCCAGCTTCGAAATTCATATTGCCGAGACCATATGGTCGAAGTTTTGAAATTTCAAAAATAAAATAAAAAAATAATTAAAAACAAATTTTTTACAACCCCCTTGCAACCCCCCGCACCCCGTGCTAATTAAATTTACCAACTCTGTCATAGCACTACAGTGAGGAAAATGGTAAATTTCCCGTTCAGCTCTGTATGGCGAATTCCATTCAAAATGTTTGAAGTTTCAAAACTTTGATCATATTGTCTCAGCCATATCAATTTCGAAGTTTTGAAACTTTGAAAATTTGACAAGGACCCTATATATATATATATATATATATATATATATATATATATATATATATATATATATATATATATATATATATATATATATATATATATATGCAGAAGGGGTATGTGCTTGCCTTCCTGCAGTAATGCTTTTTTCCTTATATTTTATTTTTGAATACTGCTTGCATTTGCTTGATTCCTATCCTTTGTCATCAGTTTGAGTGTTGACCACAAAGAATTCACACTCTTGTTAGGAGACCGTCAGACAACCTCAGACAATGTCCTCTTTTTCTCTGCTTTTTTCCTCCTTGTCCTACCCCATCCTGTCTGCATGTCTGGTAGGGTAGCGTGGTGGGTTGATGGACTGTTCTTCTTCAGGAGTGTTGCTACATTTCCTCTCCACTCCATTCCCAGACTTTTATACCTGCATCACCGTCCTTTAGCTCTCACATTGTACCATGAAGCTTGAAGCTTGAAGCTTTCCAGTTCTTTTTGCAGATCCCTCATCCTCTGTCATCCCAAAGCTCTACAGCCTGAGCATTCATTTCCCTCTCGTGTTTCCTGAATGCTTTCTGCTACCCATTTTACTTCCAATTTTTGGACTCCTAACATTTTTTTCTAAAATATTATTCCATATATGGTGTTTTGCTTTCACCATGTAGATGAACGATCATATAAGCACAGCTGAAAACAGGTGCAAAGAACTAAGAAGCTACAGTCCAGATGATATATCCAAAAACTTTCCTGTGTCATAGGAATGCATTCTGTAAGGCATGCAGTATCTTAGCTAATGATTCCCACAGTGTGAGCTATTACTACATAAAAAATCAGTTATATTCATCTGTAAATAGTACTTTAGTTATAGGACAGATACTAACACTTAAACAAGAGTTCATTCACAAATGAATTATTTTCCATCAATGTTCTCTACTGGAAAATAACACATTTTCAGTGGGAACTTGGTGTAATATAAAAGAGCTTATTCTGTGTGTCATTCTGAGAATTAAGTTATGAATGTCATTTCAGCTATTAAAACTAACTTATTCACTGGGGCCTGGTTATGGAATTGCAGACATCTGTAAAATGAAACTGAATCATGGTGTGTTGCTTTAGTTTATTTCTTCAACAAATCTATTCAAAATAATTGCATTCTTGTGTTTTGAAATGTAAACTGGATACAACTTTTCCTTGTAAGTAAGTTGATAAGTCTTTTGGGTATTTTCTCAAAACTTCATGCCAGATTTTTATTGTTAATGCTATAAATTTTTCATCCTCACTAGCCTTCAACTTGGAATCCCAGAGAGGGGAACATAATAGCAAGTTAAGTGTTTCATAGCCATTCACCTTGCCGAGCTTGTGTTGCGATTTGAACAAAATGATTTATATATTTCAGCTAGTCTCTAAACAAAAACATTTGCTTTGCTGAAGTTAATCTTTGCTCAAATCTGCAGAAAGTGGACATTTGATAGTAAGTTTATTCCCTGAGCTTTTCTTCAGACTATTTTCATTAATTTCTCCAAACATCTTGACTTTGGTGGAACAGCTGGAATACAAGTGTATTAGTAGCAAATGAGCATTAAAGTCTATATATATATTCACTGTTTAATTATTAGTATACATTAGTAGGAAAACAGAACTAAGGGCTATATTTTCCATGTTCAGTCATTAGTATATAAAATATGTTATGCATATTTTAATCTTCTTCAGTTTGTCTTCATGTTCCTGTTTGTAATTTTTCACATCTTTTCCCTGTCTGTCATTATGACTGGGGTGTGTGGAATTAGCTCACAGTTGTTTTCTGTTAACAGTGTGTGCCTCCATTACTGAGTTTACAGTAATCAGCCATTCCTGTACTTCCACAGTGCTGCAAAAGCCACTTAATGTTCAAAAGCAACAAGTACCAACCTCTTCCCCGGGTCCTACTCAAAACATAACCTCCTGAGGTGCTTAGTGCATCTAAACGTTCAAGCCTCAGTTTAGTAGCACTCATTGTTTTGATTTATTTTAGTATTAACATTAAAATGATCTTTATAGCAATCTGTATTCCAAAGCCTTTCTTTCGTAAGACATATCAAAATATTTCAACATTATTAAATATCAAGAATGTAACAGAAAAGAACTACCCCTTTCAACAATCAACCCAGCAATATGAAGGTTATGGTTATTCTCAGATACCAGAATAAACATTTTATTTTTTATTTATTTTATTTTATTTTACATTTGTTGACCGGGCTAGTCTAGTTGGATATATGTCCATTTTCAGTAAAGGCCCGGGGAGATAAGCTCCAACATTAAAAAAAAAAAAATGAAAATAAAATACAATTACATAAAGAAATACATATGTAATATTCATATAAAACATTAAGACTGGAGACATAGTTATGAAATATTAAAATGCAGTACTTAGAAAAATAAACAACAAATTATTGTTATATGTGACTTATATATAATGCTATTATTATGTACAGTGAATGAGGATGCAGGAAAGTAAGAAGAGGAGGCAGTTTTTTTTTTTTTGATAGATAGTAGGAAGGATATATAGATCAGTGGATGCAAAAATGAAGTGGATTTAGGGTTCTAAGGATGTGGAATTTCATCAGGGGTCAAGAAATAAAGGTTAGTCAGGATTAGTACAGGGGCACATCCATTTTATTTTAAGGTAGAGCTTGAGTTTCTTTTTAAAGAGAGATTTTGAGGGAATACTAGAATGTTCAGTGGGAAGTCTGTTCCAATCTTTTCCAACAGTGTTAGAAAATAGGGAATCACCAGCCTTGTTGTTTGCTCTGTCAATATTTACATGAAGTTTGAGTGCAGATCTTAGGGACTGTAGGTTATGATAGGGGTAAATAAGAGTAGATAGTATAGGTGTTTTGTCAGGTTGATGAAGAATTTGATGGGTGATGCCTAGTTGATTAATTTTTAATTGCTGCTGAAGTTCAAGCCAGCCTAGTTGTTTTAGATTAATACAGTGGTGGGTTCTAAAAGGGTTGCCTGTGGCAAATTTGGCTATGTTGTGGTAGGAGTTTTCTAATTTCAAAATATTCTTTTTTGATAAGTTAGTAAATATGGGAGAGGCATAGAAAAGTGGTGTGATAAGGTGCAGACTATTCCTTCCCTGTCATACCTCTCAACTTCTAAGAACAAGAAATATGGACAAAGTTAAACATAATGGGGTGACAAAGGCCCCAGATCAGGAAATTATAAACTTACAAAGTTGATAGAATAACAGGTTTTGTGTTAGTATGTGTTTGAAGTATATGAAATCTGAAACTGAAATCTCTGATATTATTTAGTGACTTCAGCCCTCAAGGATTTGCCAGAAAACCACACATTATTTTGAGGAACAGATCAAAATGAGTCAAAATCTGGGCATACTGTGAAAATCTTGACAGCTGAGAGGTATGTCCTGACTTTTTAAAAGGAAGCTAACAGAATGTCACAACAATTCAAATTGTTAAATGTTTGCAGGTACCTTAATGTACAAGCCTTAACTATTTGACTTTCCCTTATACTTGTTCTCTTTCTCTGCTGGATTCACCTAATACCTTTAAGAAATAAGCACTTTAAGAAAAACAGAGTAACATCCCAACAAATGTTCTTCCAACCAATGCCAGATACAGCACTAGTTGACCAAGGCATTTGCCTAGAGCCCACTGGTTTGGGGGTCACTAGCCACAGGAGGGTCCCAATTGCCAGGGGGCTGCCGGAAAACTAACATTTCTTTTTTAAGAATGCACTTTGCATGTGTTACATTTCTTTTTTCAGGATGAATGCAGAGTACATCCTTAGTATTGTCTGTGTGTGCATCTTCAGTACAATGCATGCACATTTAAACTTTGGAGCAGAGCAGGATTTTTAAGAATCAAGCATGGATTAGGACAGCTGTTGCTCTGCCAGGCATTTAAGACATAAGCATTACTGCTCCAGAAGAATGTGAAACAGGTAGTGTGTGCATGTGAAATGCCCCAGTTAGGAATGGCAGGTTGATTACCTTATTCAGACTCAAACCCTGTATCTTGAGTATAGAAACCTAGAGCCTGAATCGTCTACACCAACTGTCAAACTGTCATTCATGAGTGAATTTCAAGGACTGTTGTGTTTTAGTGCATTCAAAGAATGCTGAGTTTCAAGAATGTTGAATTTATGTGCATTTTCAAAGACTGTTGAGTTTTTGTGCATTTTCAGGGAATGCTGAATTTTAAGGGAAGAGACGTTTACTGTATCACATGCTGTCTTTCAGTGTGTAACTGTTTTGTTTAATAAATGACCATCATCAGTGTTTGTTCTATAAGCATTAAGTGCAATGTTAGTAGCACAACAGGTAGCATGCTTGCTTCTGGTGCAGAAGACTGTGGGTTCAATTTCTACACTGTGTATATGGAGTGTTTATATTACAGTGTACCCTTTAAGGGGAGATGGGGGTGCTGCATTCCTGAGTGTATCCTTCTTTGGATGAAATGCCTAATAACTACAAAGCTGTTGCTGGTTTGACAGCCATTCCCTATTGCAATATTATTAAGGGCAGTAGGCCCTGAATTTGTACATGAAACACTGACATTTAAAGTTGTTTGCCAGCAGCAATCTCTTCATTAGTTATAGATCTGTTTAATCTGGAATTATTTAGATAACATTTACTTCTGCAGAGATTATGTTTATTGACTGATATTGGTGGATTGTAATAACAGAAGTTTGAGTGGTCTTTTGAGGTTGAAATGGTTAGTTTTGTCATTATGTGTTCATACCTTTTGTTTCATTGCTTACTGGAAAAATGTTCAAATCTACAAATTTAAACACACTGTAAAAAAGTGATGCTGTATCGTACAAGGAATATAATTTAATATAAACATGATAGTGCATCAAAGAACACATGAATGTATGCATGGTCCTAAAAATATGTGCAAGGGGTCTATGGTTTGAAAACAGCCCAAAGGTAAACTTAATCCATCACTGGTCCAACGCATTTTGTTTGAATGTGGGTTTCAGTACTGTTTCAATGAATGTGAGTTTCAAGAGCAGTGAAGCTTATTGTTCCTGCTAAGTCTGTTTTCATTGTTAGACAGAATTGTTTTGTTTAGCAAATGGCTAACATTGTTTGTGCTATAAAATTTGAAATAACAGTTTTAAATAACTCTACTCATTGTAGAAGTAAAGAAGAAAATAGTATGTATACTGACAGGTCTGAACAGTGTTTATGGTAACTAGGGAGAAATCGCCAAGTTATGGGACACTGGAATGGCTGGGGGGGTGCTGCTGCTGGAGCAGGCCATTTGCTGTGAGGGGGGTTGATATATTACAATGCCTAAGGCCCCATTTGACCATGATCGATCTCTGCTTCCAACCCTCCTGAAAGCAATAGCACACCTTAGCTCACTTTCTTACCAAGAAATGGACTAATCTCATCCCCTCTGAAATACTTTAGGAATTCTAACTACAATACACTCCAGTTACCTTCTGACTCCAATTAACTACCTGTGCTGCAAGATACAAATCCTGTATTATCTTACTGACATATCTGTATATTGGTATAAAGAATAAATAGTGCTATGATATCAACACACACACGCATGCGCACACACACACACACACACACACACACACACACACACACACACACACACACACACACACACACACACACACACACACACACATATATACATGTGTTCTGTGAGCACTACTGTCTCAAAGCCAGGGACTCTAGTGTCTTGTAACTTTGATAAGCCACCACTCATCTTATGCTAAATCTTGAATACAAACTCATGCAAGCAGCTGACACAGTTTACCCAAACACATTATTCAAGTCTGAGCAAGATAAGTGCAGCAGCTGTTCTGAGGGAGTGGGATGGGGTAGAAGTGTAGATTAGGGTAATGATCAAGAAGGGGGTTTTACGTTTAGGGAGTGGGGGGATTTTAGGTTTATGGAGCAGGAAGGGACATTAAAGTTAGGGAGTAAGACTGGGATTTTAGGTTTAGGGAGCAGAAATGGAATCTTAGGTCAGGGAGCAAGAAAGGAGTCTTAGGGTTAGGGAATGGGAGATGGAGAGGGAGGTTTGGATTTAAGGAGAAGGAAGGGAGTTTTAGGGTTAGGGAGTGAGAACGGTGTTTTAAGTTAGAGTTAGAGATCTGGTAGGGCTATATAGTTTTGTACAATAGAGGGTTGGGAGGGTTAAGTGGTTATGAGTGATCAAGTTAGTTGGACTTAGAGCACTTGCCTTTTTGCGCAAGTGGCAACAACCAAATGTGTGGCAAACAAGTAACATGTGACCATTTGAAGTTGACCACCCTCCCCACCAAATACATACACTGGAGACCAAGGCTTTACTGAAAGCTGACATCACTCCCCAGTTCACATGATTCATTTGCTTGTAAAGCTAAAGCTTCTTAAAGGTGTACTGGACTAATCATATACCTGTGTATGTGAAATTCCCCGTTTGTCATAGAGTAAAAGAAAACCCCAGTGTAACAACTTATTTAAATATACAGCATCATATCTACATTTTACTATTGCTAACAGTCAGTTATGTAAGAAGAACACATTTCAGCTTCACACATTTAAAATCCATAAAAAAGAGTTAATAAATCATAATCTTTCAAAAATAAGACATAACATGCTTCTCAGAACATCTAGACCTCCAGAGCTTCAGTGGCCTGGCGGCCCACATACTCCTGGCTATATAAGTCAGTTTTGGCACAGGCCTAGTAAGAGCCTCTGCCTTTGACTCGATCTAATCTAAAACTGGCCCTACAAAGAGGTTTGCACAGAAGGCTATTATAGCTTTTGTGGGGGCTGGCCACAGTGTGTTTATTATTTCTTTAAAATCCCTCACAACTGATCCTCAGATGTGTGGAGAAAATGTTGTGTGAGGTCTATGGATAGTGTGATCATTATTTCTTCATGTTCCTTATAACCGAACCTTAGAGATGTGCAAAGAAGTTTGCTGCAGCTTGTTTTGGGGCTGGTGTTTTTACTTCTTTAATTGCCTTCTCAACAAAACTTCAGAGTTGTGTACAAAAGAATGTTATAGCTTACATGAGGTTCTGGGGACTGCATGGTCATTATTTCTTCAACTGTTCTTCTAATCAAACTCAGGGGAGTGCATATGCATTAATTACAGCTTGTCTAGGAGAAAAATGTTCAGGATTCATTAAAGTGATCATTATTTTTTTCACTTTTCTCCCAATTAAACGTTAAACATGTATATAGGGTAGATATTTTTAGTGTAATAGTAAGGAATCATGCTGTGTATAAACATCTAACAGCAAAAACGTTGAAGTATGTTACAGTGTTCTATTTGTTCTTTCTCTTTTGTCATAGCTTGATATTAGAGAGGAGCACATAAGGTGGCTATCTTTTGGAGGCTATGTGTAAGAAGGCATGCTGTGTATATGTATGACAGCAGCAATGTGAGATACATGACTGTGGCCATTTGTTCTTTCACTTTCATCCCAAGCTAATGATTGAGAGACACAGAAACGTTGATTATCTTTTTTTAATCACACCCCAGATCCTGCACAAATTTATATTGTTTCCCCTTGTCCTGTGCACTGACTCCTCTCTGGATCCTCTTATTGCTCCCTATCAGGTATCAAAGACCTGACCTTTCCCAGGTGGTCCCCCAAGTCCTTGGGAGGTTGACCTCAATGGTAACTATCTACTGAGCCCAGGGAGCAGTGGATCAAATAAGGAATAGTTAGCATGGATCCTGGGAGCTGTCACTCTTGTACATGCTAATCAAGTACATTAGCTGTGGCAACATCAAATGCAATGACATCAGGTCATCATCTCTGCATCCTTTACTAATCAACAGATGTGCTTTGAGGTCCCTGGCTCCTGGTTTCCAGTAGAGGTCATCAAGTTATCAGGTCTTCACTCACCCTTCCTCTAGAAAAGTTGCACTGTCCATCAGATACTTCATCCCATCCCTTTGGCCAGCTCTACCAGCAACTTTAATCCATTCTTGATCCCAGGTTGCCAGTAGCACATATGGACACCCTGACTCTGTGCCATCTGTCTGGCCTTGATTATTTTTTCAAGGGGGGGTAGGAGGCAGGTACTATCCCTTGATATGAATTATGCATCCTCACAAGCATTTTATTGTGTCATCTTATTGGGATATACTGTTTTATCAGCTTGGAATACTAAGCCTTGGACACAACTCTCTTCTTCCTTGAAAGACAAAAGTAAGAATATATTTCTTTCTTTACTCATGATTATTATTCAAGCCATAACTGGATCAACAGTTTAGAAAGAATAAATTCTAAAATGCACCTCAGAGTATTTAAAGGCCAGTGGCCTCCAGACACTGAGCCTAATTCACAGTTATTAAGGTGCAGTCTAGGTCAATTAGGGTGCCTTGAAAGGATGCAGTAAAATGCTGAAGATTAAGATAAAGTATGTCAAAAGAAAGTAATCTGGATGGTGTGAGAAGGCTGTGATGGAGGGAAAATGGGGGCATTGAGAGGGTACAGAGGAATGGAGGAACATGGGGTGCCCCCATTGAGTCCTTTGCCTAGGGCTCCATTCCACTTAAGGTTGACCTTACTTCAGTATCCTTCACTTCATAGGTTCATAGGAGATTACTAGGCTAATGGTTCA
Source organism: Protopterus annectens (assembly GCF_019279795.1). NCBI lineage: Eukaryota > Metazoa > Chordata > Ceratodontiformes > Protopteridae > Protopterus > Protopterus annectens. The sequence continues at coordinate 1,359,155,139 of NC_056728.1, forward strand.
AGAGCCTTACAAGCCTAGTCAGCTTTACCCAATTTCTTATCTCTAGTGGAAAGTTAACAAGGGTCAGCAAGCTGAGTTTTGACTATTTTTACAGACTGCCTCTGTCCATAAGAGACATGGGCACCACACCAAGAGTGAATTTTTGATTTCTTATCCATCGGTCAAGATTGCTCTTGAAGATGGTTAGGGAAGGGCTATGCTTCACATGAATAGGAAGCCTATTCTAGAGGAGGAGCAATCTCTGGGCATGTAGTTGTCTCTCCAGCATGATCAATTCATGTCGGAGATCAGGTTTCAGTCTTTGGAGCGGGTAACCCTCATGCAGTTACATTTGTGAATATACAACATTTCCATCAGGTCTGGGTCAGAGATTGCTTTGTAGGTCATACACAGATCACCCCTCAGTAATTGGTAGAACTGAATGCAGTGATAGGGCTTTTAATTGGTCCACATGTGACATGTTGGTTATACCCTGTATTTTTTTGGCAAGAAACCTCTGAGGATACTCCAACTGTTGCAGGTGCCTGGTGAGATACATGACAAAGAGTGCATTGTACTGGATTATTGGTCTAAAGAGGGCTAAGTACAGTGGTACTATGACATCCTTCGATCTGGATGCCATGCCTTTACTTATAAGCTGAGCCACATAGAAGGATTTTCTCACCATCGTGGACACATGGTGGTCAAAGTTCAGATTACTATCTATCTGAGTACCCAGATCTCTCACCACTGGGTCTTCTCTTAAGAGGGTGCTATTAGTGTTGTAATTTGCAGAGGTATTTGATTTCTGAAAGGTTATTATTATGCACTTCTTCACATTTAGTTTCAGGCCATGGGTCTGACATGGCCTCATACTGACCTTGGTGACCTTCTCAAACACGTCCACCAGACTAAGCAGGCCGAACCTGCCCTTGATTAAGCTAAACTAGGTTGTGTTTAGAGCCTGGAGATTTCCTATGTTGCTGTTAATCAGGTCCATGATTATTCTTTCCATTGCCTTGCATATGAAGCTATACAGACTTATGGGTCAGTAGTTTCCTGGATCAGTTGATGGCCCCCCCTTGTGCAGGAGGATGAATCGTGCTGTGCTCCACTTTACTCAGACAAAGTCTGTCTGAAGACTGTGGTTAAATAGAGATCTGAGTGGGTGTGCTAGGTCATGTTTCAAGGTATTTAACAGAAACCCTGGAATTCCATCAAGACCCATTGATGCCATGTTTGTAGCTTAGAGTGTGCAGTGATGACCTGTTCTTTTGTGATAACAGACAAAAGAATGATAAGGGGTATTTTATGGGGGGTGACAACAGGTGATGAGGGGCTGAAATTTTAGATGAATTTATCAGCCAGCAGGTTTGTTTTTTCTTCTGGTTGAGTATAGGTAGCACCACCTTCAGTCAACTTAGCACATTAATGAATGTTTCCCTTAAGATTTTGGACATAGCTAAAAAGATGGTTTGTGATTAGCCTTTGCATGGGAGGCTATTTTAGTCTCATATTTAGCTTTTGAAGACTTGACTAGTTCCCTGATTTGCCTTTTGAGATTAATAAGGGATTTTCTCTGTTGTGTACCCTCCCACTTCTAGATAGGAATTTATTCCTTCTGTTGTATAATTTATTTATGCCAGGAGTCCATCAGGGTGGCTTGTTTTTTTCAGTTAGACCTAGGTTTAGTTCAGTCAGGTACTGCGGTTTCTATGCAGTTGTTTAAGTGATTGTACAGGGCATTCATGTTTACTTCTGCATAGGACTCTGAGTTTTCAGGATTAGGGGGAGCTTTAAAATTATCTATGCTATCACTTAGTAGGAGGTAATTTGCCTTAGAAAAATTCTTTAGGATTTTAGGGTTTGATGGGGCTACTGCCATTGCATTTATTTCAAAGGAGACTGATTTATGGTCTGATCTTAACAATGTGAACATTATAGTGGGAATGGGGGTGCAATGCTCCCCCATGTTTGTGAACATTATGTCAAGGATAATTGAGTCCATAGTAGGAGTGCAAACCAGCTGTTCCAGAGCATTTGCATCAACAAAGTTCAGGAATCTCTGAGTCTGTGTGTTAGTGGTTGTATATGTTTCCCAGTTTATGAAGGGGTAGTTAAAACCACCCATGAGTAGTGTGTTGGGCTGAATGTTAATTAATTCTAGTAACTTCAGGTATGCAGAGTGGTTTTCATGGTTCATGGTTGGGGCCTGTAGTTAACTTTGATATGGTGGGGGATTTTGCTAATGGTCAACTCATAGGTTCATAGGTTCATAGGTAGGTACTAGGCTATTGGCCCCAGGGCCTATATAAGCCTAGCCAAAAAGGTACCCTGGCTTTCACCACCCAAGAAAATTATTTTCCTGTGCCCCTGTCAAGCAGAGCCACATAAGTGATCCCCGGGGTGAATTTTCTATTTCCCATCTAATCATCAAGATTTTTCTTGAAGGGTGCTAATAAGGAGCTCTGTTTGACATAGATAGGTAGTCTGTTCCAGAGTATGGGAAGTCTCTGGGACAGGAATCTATCCCTCCAGCATGTTCTGTTTATTGTGGTGACAAGGTTTAGATCCCTAGAGCGTGTAGCTTGGAAGGATTGGGATTTCTTTAAGTGGAGCATGTCCAACAGCTCTGGGTTTTACATAGCTTTGTATGTTAGGCAGAGATCGCCTCTGAGTAGGCGATATGCAACGGAGTAAAGCTGGAGTTTTTTGAGACGGTCTGCGTAGGGCATCTGTTTGAGGCCAGTAATCTTCTTTTTGAGGTATTTCTGTGGCCTTTCCAGTTGTTGTAGATGTCTTGTGAGGTACATACCAAAAGGGGCGTTGTACTCTATAATGGGTCTAATGAGTGATGAGTAGAGGGGAACACTGACCTCTTTTTTCCTGGTTGAGAAATCTTTTGTGATGAGGTGTGCCATGTAGAAGGATTTCCTGACCACTGTGGTGATGTGATTATCAAAGGAGAGACTACTGTCCACCTGTGACCCAAGGTCTCTTATCACACTTTCAGTGTTAAGTAGACTAACGCCTATGTGGTAGTTCATGGGTACAGAGTTTTTACCAAAGGGGATGACAATGCACTTTTTGGCGTTGAGCTTCAGGCCATGGCTTTGACACCCAGAGGCTCCCCAGACTCTGGAATAGACTGTCCATACATGTCAAGCAGAACACCTCCTTGGCCCTCTTCAAAAGGAACCTTTACGACTGGATGGGAGAAAGGAAATTCACCTCGGGGATCATGTCAGTCACCCTGCTAGACAGGGGTCCAGGGAAGTAAATAATGTGGGAAGAAATAGCCAGGGAATTGCTATGACTAGGCTTGTATAGGCCCTAGGGCCGATAGCCTAGTACCAACCTATGAACCAGGCCTCTGTCTCAGTGAGGCCCTTTTGTATGATGTCCAAATCATTAGGAGTTTTGATTATGGCTCCTAGTTTGCAGTCATCTGCAAAATTAGTTAGTTAAAGACCTTCTGTGCTAGCCTGTACTTCAGAGAAGTAGATACCAAACAGGAGAGAACCCAGGACTGAACCCTGTGGTACTCCACTTGTCACTGGTCTGAAGTCAGATTTGGAGTCTGCTATTTCACAGTGTGGGTTCTGTCAATAAGCCAGTTGGCAACCCATCTTGTGACATAGGGATTTATACCTAGTTTACAGAGTTTATCTATAATTCCAGAGTGGGGGATGGTGTCGAAAGCCTTGGCAAGATCTACATAGGTTGTATGAACCACCTTACCCTCATCTACGGCTTTGATGACCTCTTCAAAGAATTTTATCAGGTTTAGGAGGCATGATCTGCCTTTTACAAACCCAAACTGGGTAGGATCCACAGATTGGAGATTACCAATGTCATTGTTTATAAGTTCCATGATGATACACTCCATAGCCTTGCAGACCAGGCTCGTCAGGCTAATGGAGCATTAGTTCCCGGGGTCTGTGGTGACTCCCCCTTTGTGGAGTGGGATAGTGTAGTTCATGTAGAACGCAGCCTGGGATGTTGTCAGGTCCCATGGATGCTGTGTTCTTGGATTTGGAGAGTGTGTTTTTTACCTCTCCAGACATGATTACAGGTACTTTGCATTGTTCTGGTATAGAGATGGGCCCTTTAGGGGATGAGAGAGGGGTAAAGTTAGCACTGAACCTATCTGCCAGGATGCTGGCAATATCAGTTGGTTCTGTATATTTAGTGCCATTGTGCTGTAACTCAGAGCAGATCTGAGTGTTGCCATTGAGATTCTTGACATAGCTATAGAATGCTTTGTGGTTGTCTTTAGAATCAGTGGCGATTTTGTTTTTGTAACTAGCTTTGGAGGATTTTATGAGGGATCACAGCTTCTTACTGAGGCTGACCACGGGGTTCCTCCAATCATGGGATTTTACTCTTTTTTGCAATAGTTTTTCTTCTGTTGTAGAGTTTGTTTATAGCAGGGGACCACCAGATTGGCTTTCTTTTTTTGGAGGATAGCATCTTGGTTCTGTTAGGGATTGCATGATCCATGCACTCATGTAGGTGCTTATAAAGTGCAATTGTATAGGATTTAGCAGTCATATCTCTATTGTCCATCAGCATGGGTGTCGTGAAGTTTGCCACTTCTATCTTAAGAAGCGTGAAGTTGGCTTTGGAGAAATATTTTTACTGTGGTTTCTCTAATGGGGCTGGGGTGGGATGTGGTTGTCTAGGGTGATTTGCTTGTGGTCGGATCTGACCAACGAGGAATTGACCTCTGGTGTGGAGCACTGGTTGCCCATGTTGGTAATAACCAGGTCTAGGATATTGCTGCCTGCCAGAAAAATATGTATTAATGTATGTGTTTAGTGCTTATTAGAAGCTAAAAGGGTTAACACATTTCATTCTATTTTATGTACAGCTTAATTTTGTGTGAAACTAAAAGATGCTTTTCTAAAACGACAATATGCTTTCTAAAAACTGCAAGATGCACCCTGACCTAGTATTTGCTAGCACAGCAAAACTCATGTTTATGCCTTTTGGAAATATGCTGAGAAGCAGGTGATTATCTGCTAGGTCAGGAAAATGAATGAATAGTGAATGAATAGAACAATACTGTTTTCTATAATGTGATTGAATATGAACAATCAGCCCTGTTCGTGTTATGGGAACATGCACAGCTGCAGAAAAGAAGAGATACATCAGACAAAGACTGCTTGAAGAAATAAACTGTAATCTGTACTTGCTTTGTGCTCGAATAGTACCTTGAATGGTAACATTGCATAGTGAGAAGTTGTATATGACCGGTGGTCATCAAGGCCACGTTGTTTTTCTTAGGAAGTTTTTTCATAAACTTGATGTGCCAGCAGAAAATCATGGACAAACAGCTGCTATGAAATAATATTGAAAGAACTTGTAATTTGTTACGTCAGCTTAATAGGCAATACCTTGTAAGAAATGTATAAAGATGGATTCACTTCCTGATTTTAGTTAGACAAACTCTGTATTAGCATGTTTTTGTCTCCTTGCTGCAAGATTAAAGTGCCTTAACCTGAACCTGCTGTGCATTGATCTTTTTGAAGTTTATTTTTCCTTTGACAGATTGGTCCTTCAGATCGGAAACTTTCGCTCTAGGTCAGGTCAGATGGGCCCGGTGGCATGAAACCATACGGGGAAGAGGCCACATCGGTTCTTCTGCTCTGAAAGACCTCCGACTGAATTGTCGTTCAAAAGAGGACAGCCACTGTTTCTGATCTGTGATTGGAGGACGAGTCAACGGTTCCATCAGTGAGACGGTCAATCATGGAGGCTCAGGTAATGTGAGATTTACCTTTTCTCTGTTTTAGATCAGGGACTTGTTACAGTATTTGTTTTTGTCAGGGAGATTTGTGTTGTACAGATCAGGGACAAAAAAGATTGCTGTCTTGTCATAGATCAGGGAAACAGAATAGGTAAGGCAGTTATTCTAGATAAAATGTGAAAAAGAGAAAAATTGTGGTACCACGTAAAAAGAAGGGTTATGTAACAGCTCAAAGGTTAAAATAAAATGGGAAATAAGTGCACAAAAAGATCCCAAGATCCGCCATTAACTGAAGATGTGAAATATATGCGATTACAACGCGCCGACAATGTTAGGTACTATACAAAATGGGTCAATAAATATGAATTCGATGGCAAATTAGAAAAATCCTCGCTTATTAAACTCATCAAACAGCTTAAAACTGATGCAAGAGGTCAGGTAAAAAAGCAACGTCAATTAGACATTCCTCAGGCACACAGGTGGATCGAGGAAGCAAACCGTAGGGAACAAAAAGGTAATAATTCAAAAACAATGTTTCTAGATAAAGAGGATAATAGCATCAGCCCCTCCACCTCCTCCGCTTCCCCTACCAGAATATGAAGCGGGTGGACAAGTTGGTCCACCTCCGCTATATCCGGCTGTCCCCGCGAAGCCAAAACCGTTTGTTAGAGATCCCATCGAGACTAGGTCTCGAACACGTAACTTGAGAGGGGAAATTGAATATCAAATAAACGAAAATTCATGAGCTATGAGTGAAGAAGAGATATGTCCGTTCATAGAAGTACCAAATCCTCAGGCAGGACAGGAAGGGCAGGACCCAACACTCCTAGTATATAGACCGTGGACACCGGAAGATATCTGGAAAGCCACTGAGGGAATTCTCCATCCAAAAGTTAATTTTAGAAAATTCTTAGGAGACTTACAGGGCATGAGGTTAAGTTACCATTTAAATGGAGAAGAAGTAGAAAAAGTAGTCAGACAGATCGTAGGTCCAGATTGGCACATGATCAGCAGCAACTGGAATCCCCTTGATGCAGAATACAAGCCACTCCCGCATAGTAACACAGAGCTGGATAACAGAGTGAAAGGTCTGACAGACCGAATTTCTGAGAAATGGAAACCTAGGCCAGACTGGACTTGCATTAATCAATGCATCCAACAAGAAAGTGAAACAGTTGATAGATATTATGCTAGATTATTAGAGTGTTTTAATAACCATTGTGGAATGCAGGTACCTGAAGACCAAACACATGATTCCCCATATGAGCAGCAGCTAAAGAATGCATATTTGAAAGGCAGCATTGCACCCATTAGCAGCTTTATTACAAAGCACATGGTAGATCAACGTACAAGTAGGTTACAGTCATTACTTGAATATGCATATGAAAAGGCATTTTAATAACAAAAAGAAAAAGAAAACTCAAGTATTTGCTGTAGAAGACGGAGCAGAAGTTTTTGTGGTACAGTCAGGGAAAAAGGGCAAGAAAAATGCCCAGGGAAGCAAACAATCTGATAAACGATCAGAAGAGTTTGAAGAAAGGAAGAAAAGGGGTGAATGTTTTAAATGTGAAAAAAAGGGACATTTGGCAAGGGATTGCAGGCAAAATAAAAAGGTAGCCATGGAAGATAAGGAAGGTGAGGACTGACTATATGATAGTCAAGAATCACTAGAAAGGAATAACCAAGAAAATATAAATGTGAATGTGATAGAAAGGATAGAGAATGTGACAAAAGAAATAGAGGAAGTGCAAGAAACCACAGATAGTGAAGAAAGTGAAATTTTAGACTTAGCATTATTGAGCCTAGAGCTCTACTTAGCAGAGACAAAACCGGAAGTTACACTTCTGGTAGAAGGGAGGGAAGTTAAATTTCTGTGCAACTTAGGGGCATCACGAACCCTGATACATCCTTCCAAGCTACCAGAAAATTCAGAATCACTTGATTATATATTAGTGAAAGCAGCTAATGGACAGCTGTATCGGGAGCCACTCTCCCATAACATAGCAATAACTGACTCTGTTTCAGGGATGACCCAGAAGAGCAAAATTGTTGTTTCTGCAAAATGCCCAGTAAACCTTTTGGGCAGAGACCTTATGCAGATATTTGGCATAGCAGTAGTTCTAACCATGCAGGGTATGGAAGCACAGCGACAAATGGATACTTTTGTAGTGCTACCGGAGGGTGAAATGTTTTATTGGTACAGCCAGGACTTGGTTACGACTGGTCCAGGGGCAGTAACCGAAGAACTGAGGAACGTAGCCATCAGTAAGTCCCCCTCCCGTGACACTGATAAACAGCATTTGTTGCATTGTACTCTATATTACTGTAGCACACCAGGACCTGATAAAGAATATGAGCAAGAACTGTTTAGAAACCATGCCAATAGATTGGTATTGAGTAATCTGTACTGGGACATAGACGGGAACAGTGTAGTTAGCTGCTCATTACCCCAGGAATTCTTAGCGCTTCATAAATCCAATCGATTACCACATGTTAGTTTAACTAAATACAAGAATGTAAAATGGGCAGACCTAGGAGAAAAAGTCACAAGGTGGGAAAAACAGACAGAGTTAGAACTGTCAGAACAGGGAGTACAAAAGCAGAAGTTGAATTGGATAACACAGACACACCCAGCTGTACACTTGCAGGCAAGTGAGGACAGCTGAGTAGCACTCTTACTAGAAGAGGAAGAAAAAGCCTTACGAGGCATACCAGAAACTCTCTGGTCAACAGGAAAATCAGATGTAGGACTTATTCATACAGCAGGACCAGTTACTATCACGCCAAAATCAGCATTTAGACCACAGAAGAGACAATATCCCTTAAGAAAAGATGCTGAAGTAGGAATCGAACCTATAATAGCAGCCTTACTTAAGGAAGGAGTACTGATAGAATCTCCCGATTCACCATGTAACACACCCTTATTTCCTGTCAGGAAAGAGAATGGGGAATGGCGTATGGTCCAAGATTTGCAAGCTGTAAATGATGCAGTAATACCTAGAGCACCTATGGTGCCAGATCCACACACCCTGTTGAATGATTTAAAACCTCAACAGAAGTATTTTTCTGTGGTAGATATTAGCAATGCGTTCCTTTCGATACCGATACACCCTCACAGCCAACATTGGTTTGCATTTACATTTCAGGGGAAGAGGTACACATACACAAGACTACCACAGGGGTATTGTGAGAGCCCAACAATATTCGCACAAGAAATGGCAAGTAACTTGGTGGGATTTATCCCACTGAGAGGCAGCCAGATTTTACTTTATGTAGATGATATCCTGCTGGCAGCCCCTACCCAGCAAGAATGCAAGGAAGATACTATAGCATTACTACAATTTTTAGCCACTCAAGGACATAAAGTAAACAAAAACAAATTGCAGCTTTGGAAAAAGCAGGTCAAATACCTGGGATATGTAATATCCAAAGAAGGTAGAATATTAGATGAAGAAAGAAAAATAGCAATTTTACAAGCACCCAAACCGACTACCAAGAAGGAAATGATGTCCTTCCTGGGTACAACTAATTTCTGTCGGAGTTGGATTCCGAACTATGCTTTGGAATCTGCTCCATTAACTGACTTGATATACAAAAAGCCTTTGGCAGCACAAGATTTACTACAATGGACACCAGAAGCAGAATCAGCTTTCTGCAGATTAAAGCAATTGATAGTGTCCTCATTAGTTTTAGGACTACCAAACTATCATAAACGTTTTTTCCAAACCGTAGATTGTAAGCAAGGTTATATGACATCAGTATTGACACAACAACATGGGGACAAGCAACGCCCCATAGCTTACTATTCATCACAGCTGGACCCAGTGGCGAAATCTCTGCCCCACTGTGTACAAGCAGTAGTCGCAGCCAAAATGGCAGTACAGGCTTCAGCCTCAGTAGTGTTGTTCCACCCTCTCACATTGAGAGTGCCTCATGCAGTCGTGATTATTTTACTGCAAGAAAAAGTAGCATATCTTTCTCCTGCTAGGCATCTTTCCTGTATGACTATACTGTTGAGCCAATCTTACATGACAATTGAACGTTGTACAACTTTGAATCCATCTACCTTGCTCCCAATCCCTGAAGATGGCACACCACACAGCTGCCTGCAGGAGATTGAGCAAAAGACACTACCTAGAAAAGATCTCATGGATGTTCCCTTGGATGATGCCGAGGTGACATATTACGTGGACGGCTCATGTAAAAGGGGTCCCACAGGGCAGAATCTAGTAGGATATGCAGTAGTTTCTGATACTGAAATTTTAGAAGCGAAATCCTTACCACACAATTTATCTGCACAAGCAGCAGAATTGATTGCCTTGACACGGGCATGTACCTTAGAAAAGGGTAAATGTGTGAATATTTTTACTGATAGCCAGTACGCTTTTTCTACTGTACATGTTTTGTGCAACAGTGGAAGAATAGAGGAATGATAACATCTACTGGCAAACCGATTAATCATGCGCAGTTTATTTTGGATTTGTTAGAATCTATTCAGTTACCTCAAAAAGTAGCTATGCGTAGCTCATACCAAGCAACAAGATAGGATTTCAAAAGGTAATGCGAGAGCTGACACAGCTGCGAAGCAAGCAGCTTCAGCTTCAGAAGTATTTCTTTTGAGTGAGGAATTACAACCCTCTAAGATTTTAGATTTAGAAATGTTGAAAACAATGCAGACACTTACTACAAATGTAGAAAAACAGAGATGGATAAAACGAGGAGCAATTCTTGAGAAAGGGCTGTACATCTCCAAAGAAGGAAAATCGATATTGCCATCTAACTTGTTTAGATATGCAGCTTTGTTGAGACATGGGCAGTGCCATGTCTCAACAGGGGGATGGTACAGTTAGTGAACCAAGTGTTCACTGCATATGGATTTACAAACTACACAAAAAATTTTTGTGCAGCATGCCACGTTTGTAACAGGCATCATGCACAGGGGGCACTAAAGCCTAAGCAAGGGAGTTTCCCAACACCACCATACCCGTTCCATACTATCTGTATAGATTTCATAGAACTGAACAAATGCAAAAATAAGAAGTATTGTCTTGTCATTATAGATATGTTTTCCAAATGGGTGGAAGCCTTTCCGACCAAAATTCCAGATGCAGCTACCGTTGCAAAAGTTCTCGTTAAAGAAATTATTCCTAGATTTGGCATACCAGAAAAGATCTACAGTGACAATGGCACACATTTTGTAAATCAAACTATACAACAGTTGAGTCGATATTTCAGAATTTCTTTAAAGAACCATTGTGCATACCACCCCCAATCCGCAGGATTAGTAGAGAGGCATAATCGGGTTTTGAAAAACAAACTTGGGAAATTGATTAGCGAGACACAGAAGAACTGGGTGCACTGTCTGCCCCTGGCATTGTTGAGCATGAGAAATGTTCCAAATGCAAAGGGGTTAACTCCTTTTGAAATACTATTTGGGAGGGCATATTATATACCTCAGTGGAAACCTCTCATGCCTACAGACCAGGAGGCTGACGGTTCACTTGCAGAATATATGAGATGACTTTTGAGTAATAAACAACTTTTGCAGTTTAATTCTGTTTCAGATAAAGAACAAGTCAGACCATCGGAAGCAGCAGTAGTCCCAGGCACGTGGGTCTGGGTGAAAGTCATCAAGAAAAAGAATTGGACAACACCGAAGTGGGAAGGGCCATATCAAGTGCTACTGTCGACACCCACTGCAGTCAAGATCGCAGAGCGAGCATCCTGGATTCATCTGACACACTGTAAATTGGTTAAAAATTTTGAACTGGACAAAAAACTTGTTACGGTTACACAAGAACAAAATGACCAGATACGGAGCAAATAGAAATGCTGAACAACCTCAAAAGTATTGCATGATCATTCTGTTGACCATATTGATAACATTAATCTTTTTGTTGTGGCCTTTCCTTTTTCCAGCCACATGGGCTGAACTGAATAAACGTGAATCATTCATAGACTGGCATCCAAACTTTAACACTTACCAAGCAATTAAATATGTGTATGCTGAAACTTTTAATGTTTCAAATTGCTGGATTTGCACAGCTATACCAACAGCATACGGGGAATTGTTAATGACTGCTGTCCCCCTAGGGGTCAATGAGACCTGGGAAAATTTGCTTTTTGATACTACAACTGTAAAATCACAAGACAAAATAGCTTTGTACCTGCTTGTTACACAAAAGGGAACTGTATGTTTTTACAAAAATGATACTGTTCAGGTAGGTTGGAGTAATTGTAATGTGACTGTTCCTTACAAATGTTATACCAAAGCCAATAATGCAGGTTATATCTGTGATGCAAACTATGACTCATATCTAGAGTCGATACATACAACTGTTGATGAGATACAACATAATCCTGTTCTTTTTAAACAACTATCTATTATTGATAAGAAAATGTTTCATGCAGGGCAAGTGTATATTAATACCAAGGTAGAAAATTGTTATTTTGTTTGTGGGAAAAAGGCATACAAATGGTTACCTGAGAACTGGTCCGGCAGTTGTTTTTTGGGTTACCTGGTTCCGGCCATATGACACACTGCAGTCTTGCCTCAGGGAAGAATTCGAAACATCAGAGAGGTCACCAAGAAAACCGAAAATCCAATCCGAAGGTCCAAAAATCCAATGGGACGAATCGAAGCAGGCTGGAGAAACCATAATTCCATAAAAAATAAAGACAAACTGACACACATGGACTTGAGTGACACCATTATATCGTGGGCAGGTATAGCCCCTGCATATGGTGCAGTAAAATCGATTTGGGAGATGAGAAAACTGTCCAAACTTCTCGAAGTAATGAGTAATGCAACTTTTTCTGCTCTTGAATTAATGACTGATGAACTGAATGCTATGAGAACTGTGGTACTTCAAAACCGCATGGCTCTTGACTTCACCCTAGCGGCGAAAGGTGGTACGTGCGCTTTAATAAAAGAGGAGTGCTGTTCGTATATTCCTGACAACCAGCATGAGATAAACGAACATCTTGAGGTGATTCAGCAAGTGCCGACCATGACCAAACCAGGCCCAAACCCACTGATGGATTTTTTCCAGAATTTGTTCAGGGGTAGGGTAGCATCCTCATGAACATCCTGATTGCCATTTGTGTGGGATTACTCCTATTAGGAGTGTGCATTTGTTGTGGTATTCCTTGCATGAAAAGATTAATCAAAGATTTTATAGACATATCAGTTTCTGAAACTTTGTATCAAAGTACTAAAATTGAAGAATTGTTGAAGAATGAAACACTTTCATAAGTTTAAACTGAATGACTCTCTTAACTGCAAATCTTGAACAGAAGAGGTTAGGAGAAGAAGCAAACTGTTTATGCTTTTGAAAATAGAATAAAAAGTATTAACAGGGGGGAAATGTCAGAAACATATGTATTAATGTATGTGTTTAGTGCTTATTAGAAGCTAAAAGGGTTAACACATTTCATTCTATTTTATGTACAGCTTAATTTTGTGTGAAACTAAAAGATGCTTTTCTAAAATGACAATATGCTTTCTGAAAACTGCAAGATGCACCCTGACCTAGTATTTGCTAGCACAGCAAAATTCATGTTTATGCCTTTTGGAAATATACTGAGAAGCAGGTGATTAGCTGCTAGGTCAGGAAAATGAATGAATAGTGAATGAATAGAACAATACTGTTTTCTATAATGTGATTGAATATGAACAATCAGCCCTGTTCGTGTTATGAGAACACGCACAGCTGCAGAAAAGAAGAGATACATCAGACAAAGACTGCTTGAAGAAATAAACTGTAATCTGTACTTGCTTTGTGCTCGAATTAGCCATAGTACCTTGAATGGTAACATTGCATAGTAAGAAGTTGTATCTGACCGGTGGTCATCAAGGCCACATTGTTTTTCTTAGGAAGTTTTTTCATAAACTTGATGTGCCAGCAGAAAATCATGGATAAACAGCTGCTATGAAATAATATTGAAAGAACTTGTGATTTGTTACGTCAGCTTAGTAGGCAATACCTTGTAAGAAATGTATAAAGATGGATTCAATTCCTGATTTTAGTTAGACAAACTCTGTATTAGCACGTTTTTGTCTCCTTGCTGCAAGATTAAAGTGCCTTAACCTGAACCTGCCGTGTATTGATCTTTTTGAAGTTTATTTTTCCTTTGACAATACCCCTGGTAGGGGTGTGGATAAGTTGATCTAAGGCATTGGAATTTATGAATTCCAGAAAACGTTGAGCACAAGAGCTGGTACATGAGTAGTTTTCCCAGTTAAAGGTGGGGTAGTTGAAATTGCCCATTATTAGGGTGTTAGGTTGTACCCTAATATTTTCCAGTGTATCAAGAAATGAGGAGTGGGAATCCTAGGGCATGGTGGGGGATCTGTAGCAAGCTACAATTTGCATTGTGGTCTTGCCCAGAGTTAGTTGCACTTGGATAATCTCAGATGCATTATGCTGAGCAACTAGTTTGGAGGTGTTGATATCCTTAATGAATATGGACACTCCTCTGCCTTTAGTGCTTTGGTCCAGGTTAGGTGGCCGAAAGGTGTGGTATGAATTATAGCCTGGTAATGCAGTGGTGCTCTCTGGAGCCTTGAACCAGGTCTCTGTCACTGCACAGATGTCGATGTTCTCCATTTTAAGGAGTGCCTCAAGTGAGTGCATTTTGAGGTTTAGACTTCTAGCATTAAGTAGCATTAAGCTCAGATTTTGCTTGCTTGTACCTGTTACGGTGGTGAATTTGTCATTTGATTCAAGCCTAAAAAAGGCACTATAGGGGTGGCAAAAGCCTTAGCCAGTATCCGGAATCCCAAGGGTGACAGGTGCAGGCCATCTCTGGCAAAGCATCGTGGTTTGTCGATCATGTCATCCCAGGCAGACAGATACTGGATCCCCTTAGAATGACACCAGAAGCTTAGCCACTTGTTAAAGTCAATCATTTTGTCCTTGTACTCTGGTATCATTCTGGTTGATGACAGGATGCTACTCAGGGCTAGGGTCATTTCTGCCTGGGCTACAAGATCATAAAGCTGCTCCATGTCTCTTTTCATGTTGTCCAGGGAGGTACGTCATTCACACCAACATGGACAATGACAGAGTCATATTTATACTTGCTGTGGAGTGACCTGAGTGCATGCATTATGTGGTGGATCCTGGCACCTGACAGGCAGCTGACAGTAACTTTCTCCTTGTTTAGCCTGGTGAGTGAAACATCATTATGCCTGACTATAGAGTCACCTATAACTAGAGTGTTGGGTATGTTGTTATGCCTTATGGGTTGTGGTTGAGTGGCACACTGAGTTTGTGGGCTATGTGTCATTTGGGTTGTGTTGGGGGGTGGAGGTTGCTTGCATTTCTGCTTTGGAGGTGGGGTGCCAGTTCATTCTGTAGTTCATGTAGAATGCATCCTGGGATGTTGTCAGGTTCCATGGATGCTGTGTTCTTGGCTTTGGAGAGTGAGATTTTGACATGTGGAGCCGTGATTACAGGAACTTTGCATTGTCCCAGTATAGAGATGGGCCCTTTAGGGGGTGGGGGTGGGGGTAAAGTTAGCACTGAACATATCTGCCAGGATGTTGGCAATATCAGTTGGTTCTGTATATTTAGTGCCATTGTGCTGTAACTCAAAGCAGATCTGAGTGTTGCCATTGAGATTCTTGACATAGCTATAGAATGCTTTGTGGTTGTCTTTAGAATCAGTGGTGATTTTGTTTTCATAACTAGCTTTGGAGGATTTTATGAGGGATCTCAGCTTCTTACTGAGGCTGACTACGGTGTTCCTCCAATCATGGGATTTTACTATTTTTTCCAACAGTTTCTTTCTTCTGTTGTAGAGTTTGTTTATGGCAGCAGACCACTAGATTGGCTTCTTTTTTTTTTGGAGGATAGCTTCTTGGTTCTGTTAGGGATAGCACAATCCATGCACTCGTGTAAGTGCTTATAAAGTGCATTTTTGTAGGATTCAGCAGTCGTACCTCTATTGTCCATCTGCATGGGTGTCGTGAAGTTTGCCACTTCTGTCTTAAGAAGCATGAAGTTGGCTTTGGAGAAATTTTTGCGGTTGTTTTCCTAATGGGGGGTGGGAGTGGGATGTGGATGGCTAGGGTGATTAGCTTGTAGTTGGATCTGACGAACGATGACTTGACCTCTGGTGTGGAACACCGGTCACCCATGTTGGTAATGACCAGGTCTAGGATATTGCTGCCCCTGGTGGGGGTGTGGATAAGTTGATCCAAGGAGTTGGAATTTATAAATTCCAGAAAATGTTGCGCAAAAGAGTTGGTACATGAGTCATTTTCCCAGTTAATGGTGGGGTAGTTGAAATCACCCATTATTAGGGTCTTGAGTTGTACCATTTTCCAGTGTATCAAGAAAAGAGGAGTGGGAATTCTGGGGCATGGTGGGGGTCCGTAGCAAGCTACAATTTGGATTGCGATCTTGCGTAGAGTTAGTTGCACTTGGATAATCTTGGATGCATTATGCTGAGCAACTAGCTTGGAGGTGTGGACATCTTTAATGAATATGGACACGCCTCCGCCTTTAGTGTTTTGGTCCGGGTTAGGTGGCCGAAAGGTGTGGTATGAATTATAGCCTAGTAATGCAAGGGTGCAGTCTGGAGCTTTGAACCAGGTCTCTGTCACTGCACAGATGTCAATGTTCTCCATTTTAAGGAGTGCCTTGAAATGGAGTAGCTCAAGTGAGTCATCCTGCTTGACCAATCTAGAGGTGTGATTGGTTTTTATGTAAATGGAAACACCTCCTCCATTCATTTTTTCCTTTTCAGAGGGTGGCCTGAATATGTAATAGGCACTGTAGCCTTGCACTACTTGGGTGCTTTTTGCAGCCTTGATCCATATCTCTGTAACTGCACAGATGTCAGCATTCTCCAGAGCAAGGAGAGATTCCAGGTAGTACAGTTTCTTGTTAAGACTCCTAGTACTGAGGAGGAGGAGTACCTTCATCTTGGCATTAGAAGAATTTGTTACATAGGCAGGTCTTCTGGTTTGGCACTGCCTAAAAAAGGCACTATGGGGTGGCTAATGCCTTCCCAGTAGTTGAAAGCCTAGCAGCAACAAGTGCAAGCTATTTCTGGCAAAGCAGCATGGACTGTTCATCATGTTGTCCCAGGCTGATAAATAATGGATCCCCTTGGAATGACACCAGTAGCTAAGCCAGTTATTGAAGTTAGTAATTTTCTGTTTGTATTGTGGTATTTTTCTTGGTGAGATTGGAATGCTGCTCAATGTGAGTCTTATACCAGCCTGCAACACATATTCAGAGAGGTCAATCATGTCTCTCTTCATATAGTCCAGGGAGGTACATCTCAGGTCATTCACACCCACATGGACTATATGTGAGTCATGTTGGTACTTGTGGTTGAGTGGCCTGAGTGTCTGCGTGATCTGGTGAATCCTGGCCCGTGACAGGCAACTGACTGTACCCTTCTCTTTATCCAGCCTGGTGAAGAGGGCATCAGTGTGTCTCATGACAGTCTACTATGGCCAAGATGTTTAAATGTGTGGTGGTTCAACTTAGGGCTTTGCTTGTGGAAACAGTGTGATGTGTATTTTTATGTGTATTGGCTGGTGTTGAGTTGGTTTTGTTTGCATGTGATTTCTGAGGGCAGCGTACAGAAGGCCTCTGATATTTTGGTAAGTGAGGGAAATGAAGTGCATGGGCTGACATCCTGTTTGTCATTTGATTTGTCAGTATGTGAGAGCCCTGTCTCAATTTTCATAATGTAACTACATCTCTCACATACTGTATTTATTTGTTTCAGGATTAAGTGGTTGTCAGTATACAACAGACAACTGATACATTGCCTCAGGATACCCATGCCCACCAAGCAGTCCACAGAGATAGCAAAAAAGTGCCTATCCATGGTTCCAGATTTTTTACTATGGGTTTAGCCAAGAATGAGAGTGGAGATTTAAATGGACTGAGATGATAGTACACAGACGAAGAACGGATGCTATACTCCATATGAACTGCAGCTATCCAACAAGGAGGTGCTGCTCACAACTCAGATGCTCCTACAGCAGCAGGGGGACTGGGGAAAGTTGCAGAGATAGTTATTCTAAGGGAAATTTTAACTTGATAACATTTTCATTTATTCAAGGCACTACTAACCACCGTTGCATGGACAATAGCCTAGCACAAACACTGGGCTTATACAAAATCAGAAAAACAAGTTTTATAACAGCTAGGCCTACAGACCAATCAGGTAAACACACGATACACATTCAGTTAGCAGCCCCCAACTCAGACAACTCAGATAGGTTTGGTACAATACACTGCTGTGACAAAAGTGCAGTCAGAAAAAACTCAATGTAAAAATGCTAATTTTAGAGCTCAAGTGCAGGGAAACTTCACAGTCTAGACATAATGTCCTGTAAAACTAGCAGACACAATGTAGCTCAAGTGCAGGGAAACTTCACAGTCTAGACATAATGTCCTGTAAAACTAGCAGACACAATGTAATTAAGTACTACAGCAGCAGTGGAAACAGTTCAGCTTTGAAGCTCTACTAAAGTCTGAGAAATGTAACAATTACTATAGGAATCATGAAATACAGTAAAAATAATCAGCAGAAGTGCAAAGTAATGCTTATTTTCATTCTTTTAGCAGCGGATGGTTTTAGATGCAGCAGATTCACTGTAAATCCCATTTGAAATAGCCAAACCTAGAACAGCTCTGAGGAACTGAGCACAAACCCACGCATACATTGGGCTTATATTAAATCAGAAAAAGAAGTTTTACAACAGCAAGGCCTACAGACCAATCAGGAAAACACACAATAAACTTTCAGTCAACAGCCCCCTACTCAGATAGTTTGCTACAGCACACTTCTGCCACAAGAGTGTAGTCAGAAAACTTCTTAATGCAAAAATGCTGGTTTTAGAGATGAAGTGCAAGAAAACCACACAATCTACCACTGTCATGTAAAACTAGGAGATAAAATGTAATTAAGTACTACAGCAACAGTAAAAATAGTTCAGCTTTGAAATTCTACTAAAGTGTGAGAAATGTAACAATTAAGACAGGATTCTAATGAAATACAGTTAAAATAATCATCAGAAGTGCAAAATGATACTTATTTCCTTTTTTTAGCAGCTGATGGCTTTAGATGCAGCAGATTCAGTGTAAATCTCAGCCGAAGTAGCTAAACCAAGAACAGCTCTGAGGAATTGAGTCTAAGAGAATTATCTGGATTTGAACTCTGCCCACCTGTGCTCTGACCAGAAGCTCACTACTCTTACACCCTGTGCCACAGAGCAGTACCACACCTCTTGCAGATTTTGGTGCAGTACACTGCAGCACTGACAAGTGGTGGTGTCTGTCCACAATTATAGGCCATGATACAGACAAAGCAGAATAAATGATGCAACATCTTATTCCATCTGTGCAGGGCAGTGCAAGCAATGGCTATGATATACATCAGTCATCACTATGCCCAGACAAGATGGTGGATGGGTAATGCACAGTCATCATCACTTGCTCAGGTTGCGGGGACATAGTGATAGGAGAGTGTAACACTATGGTATGGGGCAGAATCATGGGAGGTAAACTCAGGAGCTATGCACTGTCATAAGTTGTCTGGAGCCAAGGATTGCATCCTTGAGTGGTGAGGTTAAGCTGCTGTGATGTAACCATTGTTGATGTCCATTGTGTGGCCTTGTGATGTTTAGGCTTGATGTGGTCCATGTCAGGGAAGGGGTAGAACTATGGGACTGGGTGTGTGCACCCTGTGTGTTGGTACTGATAAGCTACTTTGCCCATGACCACAGCCAACCTCCATTATCCTCATGGTTCTCAGCTGCCATTTGTGCTACACACAACCTCATCCAATCTACATACTATAGGCATACCTCAACATTTGGCACAGGACCCTGACATCCATTGCAGTGTGTCTTTCCCTATGTTTCTTATGTACACAGTGTGCCTGTTTTACAATCTCAGATGGATGACACAGTGCTGTTTCAGTGTGTCATGTGTGCCCATTTACACATATAACACATCATCCTCATTGTCAATGATGTTCACATCAGGGTTTTGTTATTCATGTTGGAGCAATTTAGCAGAAAGAATTTGTTCCTCAACACTGGGATGCTACAAGCCTGCAGACTCATTGCTGCAATTCCTCTATGCATTGTGTGAAATGGCACTAGTTTGTTTTATTGCACTAACAAGAGTATGCAAGAATGGCTGGTATGCTAAAGACTTCATTCGGTGACACTGCCTGAATTGCTACCAGCAAGCAAAGGGATACCCAAAGATGTTGCTGTTAACTGTATATGTGGCAGTGAGCAATAATCATGTTGCCAGTATGGTGGTACATGCAGTATGTGTGCAGCCATGGTGCTGCTGTGCAGCACTATGGCCATGTGTTAGCACCACTGCAGCTCTATGTTGCATGTGTGATTCACAAGCATGCAACTCTGTGGTGTGCATTGTACTACCATTTTGTTCCTTGAATGGAACTGGTTGAGTGGTGTTGACTGCATCAGGCACTGGGAATGTAGGGCTTGTGCATGGCATGCCAGGGAGACAAGGATTTTCCTGTTCTTCCTGTGCAGGAACTTCAGGCAGTACCTGCTGTGCAACTGATTCCCCATTATGGCAGGAGGATGGCTGACACAAACTTGCCTGTATGGCAAGTGATATGACTGGTATCACCCATTCTGTTGAGCACTGATAGCATAGGTACAGTGACCTAATCAACAACACCTTGACTTGTTTTGTCAATGGGATACAGGGGCTAGGGAAGGGGAACCTGAAATGCAACGAAAGCATTTTTTTAGGTACCATTTACTTCTACTATATTAACTTAACTTATATACTTTGTTTTCCAGATGTGGAGGAGTGACAGCTGAATATGGTTTGGTGTAGCAGAAGGTGGGAGTGCCTCTCCTAGCATAAAGTGTGTATAATTCCTGTGCTGGTCCACTTTACATTTGTGATTGTGTTTGTAGCATATGTATATAGTTATTATTGTGTCTTCATGCAACAGGTCCAGTTGTGGAAGAGGAGGATTTGAGGCTGTGTTCTCACTGGCATGGGCCATCTGATGCATCTGGTGCAGGTTTGCAAGTGAGCACTAGTTTTAGTAAAGGTGACTATATTATATTTCTTTACATTTAGGATGGCATCATGATTAGAGCTCCAGATATTAGATTCATTAAGATCTTGTTGGAGAATTAATGAATCTGAGAAGCATAGGATGAGCCCTATCATGCAGTTGTCTGTGAATTTAGTTACCAAAAGTTTGTTAGCATTTTTCCACTCTTAAGAGAGACAGATTCAAAAGAGGAAAGGACATAAGACAAAACCTTGAGTAACACTGATAGCTGCTTTTGCTTGTTGGAGTAGGTAATATTTATTCCAATCAAGTGTGTTCTGATTCATAACAATTTGGCAGGATGTCAATCTATGTGTTTAATGTTTATCTGGGTTAGCTTATTTCTGATGCTAGAATAAGGAATTGTATCAAATGCTTTTAAGTCCAGATAAGCAATGTGGATGGGAAGTCAGTGATCCAGGCTTTTGGTGACTTTTTTCAATTAAGTAAGTAAGTTTAAGAAAGTATTATCTACCTTTGACAAAAGCTGAACTGTAAAGGGTCTAGAGTCTGCATATCCTATATATTTTTATTAATAAGTTCAATAATTTATTTCATGGTTTTATAGATAAAGCTAGTAGGACTGATGGGTCTATAAAGGCCTGAATCAACACAGGAGCCATCCTTAAAGAGTGGTATGACTATGACATTTCTCCATTCTTCAGGTATATTTCTGTGGAGAGACTATGATTGAAAATGTTTAGGACAAGTTTGGCAAGGTGATGCTCTAAGCTTAGCAGTAAGCAGCTGGACATGTTGTCAAGTCCACTAAGGTGTTATTTTTGTTTTGGTGAGGGCAGTTGAGACCTTATCAATATTAATGTTGGAGGTTTTGGACAGAGCTGGAATGGGTGTACTGACAGCATAGTAGCTAAAGTGAAATTGGATCTGAATTTGTTAGCCAAAATGTTAGCGATGGTGACTGGGTTAGTGTCAGCAGATTATTGGAAATAGGGAGGCTGGTCTTGAGGCAGAAGGTAATGGCTAAATGGTTGGATTTAAAGAAGGAATGGACTGCTTTTGAGCATGATCAGAGAGAATAGAGAGTTATTCAATACAAAGCCTAGGAGATCTGTAGATGATGATGAGAAAGGCCTGGGTGTAACAATTGTTGAATATGTAGGTGGACCTGTTGATATTAGTTTACCAGATAGGTGAGCTAGTCTATTTACCCTCTTGAGCCAAGACCCAAGTTCTAACACCAAAACAAAAAGAAGAAGAATGTGCATTAAAGTCAAGATTAGCAAATAAGTTGCCAAATATAAACAAATGATATATAGTGAAGCTAAAGTGAAATTTGACCACTAACTATATGCAAGTTTATAAAAGACTTACAGATGCAATAAAGATATCAATAGCACATCTAGCAAAAGTAAATATGAGGTGTGTCACTCGTCTTGTGTATCTGAATAAGACTATGAGGCTTGGCTGTTCGATTAAGTAGTTTATTACATATAAACACATCAGGATGGATAGCAGGAACATTAAAATTAAACAAACTAACTAACTGACTGACTACTACAGACATACATGCTTTCACTCTGGCTGCTCACTCAAAATGGCACTCTTGCTTGCACGTGCTCAGTACTTATATGCACATGTCCACTGACTGGAATGCTTCTGTACGTCACGCACTCTGATCTACAAGTCTGACAGTTCAAGTGTGCAATTACAAACTAATATGGAGTTGTTAGTTGACTTTACCATTGCCACAAATGCATCTGTAAGTGGCTTCATTATGGAAGTGTTCTTTCAATGAAGCTTTAAAAACTTTCATGTTTTGCTGATTTGTAAATTCATTTGGAGGGGTGGTTCTAAATGTCTGATTATTGTAAAATAAGTGCATGGATAATAAAGGTAGTTCAAATTCTCACTTTGGAACAAGGGCATTTATTACTATAGCTGTACAGGGAGCTGGTGAAAGGACATGTGGAATTCTGTAACAGCTTCACTTAAGGTACAACTTTATTACTGAGTTTGGCCGTATGTACTAAAACTTGAAATGGATCTAGTGATAGTGATTCAGGTATTGTTGTCATGTGATATTAGGGATGACATTGTTGTGGTTATCTTTAAGTAGTAGAGGGGATAGGGTTGTTAATTTCTGAGGTGAAGAAAATACCATCACATTAGTTGCATAAGGGTTGATTAATAATCTGTTCACAGCATTCCATTTATAGAACTCAAAGTTGTTTGTAGTTTTGATTGTTGGATGATATAGCCATTATTTAAGAAAATAAATAATTACTTTTCTTAAATAATGGCACACGCTGGTTGGGCTGGCCAATCAGCGTGCACGTTTTGAGGGTAGGCATTGTATAATATATGTTTTACTAGAGTCAAGAAGTAAGATATCATTTGCATACATTAAATACTAAGAGAAGGAAAGTCCCAAGTGAAGTCATTAATAAAAAGTGGGTAAAGTAGGGAGCCTAACACTAAGCCTTGAGAGATACCAATATTGCAGATTCCCATTTCCAAGAAGTTTTGGCATAAATCTGAAATGTTCTATCTAAGTTATCTAGCTAAGTATGTTGAGCAGAAGGCTGTTATTGAGTGCCTCAGATGTACTAGTCATATCTACAAATATACCAGCAACAATACGCCCATCATTCATATTGCTATAGATGGCATCAATGGCAGTGAATAAAGCAGTTATTGCATTGTGAGCATTGTGAAAGCCTTGCTGCTGGTCACAGAGAAGGCCATAGATATTGAAGTGTTTTAAAATCTGCATGCAAAACAGCTTTTCAAATGTTATTTTTTTTAGGAGGACAAATATTTGAGATTGGTCTGTTGTCTTTGAGGTCAGTAGGTGAGAAGACCTTTGGGAGTGGTGTGACAATGAGATGTTTGAAAGTTGATGGAACAATGCCTCATGTAAGGGACAGACTGAATATATGAGTTAGGGGCTTAGCAATTCCTTCATCAGCCATCCGATGGAATGAACATGACATCTGATGAATTCATTTCCAAAACAGTGATTTATCCTTTTTTAGTAGACATTTGAGTGAAGTAAAAGGTATGTGAAGCCAAATGGTAGACCTGTGGGGCTACAATATCTCCTTGAGTTTGTAAGGTAGTTGAAGGGCTAGGAAATTTGTTTATAAGGTTGGGTTAATGTTTATTGCTTCTGTCCTTTGTTGACTGCACTGTTTGTTTCTCAGGGTAGCTCTTTAGCTATTTTCAGGTGTGGGTTGTTGAGCCAGCCCATCTTTGGTGTTGGCCATTGCCTGAAGCATATTTTCTGTGTTGCACTTCTAGTACAGACTTCACTTCTGTGAATTTGTGCAGAGCTGATATAGCAGAGCTAAAATTCCTGGCTGTGTTGGATTCTATTGCCATCTGTTATACCAAAGTGATAAGTACACTTTTTTGCAACTTAATTTGCAGTGTACTGTATTTATGCATTTGCTTTATTGTTTCTGTCCTTTGTTGACTGCACTATCTATTTTTCCCACCCTCCTTCCCAACTGTTGTTTCAGTCTTAAACTTGTTGGCTTTGGAATTGCCCGCCTCTGCTGTAAATCCAATTTTGGTCACGCCCCCCAGTCCATTCTCATTAGATCACTCAACCTAGTACAGTGAGATCATTTGGGTAGGACTACCCTCTTGCTTCTTTGACTTTGGACACTCCTCCCTGTCCTATCTCATCAGTTTAGTGTACTGAGTAGAGAGAGAGAGCATTTGGGAAGGCCAACCCCTTAGTTCCCTAATCTTGAACTATCTTCTGCTTCCTCTCTCTCCACTTAAAAACAATGCACTTCATTCAGCTGCATTTACTGTAATTGTGCTCTTCATACTTTATTACCTTATTTTTGCTGTGTGCTCATAACTGTTCAGGTGCTTTTATTGTGCTGCATTTGCTACTGCTTGTTAGTAGCCTGATTAAGTGCATCTGTTATTCTAAGCAGCTTAGCTTTGGTTTTAGCACTTGTGCTTCAGGCCACTTACTATGTAGACCAACCCCTATGAAAACCCATTCTCCATAAGTACACCCAAGCATTCAGAACATTATGTCTGGACAATTCCCATTAGTTTCTCCTGCCAGCCTTGTCAACATGGGCATACTGAGACAGTGTAGCAACTGCCTCATGTTTACTGACAACCCTCTTCTCCTAGCACACAATTATTCCACTGGTCAGAAATGCATGTAAATCAGTATCCTGGAGTCCATGCTCTCTCATGCCACAGTCAGTACTCCTGACAAAGAGGAGATTGCCAGAACAAACACCGCACCACTCACATCACATAGCCAAGGACAACAGATACAAACCTATGCAAAGGTCCTCAATAAAAATGTGCCGAAACAGCAGAGACCTCCAAAACACACTCATAAACATTTCACACACAACAGCAAACACATCACACACAGCAGACAACACACCAGTGTCTAACAAACACAGCCCATAAAGCAAAACAATAAGCCATTACAGCCCACAAGACATAACAGTAAATCAGGCATACCAGTCATTGGTGACTCAAATTGTCAGACACATTGATGTCCCCCTCACCAGGCTCGACAAGAAGAAGGTCACAGTCAGTTGTCTGTCTAGTGCCAGAATCTGACACATCAAGCACGCACATAAGTCTCTCCACAACAAGTACAAGTATGACTCTGTCATTGCCCATGTTGATGTGAATGACTTGAGACATATTCCTCCTGGACTACATGAAGAGAGACATGATTGAACTCTCAGAGTATGTGTTCCATGAAGCATGACCCTAGCCATAAGCAGCATCCTACCTTCACCAAGAATGATACCACAATACCAATAAACAACTAATTGACTTCAACAACTAGCTTAGTTTCTGGTGCCATTCCAAGGGGATATAGTATCTGTCTGCCTGGGATGACATGGTCGACATGCCTCAATGCTTTGCCAGAGATGGCCTTCACCTGTCACCACTGGGTTTCATGATCCTGGCCAAGGCTCTCAGCTCCCCCATTGTGCCTTTTTAGGCAATGTCCCAAAGACAAACCTTCCAACATAAAAGATCTCTCAAAAAGCAGATTGAAGGTCACGCTGCTTAATGCTAGGAGCCTTAACCTGAAAATGGTCTCACTCAAAGCTCTCCTTGCATGGTGGTGTCTCTATCTTCATTAAGGACAGGCACACCTCCAGACTGGTTTGCCAGCATGACACACTGGAACTACCCCTGGTGCAACTGACAGTTGGCAAGACACTCATCCAAGTTATAGTTAGCTATAGACCCCCCCTCCATGAATCAGGACACCCACTGCTCTTACCTGGATCTACTTGACTCCATCAAGGTACTCTCTAACACCTTGACCACCATAGACTGGGTGAACTATTCTTGCACTAATGCACTCTCTTAATGATTCCTTGACTTCATCAATTCTAACTCACTAGACCAGCTTGTCTCATTCCCCGCAAGGGGAGGTAACATTCTGGACTTTGTTCTCACCAACATGGGCGACCACTGCACCACTTCCATAGTATGCTCTTCCCTGGTGATATCAGATAATTGGACTGTCTCATTCAAAGTTTCTACCCCACCCAACCACCCCCAGCTGTAATCAAGTTAAAAAAACTTCTCAAAAGATGACTATAACCTCCTAAGGGAGGGTATCTGTAGCTTCACACCACTGCCCCCCTCAGAGGATGCAGACAACTATGCTGAACAGTATGCCAATGCAGTATACAAGCACCTATACAACTGCATGGATTGAGCCATACCCAGTAGAACTAAAACTTGCTCCTCAAGGAAACACAAACCTGTTTGGTGGACATTCTCTATCAACAGGCTTTACATCAAAAGGAAGAGACTGTTGTCCATGGGTAACAAGGAAAAAATTTCAAATTGGAAAAACTCCCTCCTAAGCCTGAACAAGCAAATTAGATCACTAGTGAAAACCTCCAAGGCCAATTATTAATCAAACTAGCCTCCAAACCAAAGGGAAACCATAAAGTCTTCTTTAGTTATGTCAGGAACCTCCATGGCAAAGCCCAGGTTTGTTCTGAATTAGTACTTAACAGTATCACTTACACTGATCCTGTTGACTTAGCCAACCTGTTAGCAGATAGGTTCAGTGCAAACCTTACCCCCTTGTCCCCCCAAAGGCCCTTTCAACATCCCTGATACTTGTCCCACGCCTCACATCTCCATAGATCAAGTGTTGCAGGCCCTATCCAAGGGAAAGAGCACAGCTTCCATGGGACCTGATAGTATCCCAGGATGTATTATGCACCATCTCCAGCAAGAACTGGCTTTGCCATTGAACACCCTATTCAACCACAGTCTAAGTACAGGCTTCATTCCAGCATAGTGGAAAACTGCCATTGTCATACTCTTGCACAAAGGTGGTGCCACTACTGACCCTGGAAACTATCGCCTCATTAGCTTGACAAGTCTGATCTATAAAACCATGGTGCATATTATTATGGATCTCATAAACAAGGCCATAGGCAATCTCCAAGCACTTGACCCCACCTAGTTCAGATTCCTTAAGGGCAGATCTTGCCTGTTGAATCTGGTTGACTTCTTTGAGACTTGTCACCAAGACCATGGATGAGGGAAAGTCAATGCATACAGCTTACTTTGACTTGGCCAAGGCCTTTGACACAATCCCTCACTCAGGCATCATCGAAAAGCTAACACAGCTTGACATTAATCCCTATCTCATTAGGTGGGTGGCCAACTGGCTTACTGACAGAAGCCTCAAAGTCAAAATAGGCATCGCTACCTCTGATAGCAGACCTGTCACTAGTGGAGTTCCCCAGGGATCTGTCCTGGGACCCCTGCTTTTTGGCATCTATTTCTCAGAGGTCCAGGCAAAGAAAAAAGGTCTGTGGCTGACCAAGTTTGCAGACGACTGTAAGTTGGGTATTGTCATTGACTTCCTAAATTATGTTAACATACTGCAAGAGGGTCTCAAAGCAGCTAATGCCTGGTGCCAAAGTCATGTCCTCAAACTAAATGCAAAAATATGTATCATCATACCATTCGGCAAAACATTACCTCTACCAATTACAACATCAACAGCAACCCCCTAAGCACACACCTTGTGGTGAGAGACTTGGGCACTCAGGTTGATAACAACCTCACATTTGACAATCATGTAGTGACAATGGTCAAACAATCCTTTTACTTGGTTCATCTCATAAGTAAAAGGATTGTATCCAGAAAAAAAGGAAGTTATTACCTATCTATACTCCTCCCTCATTAGACCAATAATTGAGTATAATGTCCCATATGGGATGTACCTCTTCAAACATCTGCATCAACTGGAAAGGCCACTGAAATACTTCACAAAGAGAATTCATGGCCTCCAGCACCTGTCCTATGCAGACAGGCTCAAATCATTATTACTCTACACAGTATCATGCAGATTGCCCAGGGGTGGTCTGTGTCTCTCCTACAAGGCAATCTCGGACCCTGCCCTACTAGAGATGCTCCATATCCGTAAGTCTAACTCCCCACACACTACCCACTTGAAAGGCCTGAATCAAATATGTGGCATCAACAAAACCTACTGGAGCAATAGGTTTGTCTCCCAGAGGCTGCCCTGTTTCTGGACTAGACTTTCCATACATATCTAACAGAGCACCTTGCTGACCCTCTTCAAGCGCATCCTTGATGAGTGGATGGGAAACCACAAATTTGTCCCAGGGGTTCCACCTGTATCACTCATTGACAGGGGTAACAGGTGCTGACTCAAGTTTCTTTTTGGGGGGGATTAACTCTTGGCTAGGCTTGTAAGGGTCCCATGGCCATTAGCCTAATAACCTCCTATGATTCTATGATCCTATGATTTGTAGTCATATTAATTGTTTTATTTCCTTCCTGAAAAGTTTTGGTTTAGTGGAGAATGCAAATTGTTTTTGCTTTCAATATATAGGTTTTGCATTATTAGTGGTGAATCCTTGATGATCTTCTATAGTTCAGGAAGGTTTGATGAGCCTGTTTGTTAGATGGATCCTGTTTCCAGGCTATCTATACATTGTCCACTGCTTCATATTGTATTTGGTATCAGCAGTCACTTCAGTCAGGGGCTCATTTGAGCTGTGAGACTTCTACATAAAAAGTGGAAAAAGGTATCATGAATTGTGGATGAGGTAGAAATGAAGAAAGAAAGTGCAAGACTAGGGTTGCATTGAAATCATAGAGGGGACCAGTCTATAGTGTCACGGTAGGCATTAGGATCAACTTGTCTGTATTTGGGAAAAGATTTATTAGCAATCATTTGTGCTGCTTCTTTTACTGTCTAGAAAGCCCATGAGTAAATGACAAGACAATATTCAGTAAGCAGGATTGTAATGTATAAATATTTATGTGGTATGCTGGTTATGAGGTGGTCCAGAGTAGAGCTGCTGTCTGTACACATACTAGGTCTAGTTGTTACACTTATTAATTGCTCTGGACTGCATTGCTGTTAATGTTTTGAACAAGTGGAAGTCATCTGGGCTGTGGCAACAATGCTGAAGTTACCAAGGATGACAGAGTTATTTTTTTGGAAAGCCATTTAGGAACATAATAAGGTTGTTATATGTCAGAAATAGTGGAGGGAATGGGATATAAACAACTCCTATAAAAACTTGAGCATGTCCCCCAACTGTGATATGACTTCATATCCAGTTGGGGTTGTATCATCTTACTGTTTGCTTTTGAGAATTCTGCAGTATTAAGGGGTGTTATACTTGATTAGTAGCAGAGCACCTACTCCAAAAATAGTTCCTGGTATAGGTTCATTGATCATGTTGCAGTTATTGTCTATACAGAGTATGGGGCAGAAGATATCTTTAGTCACGAGTCTGGTATAGCAACATTATGGAGCTCATTCAAGGTTAGCCTGGATTCAAAATGGTCCAGCTGCTTCAAGCATTGAGGCAGGCAATTTTTAGATCTTTATTCCAGTACTGACATTTGTAGAATTACCATGGTTTATTTGATTGTAATTATTATGGTTTAAATGAATATCTCCTATCAGAATTGGTTTATTCAAGAGATGGCACCGTTTGAAAGAAAATCTTTGAAACAGGTCATGGCTTGGTCAAGTTCTGCAATATCAATGTTTGGATAACGTGCTGTTTTTGTTTTTGCTTTATAAATTGGTATTTCAACATAATCCTTTTGAAATGTTAGAAAGCTTGTAGGCATTTGTCAGAAAGCTGGTTTATTTAGTTTGATATGAGCTGGGATACAGGTTGGCAAGGTGTCTGATAGATGAAAATTAGAGATAGTAGAAGACATAGATATACTGACAATCTAAGCAGTGATTCATTTTACTTTATTTTGTATTTGTTATCTAGGGGTATAGCACTGATCCCCAAGGACCTTTTTCAGACTCAGCCCAGGAGTGTGGTCTAGTTAAGTGATTTGATCAGAGTCACACAGTTAGGTAATGGAAGCTGAGGGAATCAAACCTTGCACCACTGGACCACAGGATGCAGCTTGTTAACAGCTCAGTGATATTTATTAGAAGGTGTAGAGAGGCAGAGGGGATGTAGCTGAAGGCAGAGAAATCTGTCTGTGAGCAGTGGCCCAGGAAGTGAGTGACAGAAGTTGTTTGATTGGAAATTGGGCACTAGGGTGATGATGGTGAGCAAGGGGAGATGACCTGCTAGTGGCAGTGACAGTCAGTGATTGGCTTGTGTGCCACATAGGCTAACAAGGACATAATAAAGTAGCTGTTGGTATAAAAATGGTGAAAAGCTGAGAGAGAGAAGCTTCAAAAGTAATGGTGGCAAACTTAATGTTCCAGCCTACTTGCCACCAAGACTGAAATGGAAGGTAACAGCCTATAATGCAATCAGTGTGTCGCACTAATGATGACAATAGAGATGGACTTTTATAACATGAGAGTGTGAGAGTGTAAGCTAACTTATCTGTCACCTAGGCTGTAAGAGAATGTAAGAAAGTGAGATTAATCTTTAAGATATTAGGAATAACAAAAAGAAAGCTCTATGATGTGTAAAAATCAAGCTCAGCCTATCTGACACTCAGACTGAGAGGAAGGTAGTGGACCTTCTGCTACATAGGCCATATAATGCTATATGTGATAAAGCTGGACCTTTTGAGTAAGAATGGCCTAGCCAATGTGCTACAGTCTCTGAAGGAAGGAATCAGCCTGATTGACAAGGAGGGATCAACCTATCTACCCTGTGTGGGGGCAGTAAGTGAGTGACAGTGAAATAGAGAGTAATACAAAAATTGCTCAATGGTTAAGGTGAGAAGAAATAACAGCTTATAGCTACCCAGGCTGTAACACTGTAAGATATCATATGGATGGACTATATGATGAGAGAACATAGAAACAGTGGGACAAACTAACCAAAACATAGGCTAAGGAGGAATTAAAAAGTTTAATTGCAACTTATGCTATGGAAGTTATTTCTGAGTAGGAGTGACTTACAGTATATAAGTGAGGAGAATGGGAGGCTGTAAGTTAGTAGAACTATATGGCCATTTGAAACATCACTGCATATATCTGCATTTATATTTTAAGCTGTTTATTTTGCTCAAATTAGTGTACTTGTAGCAACTCCTGTTTAGCTTTGGTAACAAAATTGTTGCTGAAATTGCATGTGCAATTACTAGTGTTACATTGTACTGTCCTTTATCTCTTTTGTCATTCTCCCTACTCAACCTCTTGCAACAAGCTGCATTCAAAGTGCATTGCAACTGTATTATCCCAGTAGAAAGTGACCAGGCAATTCTCAGCCACAAATCTGCTTCTTGGCCAGTGAAACAATTATAAAAAAGAACAACAACTATGTATGTATAATGTTATTTAAACATACTTTTTAGATTTGATAAGTGCTTAGTATTTTGGGTGCACACCGCTAGGGAACCCTGCTACCCCCTCCAGTAGCTACATAGTTCCCCTACTGAGTCAGTTATTGAGCTCCTTCTCCAAGGCTACCTTTGACTCCAATTTAAATCTCACAGACTTAACCTACTGCTGTGTTAATATGCTTGTGTACCATTAGCTAAAACTACTGTCCTTCATGCAACTGTTATCTTTCTCTACCTCCTCTTCACCTCTCCTTGCAGTCTCTACCCAATTACCTTTTTATTGGCCCCTCTTGTATTCATAGCAGCACATTGCTTGCCTCCTCTATCTCACATTTAACAAAGTTTAATTTCCTCTTTACTTGCTTGCTAGTTTGACCAATACCTATTGATAGTGTATCTAATTATATATTTACAAGCTGTACTGCTTTTCACATACCTTAGCCTCTCGATGATTATTTTCTTAGTGCAGCTGCATCCTGCAGCAGAAGGTGGGAATAACTTGCTTTGCTCACCCTCTGCTCTGGGCTCACTTTGCTCCCTTACCTTATCCCCATTCCCATCCATCCCATGTTACTTACATTTATACCTCTAGTAGCTCCACCCATACTGATTAGCAACCAATAAAAACATTCACAGTATTCCCATACTACTCCCCAACTCCACCAAACCTTCTCCTCAACATACTAGATTCTTCCACTATTATCTAAAAGCCTTAAACCATTAATTTTACCCACTACAGCTGCTTCTTTACCTAAAAACCTTTACAATATGTCTAAATATTTTCAGAATTTTATTCTATCAACCACCATCATTGCTACTGCCTTCACATGCTACCAAGCCACTTAGGTTCATAGGTTCATAGGTAGGTACTAGGCTATTGGCCCTGGGGCCTATATAATCCTATAACCAAAAGCAGGGACCAATGGTCAACTTCCTCAGTGAATGAAAAGCAACCACTGAACAACCCTATATATACACAAACCTATTAACATCAATTAAATCAATAAATCAATTCTTAAAACAGTTAATCAATTAGTTAATTATTCTAAAATGAACATTTTCACAAAGTAAAATTTGTACATTTAATAATTTAATTAAAACCACATCTAATAGTCACACCAATTTTAGAATTCATCCAAAACTTTTAATAAATAAAATAAAATAAAATAAAATAAGAATAAAAACATTTGATTCAGACAATCTTTTAACTTGTAATATAATGTGTTTGTCTCCATCAAGTGGTGAAACTAAATATGGCATTTAAATTAATAAAAAATGTATGTACATAATCTGTATAAAAGCTTGTAAGAATGAGTTTAAATGATTATTTTGAATTGACTTTAAATGAATGTTTTCACTACATCCTATATATATTAAATTAATGAAACAGTGAAAGAAGTTAAAGTTTGGCAGATCTAATTTTAAGTACAGGTGCAAGAGATACCATTTCATTAAGATCTGGAGGTCTACTAGAATCCAACACAAGTTGCCAATAAAGCTCCCTATACTCAACAAGTGTTTCCCACATACCACCCCTTGGACTCATCTCAACCACTTCCAAAATAAAAAAATCCTATATAATCCTAGCCAGAAAGGTTCCCTGGCTTTCGCAACCCAAGAAAATTATTTTCCTGTGCCCCTGTAAAGTAGTGCCACAGAAGTGATCCCCGGAGTGAATTTTCTATTTCCCATCCAGTCGTCAAGATTTTTCTTAAAGAGGGCCAATGAGGAGCTTTGCTTGACATGAATGGGTAGTTTGTTCCAGAGTATGGGATGTCTCTGGGACAGGAATCTATCCCTCCAGCATGTTCTGTTTATTGTGGTGACAAGGTTTAGGTCCCTGGAGTGTGTGGTTCAGAGCAATTGGGATTTCTTTAAGTGTAGCATGTCCAACAGCTCTGGGTTTGATATAACTTTGCACGTTAGGCAGAGATCACCTCTGAGTAGGCGATATGTGACAGAGTAGAGCTGGAGCTTTTACCCATAGAAACCACATACACATTCCTAAAGTTCACTCTTACAAAACATCAAGAAATCTTACCCATTTCATCCTTGACACTTTCCTAAATACCCTAAAATCCCATCCCCCTAGGAAACACTTCCTTTAGATTATGCTGTGAACTACCTCAATAAACTCTTCCTTGACACACTCAATAGCCTAACCCCTATACGTACAAAATTAATAAAATTCAACCATGTCCCCTGGCTAACTAAAGAAACTAGGCAATCTCTCCTATCTAGAGATAGAGCCAGGAAACAATGTCAAAAAAGTAAGGACCCAATACATGAGCTTAACTACAAACAACTCCATAACAAAGCAAAAACTGGTTATAAATGATAAAAAATATATATATTTCGCAATACAATTATCCAGCCAAAGTAATAATCCAAAAAAAGTTCTGGAAATCTTTCCCAACTGTACTTAATCCTGGAACCTTGCAAAATCCATCTCCTTTACCAGATAATGACCTACAACAAATTGCCCAAATATTTAACTCATAATTTATCAATACCATTCAAAACCTACTCAAAAACTCCTCTTCAACAGCTAACCCCAACTACAATACCTCCCAAGCCCTTATAAACCTCACCCAAGAAAACATCAGCTCTTACCCCTGTAACCCAAAAAGATAGATTTAACAGTGTTCCTTCTACTCCATTATTTTCTATACAACCAGTGCAAACTTCCCTAGTGCTTAAACTCCTAAAGAACTAAGATCCTGCTCCCTCTCTGCAGATAATCTATCACCTGAATTTCTACAACTTGGAGCCACTGCAATTGCCTTTCCTGTTAGTATGCTTATAAATCTCTCCATCACAGAGTCATATATTCTCCAACAATGGAAAAAATCCATTATCACCCCACTACACAAAGGTGGCAACACCTCTGATCTCTATTTCTATTCTCTCCTCATTTTCTAAAATCCTAGAGAAATGTATACATGCCCAGTTTTTAAAGTATCTCTTAAACCACAACCTACTTCTCTTTAATATATTCATGAACAATCTCTATAAAGCATCCCAACAAAGTACCCTTGTCCAGTATGCCTATGACTCCACATAATCTCCACCTCCAGTAATTTATCCGACCTACAAAAGATTACACAAACCACCTTCATATCCATAGAAGCATGGCTAACTAGTGCCTAATTATTAAAGAACCCCCCCCCAAAAAAAAAAAAATCTAAGCTCCTATTTTCATAAAAAGACCATGTTCTGACTTCAAAATAATTCTCTGTCTCTAAACAACACAATAATTGAACAAGTCAAAACAGCAAAACTTCTAGGAATAACAACTGATGATAAACTCACCTTTGAACACCATATTTTGAATACAATAAAAAAAAACACTTTAAACTAGGTAAATTCTACCATCACAAACTTTACTTAGACAAACCTACCAAAACAAAACTTGCCAACACTCTGCTTATTCCTTTCCTCCTTTATGGAAGTCCCATTTTCACAAATCTCCATACATCACTGAGCAATAAACTAGAATCTTGCTACTACAAAATAGCAAAGTTTGCCTCAGAAATGACTAGCTGATCACATCATTGTCAAGCCATCTCTGAATTAAACTGGCTTGAATTCCCTCTCTACCTACACTACACACAACTTACCCTTGCCCATAAACTCATTTACAAACCTAATAACTGCCCATCACTCTGTCCTATCCTACAAACTTATATCCCAACCTGAAACCTATGTTCCACAAACAAGCAGCTTTTAAGTATATCGAAACCCAACAAGAGAGACGGTCAGAGCCTATAGTCTTATAAGATTACTAAGCTCTGGAACAATCTACCTTCCTTCATCACTCAGCTAGACTCCATAAATACCTTCAAAGCTAAACTAAAGTCCCACTACCTTAGCAATTGTATCTGTACCTGTTTAAATAATCCAGAACCACCATCATTTCATGTAAATCCACTGACCCAAACTCCATCACTACTTCCTTTCTGTTGCTAGTGCAAACTAATTAGCATGTATTCCCAGTCAGTACTGCTATTTCTATCACTATACTTCCAAGTCCGTGTGTCTCAGTAGCTACAGTCTACTTCTTGTCTTTGTGCTAATACACATGCTTATTGACTAACTCAACCTCTTCTTTTCCTACCTCTTTGTAATCATATGTGAATCAGACTGACAATCCTGACATTGTACTTGACTGTACAGCATGTATTTTTACCTTTTATGATTAACCTTTATCAATGTGCTAGGAATTAGTTTTGTCTTTGTTTTTTAGTTTAACTTCTTAATGTACAAATTGTCTCTGTTTTAAAAATGTATATGTAGAGTTTTTTGCTTGTATGTTATGTAGGGCTTCCCCTCGGGCCTCCACTGAAAATGGGTCTCTGACACAGTGGACTTTCCCAGTCAACAAATGTCAGTAAATAATAAACAAAAAGTAAACCAAACTAACCAAAAAGAAAGAGATTGAAGGGGATAGTCTGCCTGTGGCACAACCTGGGGAAACTGTTAGTGGGTATGTGTGGTCTGTGTGATATAAATGAGGAGAAGGAGTTGCTATGTGGCTGTGAGTTAGTAGGAGTATCTCTGGTAAGTAGCAAGAGACAGAGAAGATCAGCCTATCTGCCACCTATGCTGTGTGTTGGTAGGAGGGGCTTGTGTGCTAAAGGATATAGCTGGAGAAAACCAGCCTATCTGCCATCCAGGTTGAGATTGAGGGTAACAGCCTATCTTCCAGCTAGGCTGTAAAATATAGGTAATAATATACCTAATGGGAGGACAGGAGGTGACTATTAGCAGCTCAGTCACTAGAGGATCGGGTGGTGGTAGGATGAGAAGGAGTAGCATTTTACCAGCTTCCTCACACTGGGGGGGAGGACTTCTGTCTGCAAAAAGGCACTTTCCCAATGATGGAGGTGTATCATGATCACAAGACAGATTGCTGTTAAGAATTGCATTACATGGCAGGGATGGATGACTGACATTATATGCAGCACCATCCTGTTATGGCATTGCAAGAAATCCTCTGTGTACACAAAGGAATATATCACACTGCTGGATTTATCTTTCTGCATTTCCCCATCCCCTTCCCAGCCCAGGCATGGCCAAGACAGTCGCAAACTCAGTGGGATAGTATCATGGACACAAGGATTAGGAGTAAGTGGACTAGAAAGAGGCAAAAGGTGAGCTGGAAAGTATGCAGAAGGAGGGAAGAAAATTAGTGCAGGCCACAGAGCCCTTCTCCATCTTGCCACTATCTTTGACCAGCAAATCCAAAAAAGTGAACATCTATACATCTTTAGCAAGCAGACAAGCAAACAAAAGAAAAAAAAGAGAGCAAGAGAGTGAGAGAGAAAGAGAGAAAAAGCTCAGAGATAAAAAAATGGTTTCCCATATAAACTCTAAGCATCGTGGCTCCACAAGATGTTCAATAAAGTATAAAAAAAATGTGCATTTTTTTTTAATGTTTTAAACAAATGTCTGGAATGCTAACAAAACATACTATCAAATAGGCCACCACCACATAATCTATGTTACTAATATGAAAACAACTGCAAACAACTGGAACTGCACAGTGGCATACAGTAGATTGACAAAAGGATGCCTAGAATGACTACTTGGAAAATTTCATACCTAAATTTTGCCTAGTTAAAAAAAATATAACTGCATAAGAATGCATTAGATAGATGCATTTCCAGAGGAACTATTTTACAATAAAATATACAACAAACATATGATCGATAATGACCAGTTTCAGGCTCAGTAACCAAGGTGAAGCACAAAACATTTCAGAAATGAAAAAAAGGCAGTGATTATAGGATTATAGGATTATAGCAGGTTACTAGGCTAATGGCCCTAGGGCCCCTTCCAAGCCTAGCTAACAGTTTATCCCCCCAAAAGAACCTCATTCAGCACCTGTCACTCCTGTCAGTGATAGGTCCAGGTGGAACCCCTGGGACAAATTTATGGTTTCCCATCCACTCATCAAGGTTGCACTTGAACAGGGTCAGTGAGGTGCTCTGGTTGACATGTATGAGAAGTCTCTTCCTGAGACAGGGCATCTTCTGGGAGACAAACCTGTCTCTCCAGCAGGTTTTGCTGATGTCGCATATTAGATTCAGGCCTTTTGAGCAGGTAGTGCATGAGGAGTTAGATTTGCAGATATGGAGCATCTCTAGTAGGGCAGGGTCCGAGATTGCCTTGTAGGCGGGACACAGATCACCCCTGAGCAATCTGTATGATACCGAATAGAGTGATAGTGATTTGAGCCTGTGTGCATAGGACAGGTGTTGGAGGCCATGGATTCTCTTTGTGAGGTATTTATGTGGCCTTTCCAGTTGGTGCAGATGTTTGGAGAGGTACATCCCAAATGGGGCATTATACTCGATTACTGGTCTAATGAGGGAGGAGTATAGAGAGGTAATAACATCCTTTTTTTGTGGATGCAATACCTTTACTTATGAGATGAACCAAGTAAAAGGCTTTTCTGACCACTGGCGCTATATGATGGTTGAATGTGAGGTTATCAACCTGAGTGCCCAGGTCTCTCACCACAGGTTGTGTGCTTAGGGGGTTACCATTGATGTGATAATAAGTAGGGGTCGTGTTTTTGCTAAATGGTATAATGATACATTTTTTTGCATTTAGTTTGAGGCCATGACTTTGACATCAGTCATTAGTTTCTGTGAGACCCTCTTGCAGTATGTTAACATCATTTGGGGAGTCAATGACAGCACCCAACTTACAGTCATCTACAAACTTGATCAGCCACAGGCCTTTTGTCTATGCCTGGACCTCTGAGAAATAGATGCTAAACAGCAGGGGTCCCAGGACAGATCCCTGGGGAACTCCACTAGTGACAGGTCTGCTATCAGAGGTGGAGGTGCCTATTTTGACTTTGAGGGTCCTGTCAGTGAGCCAGTTGGCCACCCACCTTATGTGACAGGGATTTACACCAAGTTGTAAGCAATAACAAGATAATTTCAGATTAGTTACACACAAAACTGTGCACATACAGTCTACTAAACCAGCATAGTGTAATATACAGTATAATCATTAGTTTCTAAAGCTGGTCAACCATCAGTAATTTGTGAGAGGAGAACTGAAGTGGAAAGAATATAGGGACGCTGTACTAGGTGATATGACCTGAGATGAATCAGGAGCATCTGGTTTGGATGAAACGGTGCTTTTTGAGTTGCATTCTGATTTTGGAGTAAGTCTTGATTTTCCTTACATTGATAGGGAGAGCTTTATTTTTTATTCATTTTGATTTTGTTTACTGGGTTTGTGCGACTGGGTTAAGTCACACACCCTTTTTCAGTGAAGGTCCTGGTGACTGAAAGAAGAAAGCATGTACAATGCTGTGGAATTTGGTTCTGTGCATAATGAATTGGTGTGGTTTGTGAGAAGTGTCTCAGGTTATATGAGGAAGTTTTTAATGAAGTCTAACTGCAGGTGGAGTAAATGTGTGTAGCTGGAACAGATTGTAGAGTTGAGATCCTAAACATAGTTTAGATTTTTGTTTTATGGGTAGACATTTGGCTTTTTCTTAGGCTGATAAAGTAATGTTCAAGCAGGGGAGAGTTTGTAATAAATCGGCAGGTGGTCTTGGAGAGTATCTGGAGTGTGGTGGTGTTTTTCTTGAAGGCAGATGTGAAAATTGGTAGTCCATATTCTAGCTGACAGAGGCAAACACCTTTGCTGATGGCTGCTTTGGCTTGTTGAGATAGAAATGGGGAGATTTCTTTGGCCCAGGACTAGAGGAGGGAGTTTATTTCTGTTCTCATGCTGTCTACGTGGAAATGGAAGCTTAGAAATTGATCAATACATAATCCCAGGTATTTGAAAGTTAGGGCTGTTTCTATGATATGGTTGTACAAGTCAAAGATAGTTAAAGACTCCAGTGCTTGATGAATTTTTTGTGGAGTTTCAAACAGCATAGTTTTGGTGCTGCAGGGGTTGAAGTAGCTTATGGTTTAAGAGCCATAGGTGGAGATCCTGTAAGTTTAATTGGAGTTGGGAATGAATGTTAGTGTGAGTAATATGACAGGTAAATGACCACTTCATCTCTGTAGAGGATGCATCAGAGAGGAGGAGATCACAAGGATATTTGTTAATTGATATGGAAAAGAGGAGTAGATCAAGAATGGACCCTTGGGGTATACGTAGGTGTAGATTCCGATTGGGAGGATCATATTTTAACTCTGAAGCATTTATCAGAGAGGGCATTTTTAAACCAGGGAGTGCTCATTTAAAAATATAATGCAAAACTTCTTCACATATGTTCACAGTCTTAAAGGAAGCACCCAGATCTGTTCAGAACTGGTGGTCAAGGACACCACATACACAAATGCTGCAGATATAGCCAATCTACAGGCTGACAGATTCAGAAAATGTCTCCCCTCTGTCCCCCATCAGTAAATCAGGACATCCTCAGTACCTGCCCCCCACCTCTTATCTCTAGGGAAAAGGTAGTCACTGCCCTCTCAAAGGCAAAAACGTCAGCCTCCATGGGACCCGATAACATCCCGGGCTGCATCCTACATGAACTCAGGCATGAACTTGCAGCACCATTAGGCACCCTATTCAACCAAAGCCTGAGTACCAGCTTTGTCTCAGTCGAGTGGAGGACAGCCACTGTCATCCCTTTACACAAAGGTGGAGCATCCACTGATCCTGAAAATTATAGACCTATCAGCCTAACTAGCCTGATCTGCAAGGCCATGGAATGGATTATCATTAGAGCTCATTAAACAGGGACATTGGCAACCTCCAAACACTCAACCCCACACAGTTTGGCTTTGTCAAGAGGAGGTCATGTCTGTTAAATCTGGTCAACTTCTTTGAGACAGTCACCAAAGCGGTGGATGAGGGGAAGACAGTACACACCACCTACCTTGACCTGGCCAAAGCCTTCAACACTATTCCCCACTCAGGCATAGTAGATAAACTCTCTTAACTAAGCATCAGTCCAGATGTTACAGATGGATAGCAAACTGGCTCACTGATAGAACCTATCTAATCAAAATAGAGGAAGCCACCTCAAGCAGTAGACCAGTAATGAGTGGCATACCCCAGGGATTGAGCCTCTGATGTTCAGGATATACTTTCAGAGGTGCAGGCCAAAACCAGTGAGATATGGCTGACGAAGTTTGCAGATGACTGCAAGATGGGCACAGTTATCAGTTCCCCAAGTGATGTGGATGTCCTCCAAGATGGTCTCACCCAAACAAATGACTGGTGCCAGAAACATGGCCTCAAGATGAATGGCAAAAAATGCATCATCATCCCCTTGGGGGAGAGTGATGTCCCCATGTATTATCACATTAATAACAACTTCTTAAGTACACAATGAGTAGTGATGGATTTGGGCACCCAGGTTGATAGTAACCTGACTTTTGACCACCATGTTGCTTTTGTTGCACGGAAAGCTTTCTACATGGCCCACCTCATAACTAAGGGTATCTCATCCAGGGACAAAGAGGTCATAACATCCCTGCATTCTTCTCTTATAAGGCCAATTATGGAGTACAATGCCCCCCTTCGGCATGTACCTTGCAAGGCACATGCACATGCAGCAGCTGGAGAGACCACAGAAGTTCCTCACTAGGAGAATCCAGGGCCACAAACATCTACCCTACACAGATAGGCTAAAAGCTCTGTCCCTCTACTCAGTTTCATACAGACTCCTCAGAGGTGACCTCTGTCTGGTATACAAAGCAATCTCAGACCCTGCCTTGATGGGACTGCTGCATATCCATAAGTCAAGCTCCACTTGTGCAACCCATATGTGCAACCTCAACCTGGTCTGTGATATCAATAGGACTTGTTGGCGGGACAGATTTGCATCCCAGAGACTCCCCCATCTGTGGAATAGACTCCACATCAAGAAGAAGCACCTCATTATCCCTTTTTAAGTGCAACCTGGATAACTGAATGGGAAACAGAAAATATACCCCTGGGATTCCACCTGTGTCTCTGCTGCTCAGGGGCTTTGGGTGCTGACTTGTCTAAACATGGTCTAAACTTTTGGCTAGGCTTATAAGGTCCTCGGGTCCAATACCCTAGTAACCTCCTATGATTCTATGAAAAAATACAAGTGCCCCATTTATAAGTATAACAAGGCTGTTGTGGGTGCACATAGATTGCTTTTTAGGCTTGCCTCTCAAAACACCCTTGGGCATGCAACAGTATCTGTTGCATGCAGCCTTCTTATGTCTTGTAATATTCATAAGTTCATTTGACATTTATTTTATTAAAGCATTTTGTTAGGTTTTCAATGTTGCCTCTGTTATTTCCTGCAGATGCACTCATTTCAAAACGTTCAGCATCACAAATACCAGTAGAAACATTCCCACCTGTCCTTAAATGCTATTACCAGAGTATAGAATAATAATATAGAAAACTTATGAGAAAACTAGCATTAGACAATCAGAAAGAGTACAACATAAATATGTTAAGGGCATTGATAAATTTGAAAATCTAAGTTATTATGAAAGACTAAAATATCTGAACTTGTACACTGTCTCATAGATATTTAAGAGATCTTATTCAGGTATATAGGCCATTTAGAGACAACCATCTCTGAGAAGGTTTGGGGTTATCAAAGAGCAGCAGAGAATCATCAGACAACATGTATGGGAGATTATATAGGAATGAGGAGATTTATTTATTGGTTCCCTGAGAGAGTAGATGATGCCTGTAATACAGCACCAGATTATATTAAAGCAGGCACTAGTCTAGACATTTTAAGAACATCTTGGATACATTATATGGATGACTGCTTTGGTATACTAGCAGGCTAGAAGGGCACTATTGCACCTGCCTGAAATATTTGTATGAATGTATTCATGTACATATATTTAACAAAGAAATGCAGAATGCTGGGTTGAATTTCTTGCCAGTGAGAGCTAACAGTTAAAGTACCAATACATGCATACTTTATTGTGACTATTTAAGTATATTCTTTGAATTAAAGAAACACAGAAAAGAACAATAAAAACTGTTTCAAAGTTGCAGGTGGCAGACCCTATTGCCACAGTAAACTGATATACCAGGATAATTTCTTTAAAGGGCCACTTCTTGTTATCTATGTGATACATAGTACCATGTGTTTCTTTACTGCCTGCTTAAACCTCTTACACCTTGCTTCTGAATGTAACAATAAGGCTTTTCAGTGTTACAGTATTCAGTCATTAGGAGAAAGGAAACGCACTTTAGTATGTATACATAAGTACACACACACACACACACACACACACACACACACACACACACACACACACACACACACACACACACATTCTTATTATGTATGCTCTTACTGTATACATGTATGTCAGGACATTCTTTGAAGTTAACACAATTACTTACATTTACATTTATGCTGGGTGGTACACCTGTAGTTGATGATCTTCACATCTGCCTACACTATACCAATTTGATTTGTTTGAGAAGGAATTAAAAGCATTATAGTGAGACATGTCATATATTATTTGATGCCATTCTGCACATCATTGCACGATCTTTTTAATGAAGGATTGGAATGAACAGCTGTTTTCACTATGTACGTTTATACTGGATTTAGTTTAGAAATTTTAACCAGCAGAATGTGTAGAAAATGAACCTGCTTTATGGTGCATCTTTTTGGATGCAATCTTTTAAGACAGCTGTAAAAATGAACAGGTCATTTAGTCACCAAAATATGACAGTGACATTCTCTGAAGCCTAAAGTTTCTGGAATGGACCTCAAATTGACTTTATAAAGGTAATTTTGTGGTTTAATGCAGCATTCTTTGGCACCATGTTATAGACATTACATAAAACAGTGTATATGTATATGATGCTGACATTTTGTTGTGTGCATATTTTGTAAATATTTTTGTTTCCTCTTTTATATATGTGGAATAAAACATCCTTTAATTCTTGTGCACTGGCTCCGGCAATAAATCGCAAACTTCCTACAACAGTCAAATCATGCAAAGAGTTTGGTACTGATATTAAAGATTCTCCTAATATAAACTGATATGAATGTAGATCTTAGTTTGCTGATATGTGGATACAGAGTACAACATCTTTAATACGCTTAATTTTTGTTACATTATACATTCTTATTTTACTAAAGATAAGTGTGCTGCAGTTGTGCGACTTGGTATTAATGTACATAAATTTGCGCTGCTATTGCAGTATTTCTTCTGTAGTGTTATTCAATACAGTTTTGTTTCATATAAAAAAATTATACGAGGTAATGGCACTATCTAATTTTTGAAATCTCATAACCATCTACATGTAGGGTTTGTGTAACCAAATCATTAGTGTTTATTAGATACTACAAAATATTTTTTTGCAATGCCAGTACATGCTCAAATTCTCTCCCTTTCTCTCTCACACAACTACACACACACACACACACACACACACACACACACACACACACACACACACACACACACACACACACACACACACAAGCATTTACTTTTCCTCACCTGATATGATGCTTTATGTTTTTAATAATGTATTCAGTTCAAACCAGAACTTGTATGCCATGCTTTCCAGCTCTCTGAAATATGTTATCTAATGAGGAACATGTCATTGTTGCTTATTCGAGAGATATTCATTCACAGATTCTACTGTAACTCACTTAATCCCAGTTTAGGGTCACAGGGGAGGCAGAGCCTATGTTGGTACTCAGACTACAGGAAAACAAGTATTAAAACAAAACAAGCAGGCTACGTGGCATAACACGTACATCTGTGAAAAAGAGAGAAAATTAAACACAAAAATACAAAAAAGATGCTTTCCAAAATAAGCTGTTTGTGAATCCTTTCAATCTATTAATTTAATTTAGTAACAAGAAAAAAGGTGTTTGAAAAAAAAAAAAGGAAAAATAGTCCAAACTATATATAAGAAGCTGTAAGTAGCAGGTTCTACCAGCGGTATTCCTAAAATGGCGGCTAACCACTGATGGTAACCTTTTCTGGTTTAGAAACAGGCCCACTACAGTAATAATGTATGTTTCATAGAATCCCCACAACAGGCTGTCTTCACTGCCATGTAAATGTTAATGAAGAATTCTGAATGACCCGTCTATGCTAATCATTCATATGGTCTCCCCCAGAAATACTTCTACTTAGCATAGTTATGCAATCCATTGATTCAGGTAATCACTCAGAAGTATAAATTAGCATGGACAGCCATGTTCTAGTAGTCAATGGGGGAAACTATGTAAAAGGTAAGATCAGTAAGTATCTGCAGATAGGTAGCGGTGGACATGTGTATGTCTGTGAGTTGCATGTGTGGGCATATGTGTGTGTGTGTGTGTGTGTTTCTGTATCTGCCTGC
Source organism: Protopterus annectens (assembly GCF_019279795.1). Classification (NCBI taxonomy): domain Eukaryota; kingdom Metazoa; phylum Chordata; order Ceratodontiformes; family Protopteridae; genus Protopterus; species Protopterus annectens. Next base: position 1,359,200,035 of record NC_056728.1, read on the forward strand.
ATAGTCACAGAAGGGGGTTAGTTAGAGGATCATTAGAGCAGGATATGTGTGTGTGTGTGTGTGTGTGTGTGTGTGTGTGTGTGTGTGTGTGTGTGTGTGTGTGTGTGTGTGTGTGTAAACTGGTGAATAGGTGAGTGTATCGGTGGGTATATTCAGGTGGGGGATATGTGTCTCATGTACGGTGTGTGTCTGTGTGTGCTTGTCTGTGTGTGACTGTCTCGGTGTCTGTGACTCTTTGTGTGTGTGTGTGTGTGTGTGTGTGTGTGTGTGTGTGTGTGTGTGTTTGTGTATGTATAAATAAATAAGGCCTTCACAATTTAAAAGCCAAAAATCCACTTCTGCACTCTTGTAACTGTAGCAAGCTACATGCTTCAACTGTAACAAGCAACTTGCTAAAGTTACTACCACACACTCACACAGAGAATGCCTCTGCATTTCAGTTGTAATCATAAAAACAGTATTAACATTCATTCATGAAGCTGCTATATCCTCACAGCTTCAGAAATCAATGCCAGTTCTGCACTCTTGTACTATTAGCACCTACCAAACATGCCACTTAAAAGCTTGCACCCAAGGCAACTGCTCCCCTTCACCCTACTCTAGTTGCAGCTCTGCTGCTGGTCATTGCAACCATAACTCCAGGTCTTTCCTTGATCTGGGCACCACACTTGACATCTATCAGCAGATGTATAGGTTATCAATACAGGCAGAGACAATTGCTACACACCCTGTGGTAAAGATGGTCAGTATAGTGTGTAGCCTCCCTGCCTGAGGATGTGCAATGGACTGTGGGATCAGCTGCAGCAGATGCAGTGTTACCTGATATTTAGGAACTTGGAGTAAACATGCATGCTCAGGTCACTGGTAGGCAACATGGCATCCACTGGCACATTCATTAGGCAGCTTCAAGCTATACAGGCCATGCATGTGCAAACGTCCCGGTATCAGATCCTAGCTAACAATAGCAATCTCTCTATGTCTACCTCAGCCTATACTTCCTGCCTAACTAGTTTAGAGTCAGTAGAATGACCAGTGGAGACATAAATTGCGAGCTGACAGCAGTTTATTGCAAAGCCAGCATGAGTCTATCTGGATGCACATTCATGACTTGCATATAACTGAACTTGCTTAACACTGCCCTCCCCCACATGCTTCCTTAACTACAGTAGCTGTCAAGGTACAAACAACCACTGTTCTACATCTTCTCTCTTTAGATTTGTTCTTGATTTTAAATACATGAACAAATGTACTTTAGTTGTTGTTGTTGTTTCTTTCGGCTTTTCCCGGTTAGGGGTCGCCACAGCGGAACTCTGGTCTGCTAATGATTGGTATTTGATTTTTACGTGCCGAGTTACCAGCCGTGACACACAACCTTCATCGAAGGTACGCCCATTCATGCATGTCTCCATGCAGAAGACACTCTAGCTGAGAATCGAACCGGACAGCGTCTTACTGTGAGGTGACAATGCTACCACAGCACCACCACCGTGGGTTCAACAAATAGTAATGTCTGTAAATACATGCTAGAATCAATCATTATCTTAACAATTCAGCATGGCCTGTCTGATTTCAAGTCCAGGTCACTGTGTATATTTAGGGTTGAGTTTGCAGACTCTTTTTGCTCGCGTCACATACAGATTTTGATTTGAATTAAAAACAGGAACTGTCTTTAAAGGTGTATTTGGTATTGAAGCATTCATTTGTATTTCAGGACCATTTGAATAAGGTGATCTATCTTCTTGAAGCTGATTAGTTGGCAATTCATTCAAAGAACTGAAATTACCATTACATTCGGTTTGTTGTGGTTTTGGCTCTGAGACAGGCAAGTCCACTCTTTCAGACTGAATTATATAGGGCCATGGTTCAGTACAAATATCCTTCACAATACCTACAAGGTTATGACCTTTTGAAATCTGAGTTCGAACCACTTCACCTTGCAACAATGGTCGGAGAGACCTATTGGTTTTGTCATAAACCAATTTCTGTGAATGATGCTTTCTCGATAGTCGAGCTTTGACTACCACATTACTCTTTGAGGTAGGCACTAAGAGCTGTTTGCTGATTGGAGAAGTTGTTTGTGTTTGTCTGGATATCAGTCTTTGAGCTGCTGAGCCAAGCATTTGGTGACAAGGAAAGTTTCAAAGATTATATAAATTGAGGAATACATCAGTTTCATCTCTTTCGGACTTTTCCATTAAGTGTTTTGGGCTGCGGACTGCACTTTCAGCCAGACCATTAGCTTTTGGGTATTCAGGACTGCTGGTTACATGAGTAAACTCTCAAGATGCCGCAAAGTTTTTAAATCATCGAATAGTGAATTGTGTACCTTTATCTGACATAACTTTATGTGGGCTTTCATGGACTGAGAAGTGTACCTTTAATTTTGTAATTACTGTGCTAGAGGTCAAATCATGGAGTACACTGACTTCAAACATCTGGAGTATGAATCAACTAGAACCAGGTAATGCTGACCATTCCATTTGAAAATATCTACTGCTACTGTTGACCATGGTAAATCAGGGATTGGATGTAGATGAAGAGATTCTTTTTGTTGATGTGGTTTGTTACTGTTGCAAACTGAACATGAAAATGTCTCTCTTTCAATAACTGTGGATACTGAGGGAGGGCCAGAACACAATGCCTCTTGCCCTTTTTTTCGTTGATTCAGTGGCTGGGTGGCCTCAGTGCAAAATTTGTATATAGTCCTTTTGCAATGATTTAGAAACTACTACTTTTGAGCCTTTCATAATGATGCCATCTTCCACAATGAGCTCATCCCTGAATGGGAAATACCACTGAATGTCTAGTGGCAGACTTGTTTGACAGAACGGCCAGCCTTGGTTGATAATATTATTCAGTTTTTGAAGAACTGGGTCTGTAGCAGTGTGACTTTTTAACTCATCAAACCATGGTGATGAAATGTGTTGGACTTCCATGACTGCAAATTCAACTGTCTCATTTTCATGTTGTTCTGTTGTCTTCCTAGGTCCGTGTGACAAGGCATCAACAAGATACATGTGTTTACCTTTTATGTAGACAATAGTAAAGCTGTATTTTTGTAGCTTTAACATCATACATCACAATAGTGCTGGAGCTTTGTCTATCAGTTTGTTTAAAATCGTTATTAATGGCTAGTGATCTGTTTCAATTTAGACTGGCCTTACGTATATATATATATATATATATATATATATATATATATATATATATATATGTAGAGAGAGAGAGAGTCATTGAATTTGGAGCATGCTAAAACAAAAGCAAGAAGTTCCTTTTCTATTTGGGTGTAGTGCACCTCTGTTTGAGTCAGGGTACAGGATGCATATGCAACTGGAATGCCCTCCTGAAGACAAGCTGCACCAAGTCCATACTGAGAGGCATCACAGGAGAGTGTCACAGGCTTATGGACATCATAGTATCTCAATGTGGGTGGACTGGCAATTTTCTTTTTTAGAGTATGAAATGCGTCTTGGTGCTGTTCGAACCACAACCATTTTCTATCTTTACGTGCCAGCTCACACAGCATTGCAGAAAGCTCACTGATGTTTAGAATGGATTTTCCCTAGTAATTTACCAAACCCAGATGATGCGGTAAAGTTGTAACATTCTCCAGGACTGGAATTTCATTGATTGCTGTTATCTTCAACGGATCTGGCTGTAACCTTGAACTTGAGAACATGTGACCAACATAGCTAACTTCTTTCAATTTGAACTCACATTTCAGAGGATTTAGCTTGAGACTGATGTTACATGCATGATCTAGAGCTTTACCGAGAATGCTGTCATGTTTCTTTTCTCCATTGCCCCCAATAATAATGTCATCCACAATAATGGCACAATCATATCCAGCAAATATCTGTTCCATGGCACTCTGTAATAATTCACTGGCAGAACTGATTCCAAATGGCATTCTCAAAAACCTTTATCTGCCAAATGGTGTGCTGAATGTTGTTAATAAAGAAGATCTGTGATCCAGCAAGATTTTCCAGAAGGAGATCTTGGCATCTAAAACTGAGAACACAGTCAAATTTGGCATTAGTGCTGCTACTTCCTCAACAGTGCACATCAGATGATGAAGACGTTTAAGGGCTTTAAGTCTCTAGGGTCAATATATATCAGAATGTCATCTGAACTTTTCTTGTGGGCTGCCACCATGGATTATACCCATTCAGTAGGCTCTGCCTCAGGAGTAAGAACAACCAAATGCTCCATTATGTCTAATTCTGCTTCTACTTCACTTTGCACGGCTACTGGCATTTCACATATAGGTCTAACAACTACATTTATTTCATGGTTCAACTTCATTGAATATGCAGCTGGAAGCTTATCAAGTTCATCTTTGAAGATGTTAGCATATTCTTCAAAGATACAGTGTGAAAAACTGTCATTTTTTGTTTGTATTTAAATGGTGCAGTTTTTATTGAGTGAAATCAAACCCTTTTTTAGGCTGTCTTCTAGGCCTAGTAATGACTGTACATCTCTTCGAATTGCACAGTGCCATAAATCATAATGATTACCTGCAGAATGACAAGGAAGGACTAAAAAAAATCCATATTAATTTCTTCACCACCATAAGCAACTAGTTTTGTGCTCCTTTTTGAGTCGAGGTTCTCTCCAGCTTTTACTTTTGCATAAGCTTTTGCTGGTATAACATTACATTTAGACCCAGTGTCCACTTTAAGCTCTACTGGCTTCCCATTAATTTGCACAGTACAAAATATTTCACTCTTTGCTAACAAATAAGAGTTCACTGTGTCAATGATCGAATCCACCACAGAAACACCATCAACATAAACAGTCTCAGCACTGCCATCAGGGTCTGCTACAGTCTCAATTTGATCTACTGTTCTCGTTAGATAAATTTTATTATGAGTCGGTGTCGATCTGCAGAACTTTTTGAAATGATTCCACATTTTACATTTGTGACACTGCAGATCTTAGGCTAAACACTTCTCTTGTTTAGGTTTGTGATTGTCCCCACACTTGTGATAATTAATAATGCCAGGCAATATGGCACAGCTCTTAAGTTACACTTATGAGGCTGTATTACCTTATTTTCTCATTGCACACTGTCAACATTCACAGCAGCAGCGATAGCAACCATCTGACAAATTTCAATTGCCTTGCTTAATGTTAATTCACTATCAGGAAGTAAAGTTTTCTTTACTATATCATTAGTAATGCCACACATTACGACTGGGTCAGAATGGAGAGATGATAAGTCAGCAAGCAAAGTAGAGTAGTATTGCTAAAATTAAATTCATCCTTAAGTCTTGGTGAGTACCTTCACAAGGTGGACCCTGTTTTTTCACAAAATCTCATCAAGACAACATTGACATATAGACTGTATTTATATAGCATATATCACGGACAGAAGAAGGTCAAAAATTAAAAAAGATAGCTGGGCGCACATGATCCAGGATGAAAAAGTGCCTAATCCTGGTAGGTGCACTGGTGCCAGGATTGGAAAAAATGACAGTACAAAATCCTCAAAATATGGAAACTTTCCTACAATAGGGCCAGGCCCATGGGGAGGATGGCCCCCCATTGTAGAAGGAAGTAGCAGTCCACAAAAATCACAAAAACTGATAAGCCAAAGAAGAGCCATAAAGACGGTAGAGTGGACTATTAAGGATAAGAAAAAATATATATTTATTGTTACTATTATGTAAAATAACAGAATTTCCAGACAAGATATACAAAAAGATTAAGAGATAAATTAGAGGAAAGAAAAACACTTCCACAAGAAAAACTGTCAGAAGCCTCAAATAAAAAATTGTGTTCATCAATACAACGGATTTGTGAAAAACAGTATATAGACCAAGAAACTTTGATCTGCTTGGAAAAAGAAGCATCTGATGAAGTGTGAAAATATAAACAACAAAACCTAGAGATTTTTGAAAAGTATAAAAAAGAAATATAGACATGGGAAAGAAAGAGAGATTTGATATGGTGCAATATTTATGCAAAGGCAGCCCCAAAGATATTCAAAGAGAAATACAGACAAAGGCATCCAGATATGGAAAATTTCACAATACAAAAATAATATCACGAAGAGGGAATGTAGAAAAGAAGATTAGTAAAGTAGAAGTTAAAAAAAATAGAAGATGAAGTTATGGAATGCCTGTGAAGTAGAGGATTTGGTGTAGACGGTCTAACACAGGTTACATCACAGCATGATGGAACAAGTCCCCAAAGGAAAGAGAAACCGGAAGATCAGGAGACATCAGAAGAAGAAATATGGACATGGGAAAGAAAAAGAGATTTAATATAGTGTAATATCTATGCAAAGGAGAAAACAAAACTAATCAATACAAAAAGAGCAGCACCAAAGATATTTGAATAAAAATATAGGCAAAGGAATCTGGACATGGAAAACTTTACAATACAGAAAATAAAAAGACAAAGAGGAAAAGTAGAAAAGGAGATTAGTAATGAAGAAGTTAAAGCAATAGGAACTGAGGTTATAAAGTACCTGCAAAGTGAAGGATTCAGTGTAGAAAATCTAATTCAGGAAGCACAACAACAGGATAGAGCAATGGCTATCCAAATTAAGCAGAAGCCAGTGAAATCGGAAGCAATTGGTCAGGTGCCAGATGAAGATATTGTAAAGCCTTCCTCAGGAAATCAGTATAAACATTCACCTGAAACTGGATAGCAAGGGAAGGAACAGGAAACTGTGGAAACTCTGATGCAGTGAATGTTGAGAAGTGATAGGCCAGTGAGTTCCAATATGACAGAGCAACTAATAGCACAGGATGAAATTGAAGAGAATGTGCCACAGGAAGATGCTATACAACTTTCTATAGAATGCCCACAGGAAATAGAAAACAAAAAAATGTGCCTTCAGTTTAAAAGAAAATTAACTAAGAGAATAGTTGCTTGATTTAATAGAGATAGATAGACATATTAAGATCAATGAAAGAAATAGACTGCAGAAGGTCGATAAAACCCAAAAAATCAGAAGACTGATAAAACAAATGAACACAGTAATTAGGATTGTCCATAGAGATCCATGCGATATAATAGAAATAAACAGGATATATTGCTGTGAAGCTAAAATTAATAACTGATAAAGTTCTACCACAAGAACGGTATTGAGGGAAAGGAAGGGGAGAAATCAAATATCATCATGGAAGTACTGAATAGAGAAAACTATAAAGCAATTAAGACAAGAAGTGTCACTCTTAGAAGACTATAGAAGAGGGAATAGATCAACAAAAATACTAAGAAAGATAGATGTGATTAAAACAATGCACAGTATTAGAACAGATCAGAATCTATCATGCACTATCGCAAAAAACAAACTAAAAATCTCAGCACAGGTGAAAAACTTATAAGGTACACAGATAAATATAAAGGAAAAGTACAAAATAAGCAATTTATTGATGACCCCAAAAAGTTTTATAGAGAACTGGGAAACAAGGTAAAAGGAACTGTAGGCTACCTAAAAAAAAAGGAAGAAACAGATATAGTTTTGGAGACAAGTATTTATGGAGATCCTGTGGAACATAACAAAGATGCTAAATGGACAGAAGAAGTAAAAGAAAGAATAAGAAGTTTAAAGGTACAGAATATGAAATGGGATGAAGTAGCAGCCAGAGAGATTGAAACAAAGTTAAGAAAAGCCTCTGATTGGAAAACACCAGGCTAACTTCTGGTTAAAAGTATTAATGTCTTTGCACAAAGATTTATCCATAAGTAAGAACTATTTATATGTACACCCCCAAGCAGACACCAACCTGGCTAACAACAGGAAAAACAATGCTCCTACTTAACAGTGAACCTGCAAGCAACCCTAAAAATTATATACCAATAACTTGCCTTCCGACAATGTATAAACTATAAACTAGAATTCATGCTGACTGAGTTTATAGTCATTTAGAAGAAAACTCATTATGGCAATAGAACAAAAGGGCAATAAAAGAAAGTCATATGGAACAAAGGATCGTTTGTTGTTAAATAAAGTCATAGTGGAGAACTGTAAAAAGTGGAAGAATCTAAGTACAGCATGAATTGACTACAAAAAGCATTTGATAGTCCCACATTCATGGATAAAAGAGTGCTTAAAAATGTATAAGATACACCCTACACTGATCTACTACATTACAGTCACCATGAAACAGTGGCAGAACGCTTTGCAATTAAGCCATGATAAAAGAGAAATTATTATCCCAGGGATAAAAATTCAAAGGGGGATACTCCAGGGTGACTCTTTGTCACCACTGCTATTCTGTCTTGCCCTTAACCTATTAAGCTATCTACTTAACAGCTTAGGTCATGGCTATAATTTGGCTCCAAGAAAATGACAAAGTGCAAAGACTTCTCATCTTCTCTTTGTCGATGATTTAAAACTGTATAGCTCATCAGATGAGGAACTGAAATCACAACTGCAAGTTGTCAAAACTTTTTCAGATGATATAAGAATGTCAATTGGTCTTGATAAAGGTGCAAAAGCAACCTTAAAAGCAGGAAAACTGCAGCACAAAGAAAACATCAGTTTAGGACAAGAATGTGATATATAAGAATTTGAGCAAGAAGGAGTGTATAAATATTTCAGAATTGATGAAGGATCAACAATAAAACATGAACAAATGCAAATAAAAATCAGGAATACTTTAGAAGACTTAAATGAATCCTGAAAAAAGTGTTGACATCTCGGAACAAAATTCAGGCTATAAACCAATTTGCTCTTCCTGTCCTAACTTACAGTTTTGGAGTGACTGACTGGCCCCAAAATGTGTTGGATAGATTAGACAGGTAAACAAGAAGGATTCTTCATGCTCACCGAATAATTTATAAAAATCAGTGCATACTAAGATTATATATTCCCCATTCCAAAGGAGGGATGGGCCTCCTTGAAATTGATTACATGTATAGATCTGCAATTGTGAGACTGCACACATATCTGCTGACCCCACAGGACCCAAACATAGTGAAAGTTTTAAACCATGAGGAGAATAAATCTAAGATGACTTCTCTGCTCAGTTTAGCAGAAGCATATCAGCGTCAAGCAGGAATGGAAATCACACCAGAAGTAGAAAAAATCAGGCAGCAACTGAATGTGGCGAAAAACAAAAGAAAGAATATAAGGTGAAGGACCACATGAGAAGACAATGAATGTAGAAAATGCATAAATATAGTTGCAAATACAGAAAACTTCTGGAAGTACCTCATGTTGATCAGGATCAAATGCAGAAATGGTTAAGAAGAGGCAAATTCAAATCAAGAGATGAAAGGTTAATATTGGTGGCACAAGATAGTGGGTAATGTACGCATTGGTTTACAAAGTCCATTGAACATGTGGGAGAAACAGACAAATGTAGGTTTTGTAAAACAGAATTGGAAACAGTTGCACACCTTGTTGCTGGTTGTGACATACTAATGGCAGAAGGACTGTATACTGAAAGGCATAATAATGTGGCAAGACTGTTGCAATGGGGATTGTGCAAACATTATGGTATTGAAGTGGCTGAAAAAAAGCTGGAAATATGAGTCACAAAGGATCATAGAAAATTATGAAGTTTATATCACATGGAGTCACCCATTACCAACAGTATAAAAGACAGATGCTAGAAAACTGGATATAATTGTCCATGAAAAGAAGACAAAAGTAGCACTGATCATTGAAATTTGCATGCTCAGTGACTACATTGTCTTGCATACAGATGCCACAAAGTCATAAAATATCAGGATTTGTAGGCAGAAATGAAAGCAATGTGGAAGAAAGATACCCAGACAGTTCCAATAGTAGTAGGACCTATGGGTCTTATAAAAAAGAATCTACAATCATATTTAGATATGTTACCAGTACATTTAACCCCATATGAACTGCAGAAGGAGTCATTACTGGGCACATTGTGGGTGCTGTGAAGAGCACTTCTGGCTGACATCAAAGAATGAAATAATACTAATTTCATGAACTTTAATTGTACTTTGACTTAGGAAAGAGGTCCATTCCCGTCATGGTATTATAAACCCAAAAGACTTGGAGAAATTAAAAAGGTAATCTTTTATTAAATTGCTTTGTAAATCTCCAACCTTACATGTCTTTGCTTTATTTATTGAGTCAGCAACATACGCTTCAATAGTTCCACCAGGTTTCTGATTTCTAGTATAGAATTTATGTCTTTCCATCATAATATTCATTTGGGGGTTACACAGTTCTCTAAATTTACATTTTAAACATTCTGGGTCTTCATGCATTTCTGCTTGAGCAATGCTGCAGCAGTTTTACCCCTCCCCTGCATAAACAGCAGGTGCATATACAAAAGAACACTCTTGCTCAATGGCCTCTGAGCCTGCTAAACTTACAGGTATAAATGCTCGTGTGGGTCCATCTTTCTCTGAATGTGCAGCTGTTATGTAAATATCATATTCCTGTAAAACACATGACAATTTTATGCAATATTACCATTAAACACCAGTGTTTTAGGTTTAAAAAATCCTTTTTTATTTATTTATTTATTTTTATTTTATTTAAGTTTGATGATCGGGGAAGTCCACTGGCCCAAGAAGAGCCTGTTTTCAGTGGAGACCTGGGGAGAAAAGCTCCACAATAATTGCAAGTTACATTTCACATGTTACAAAAGAGCATAGTTCACACAGCTTATTAAACATTTACAGATAAGCACCTTGATATTTGCAACTGGCTTGTCACAATGTTACAAAAATGAAAAGACTTAATTCAATACAGAAATTTCAACATTTACATAAAGTTAATATTTTGTTAAAAACTCAATTGTAGGTTTAACATTTCAGATTATATAGCTACTAGCCATTAGTAGGTTAGGAAAATATTATGCATGGAGAGGTAATAGTATAATTGAGATTGGAGAATATAGTACAATAGATATTAGAGAGGAAATTAGTTTTTGGTAGGGGAGGGTTTGTTTTGGGCAGGATGAAGTAATAGTAGAGGTAGTTGGATGAGTCAGTGCAAGGTGGAATGGGGGTTTAAGTTGGAGAGTGGCAATGGTATTCCCATTTGGAAGAAAGATGAGAGAGTAGCTGAGATTTGAAATTTGTATGATTAGGTAGGCTGTGTTTGTGTGTGGGGGAAAGTTCCACTGTTTAGCTAAGAAGTGGGACAGCAGTAGATGGCCACAAGGTCGTGCAGGTTTGTGGACCTGAATGATATTTTGCTTTTTGGATCTGAGTGAGCAGTTGGGAATGTAAGGTTTTAAGGAAGTAGAGAGGGCTGGGCATTTGGCAGATTTAAAGATGAGCTTGTGGGCAATGGTGTGTTGTAGGTAACTGAGGTAGTTGGGTAGTTCAAGCCAGTTGAGGGTGAGGAGGGAGTGGCAGTGGTGGGATGAGTTTTTTGAATTGGTTGCAAATCTGGAGATCTTGTGGTAGAAGGATTCAAGTTTGGACCAAAGGCCAAGATGGAGATTGCTGAAAAGAGGAGCACCATACATAAGGGAGGGGAGTAGGAAGGTGGATGCAAGAGTTTGATGGGTAGAGGGGCATAGGAAGCAGTTGTGCCTGTAGATGGCCTTCTGCCCTGTTAGCAAGGAAAATTCAATTACCTTTTGCATTTAAGTTGTTTGTTACACTTGGATAATATTTAGTCATCATCCCACTTCTGCCACCACATAGAAAGACCAGTAAAAACATAGATTGTGAGTTAACAGCAGTTTATTGCATGGCCAGTATGAGTCTAGCTGCATGCACATTCATGGCTTGCACATAACTGAACTTGCTTAACACTACCCTCAAGCCAAACATCATTCTCTTGGAGACTTCAGTTATACCTCCATAAACGGGGAGACTTAAATATCCTCAAATCTATATTACCAGAGATTTATGGACTTCTTCAGTACAAACTCCCTGCAACTCAACCAGGGGCTATACAATCTTGGACTTGATTCTTACCAATATGGGTCAGCATTTCTCTCCACCAATTGTAACTTCCTTCCTGGTCAAATCAGACTATAATTCAATAACTTTCACCATGACTCTGAAGCCTGAAAAATCTTCCAATACATCCAATACATCAATATTCAAAATCCCCTTCTACTTTGAAGACCCCCACTGTTGTATCAAAATTCTTCTCTGCCAATTTCTGTTTACATGAAAAGATCATCTGCTTCCCTCAGAAAGAAATACAATTCTAAATTCAAAAATAAATCATTATGGTGGAACCCAAATATGAACAGGTTGTATAATAAAAGAAAAAGAAAAACGCACTGCATGCAAGAATAAATCTAACTTTCAAGATGCCAAAAATGATTTTGCTAAACTTAACAAGCAACTCTGAACCCTGATCAAATTAACCAAAGCCAGCTATAAGGAAAAAATAGCCAACCACATGAAGAATATTCAAAAGGTCTTCTTTAATTATTTTAGAAATTTCAGAAACAATTTCCAGCTCTGTGCACAGCTAATGGTAAAATGATGTCACATTCTCAGACCCAGAAGACGTAGCCAATCAACTTGCAGACAAATTTAGCTCAAACTTCACCACCCTTAATGATCTCATACCACATACACACTGATATCCACCCCCCTAAATCTCTCAAGATCAAGGTTTCAAGGTGCTAACTAATGCTAAAAAACTGTGTCTGTGGGGCCAGATAACATACCAGGCTGCCTACTTGTCATCTTGAAACATGACTTATCTGACCCCCTCTGGAAGCTATTCAATATCAGCCTCAAAACAGGCTCCATGCTGGATAATTGGAGGACAGCAGCAGTCATTCCCTTGCACAAAGGTAGGGCTTCAAAAGACCGGGGTAATTATAGACCCATAAACCTGACCAGCCTCATCTGTAAGGCTATGGAAAAGATAATTATGGAATGAATAAGTAAAGATACAGGTAAAGTAGACTCTTGTCACAACCCATTTCATATCTGTCAAGGGCAGATCTTGCCTACTTAACTTGTCTGACTTCTTCAAAAAAGTTACTGAAGCAATGGACAGGGGTAAAACTGCACACTGCATATCTAGACCATGGAAAGGCGTTTAACACAAGACCACACTCAAATGTCATAGATGAACTCTCCTAGATAATTGTCAATCCTTATGAAACTCATTGGATATCAAAATGACTCATAAACAGAGCATAGGAATTTAGGGTGGGTGGCTATATCTCCTCCAAAAAGACATGTCACCAGGGTTCAGTTCTTGGGTCAATCCTCTTTGGCATTTACTTCTTGGAGGTGCAAAAAGACATGTCACTGGAGTAAAGTCATTGAGACAATCTTCTTTAGCATTTTCTTCTTGGAATTCCAGTAACAGTAAGGGTTTGTGGCTGATCAAGTTTGCACAAGTCTGCAACCTTGGTGCTTTAATAAACTCCCCAGAGGACAAGATGTTTTAACAGGGGTTGTCCCTACCAAATAGCTGGTGTCAAAACCATGAGCTAAAACTAAATTTCAAGTGGTGCATAATCATATCCTTTAGCAAGCATGACTCCTCTTTTAAATATCACATTGACAACACACACCTGAAACTTGATCCTGTAATGATCTGGGAAACTATGTCAACAATGAATTGTCATCACTGTTGTAAGGAAATCTTTTATCATTGCACAACTTAAATCTAAGGTTCAAGGATGTAATCATTCCACTGTACTCAGCACACATTGGCCAGTCGCTGAGTATAATACACCTTTTGCTATGTACCTGTCCAGATACTTGTCACAACTGGAATGACCACACTTTCTCACTAAAAAATCAATGGCTTAAATCGTAAAAATTATGCAGACCATCTCAAAGCCTTGGCCTATTCTTAGTATTATACAGGACACACAGAGGAGCCTCTACCTTGCATAAAACTTCAACAGACTCTATTCTGTCAGCCCTTTTACACATTTGCAAGTCCAATGGTATTATAAATACCCACTGAGGGGATTTTAATCTCTCTTGCAAAATAAGCACAGCATGTTGGAGGGATAGGTATGGATCACAGAGAATACCATTTCTATGGAACAGTTTCTCAATTTGCATAAAGCAAAACACATATTTTACTGTATTCAAAAGTAATTTGGGCAATTGGATGGGTAACTGCAGATTTACAGCAGTTTAGCACCACTATCCCTCCTATGTAGGGAAATCATAAATGTGCCAAGTTATTCTTGTTTGGTCTATCAATGGCTTATTCTTATGCTGGACATAAGGGCAAAAAACTGCCATGTAAATGTAATTCTAGGCTTCTTAAGATCCTGACAGATCAATAGCTTAATATCTATGAATCTGTCAGAAAAATATGTCTTAATGTGTGTATGCTTAATGCTAATTAGTAGTTAACACGTTTTTCATTCTATTTCATATGCACTGTTTTATATATAAATTGAGTTTCATATGAGAACTGAAAAAGATGCTTTTTCAAACTGCAGTGTGCTTTCTGAAACTTGCAAGATGCCCTCTGACCTAATAATTGCTAGCACAGCAATATTCATGTTTATGCCTTTTGGAAATGTACTTGAGAAGCAGGTGCTTATCTGCTAGGTCAGGAACGAATGAATGAACAATGCTATATTCTGTAAATGTAATGATTCTAGACAATCAGCTCTGTTCGAAGTATGAGAACATGTACAGCTGCAAAAGCTTAGAGATAATGTAGACAAAGGATTATTAGAGAAATGAACTGCTAGCTTTGTGCTTGAATTAGCCATAGTACCTTGAATGGTAACATAACATGTATCTAACTGGTGGTAACCAAGGCCACATTGTTTTCCTTAGGAAGTTTCTCACAAAAATTGATAAATCAGCAGAAATTCATGAGACTGATGGTCAACAAGTGATGATGAAAAGACTTGTAACTTGCTACGTCAGCTTGGTAGGCAATGTCTTATTAGAAAGTGTTTACGAATGAAAGTATTTCCTGTTTCTAGTTTGACAAACTCTGTAATAACATGTTTTAGTCTCCTTGCTGCAAGATTAAAGTGCCTTAACCTGAACCTACCGTGTTTTGATCATTTTTAAAGTATATTTTTTCTTTGACAGAATCTATGAACCTATTTGGTTTTCAGGGTTCTAGCACAACCTGATTTTCATTTCATATATATTTTTTTCTCTTATCTTAATTAAATATCCAGTTCTTATGGAAACATACCCTCCTTGCCTTGTGTGCCTGGTGATGTTAAACATTTTTTTATGTTTTCCATTCTAACAATTTCCCTTTTAAAACTTGCAACAGTCTTTCCACTGAATGCATCACTCCAATTAATTTTATATAGTGAGTGTTTCTCTTCCATACAGTATCTTATTACTCTGTTGTGCATTGCTTTGATTTCAGTTTGAGAGAATTATCTATTAACAGCTTTACCTTTATAACTCATTATACAATGACTGGCCAGTAATATTCAAAAAACGAGCATGCTGATTGGTCAGCCCAACCAGTGTGCCCGTTGTATATCTGAGAATATATCAATGGAAAAAGGTCCGGTCACCCAGACTTTTTTCCATTAGTATAACTCGTAAGTGTTTTACTTTTCTTTCTTTTTTTCTAACAAAATAACAAAACAGAAGACCTCGAATGAGGGAGATAGTGCAGACAAAATAGAAGGATAATCAGGTACATTCCGCAAAACTATAGAAACTTACCTGATTATCATTTCATTTTGTCTGTCCCGGCTCTCCTGAACATTAAAAGTCTCCTGGTTTCTTTTTTTTTTGTTTTCAAAAAAAAAAGCTACAGTGATCTTCCTTTCTCTGTTGCTTCCTTTGCACAGCACTGATGTACTGCATAAGCGTGGGAACACAAGTCCCATAGGCATGTGCAGTACATCAGACAGAGGCCTAGGATACCAGAAAAATGTGGAAGGGCACCACAGAGGCATTATACAAAGACATTCCCCTGGATTCATTAAACTCCATGCAGGAATAGTGTATTCCTGCACAGATCAAGATCAGCACAGATCTTGCATAGCAGATCAAGCCCATGTAGAACAACAGCGCCTTGAATATTAATGAAGGCGTGCTGCTGTATTCTCTACATGGACATGAGCCGTGTATGAGTGCAGGTTGTGAAAACAGCACTAAAAGAAAATTTTTCTAGAAATAGGTAGGGAATAATATATATTTGTTAACCAGGGTAGTGTAGCAGGTTCAAATATGAGGTGTCAGTGTAGTACAGATGTGAAACCAGATATAAGTATTTTTGTGGCTTTCCCACTGTTATTAAGCTAGCGACTGCATTTTCGCCTGTTTTACTGCTACTTTAAGTGATTTCTGCATTGTACACTGTTTGTTGCACTTTAAGTTACTAATTGTTGCAAATTGTTTCTGTAGGCTACACACTAAAGTGCGATAGCCAATTTATAGCATTTATAGCATTTGCTGTCTGTTGTTTTTCTTGTCTCTGTAAAAAACACAAAAAAAAAAAAATCTCTTATTTTCCCGCCTTACTGAACTAGAGTAGTCCAGTTTCAGAGTTGCTGATCCCTGGGCTTTGTTTTTAGTTCCTGATACTGATCCATTGCCTTATTTGGAAGGAGGGAAGTTTCTTTGCTTACCAGTGGGAGTGGGAAGTACTGAGCAACCTTTTTGTCTGATTTGGTGAAGTTTCAGACAGAAACTAGTAGTCCATTGGTCGTTTTGGGCCAATTCCTGTCTTTTCAGCCCCCTGCTATAAAACATGCTAAACACGCTAGCTAGCCGATTTAGCGATTTAAGCTGAGCTGCTACTGTTGCACACTAGGGCAGTGAAGCAGATTTAAACTATTAGGGCTACCTAAAGTCCACTCTTCAAATTTTCCCTTAAAACTACCTTCCTCAAAGTATACTACTGTTTTATTTAGTGTATCCTATAACTATAAATTATCTCTACTTGACTCCAAGTAGACAGTTCTCTATCTGTATAGCCAACCACTTGCTCATACAGTACTTATCACGTCGATACAGGACTCTTGTTATAGAAAGTACCCCAAAAAGCAACCCCCATTTCTCGATCACCCACATCCCCAAACCTTTTTAAAGTTTTTCTGTTTATTCCTTCTAGCATGTCAAGGGATCAGTTGCTAATGTCCTCTCCTGCTCAGCTGGTGAACCTGGGAATATTGAGGCAATGTTACAATCGCCTCATGTACACAGACAACCCTCTCCTCCTCCCACAAAACACAAATACATGTGAGAGATGCAACTATACGGCCAAACTGGAGGCTGAGCTCTCTCAACATAGGACTGGCAGGACCAGACAGGAGGAGAAGGTAACCACACACACTATAGACCCAGTCTCACATAATACCATCACAACCTCAAATCATACACATAAACACACAAAGACATACTCGGAGGCTCTGATCAAAAATCTACCAAAACAGCAGAGGCCACCAAAGCAGACACCCAAACAACTACCACCTCAGAACACAACACCTGCAAAACATAGACCACACAGTCAGAGTGTCAAGCAGTCACAGCCCTTAAGGCCAAACACAATGCCAGACACACTAGTCATTGGTGACTCCATAGTCAGACACACTGATGTCCCGCTCACCAGACTGAGTAAGGAGAAGGTCACAGTAAGCTGCCTGTCGGGTGCTAGAATCCGCCACATAACGCATGCACTCAGGTCTCTCAACAGCAGGTACAAGTATGATTCAATCATTGTCCACGCTGGTGTTAACGACCTGAGACGCAACCTCCTTGGACTACATGAAAAGGACATAGAGGAGCTCTCTGATTATGTAGCCCAAGCAGGTATGACCCTGACCTTGAGCAGTATCCTACCTTCACCAAGAATGATGCCACAATACAGAGATAAGATGATCAGCTTTAACAATTGGCTTAAACTCTGGTGTCATTCAAAGGGGATCCAATGTCTGTCTGCCTGGGATGACATGCTGGACAAGCCACGCTGCTTCGCAAGGGACGGCTTGCACCTGTCACCCATGGGATTCCTGATTTTGGCAAAGGCTCTTGCCACCCCATAGTGCCTTTTTAGGCAAGGCTCAAATTCTAAACCTACCACCCTAGAACACAACAAAGAAAAAAAAAACTAAGGGTAATGCTGCTCAATGCCAGAAGTCTCAACCTCAAGATGCATGCACTCGAGGCCCTTCTCAGTATGGAGAACATAGATGTCTGTGCTGTGACAGAAACCTGGTTCAAGGCTCCTGAGAGCACCCCAGCACTATCAGGTTTTACCTCATATCATGCTCCGTCCCAAAACCTGGACAATACCAAGAAAGGAGGAGGGTATCCATATTCATCAAGGACACCCACACCTCAAGATTGGTGGCAACGATGATGCATCGGAGTCCATCCAGGTGCAATTAACCATAGGCAAGACTGCTCTGCAATTTGTAGCATGTTACAGGCCACCCTCACAAACTCAGGAACCTCATATGGCCTTCCTGAAAACACTAGAGGATAAATGTATCACCAAACACCATCATACTAGGTGACTTCAACTACCCTAATATAGACTGGGAACACTACTCAAGCCCAAACACCCTAGCCCAAAAGTTCCTGGAATTCATAAACTCAAATGCCATGGAACAACTAGTCACCATCCCCACAAGAGGAGAAAACATACTTGATCTCATCATCACGAACATGGGAGCACAATGTTCAACGCCAGAAGTATACCTCACTGGTGAGATCAGATCACAAACTAATCTCGCTGGAGGTCCTCATCCTGCCCCCACCCGACATGAAAAGACCACAGTAAAGAACTTCTCAAAAGCTGTCTTCACACTTCTAAAGACTAGTGTGGTCTCCTTTAAGGCACCTGAACCGGCGGTAAACATGACTCAAACCGCTGAATCACTTACAAATGCCTTCTACCAGCACCTGCAGGGCTGCATGGATCAGGCAATCCCAAGCAAAACAAAGACTCTTTTGTACCAAAGGCAAATGTCCAGTCTGGTGGACCCCAGCCATAAACAAACTCTACAACATACAACTCTACAACAAAAGGAGGAAGCTACTACAAGATAGAGCAAAATCCTTAAAAGGCAAGACACAGCTGATCACTATAAGTAAAAAGCTAAGAGCACTCATAAGATCATCCAAAGCAAATTGTGAGAGAAAAAGAGCTAAAGACTCTAAAGACAATCATAAGGCTTTCTTTCGGTATGTCAGAAACCTGGGAGGAAACTCCCAGATATGCTCAGAATTAGTTCAAAATGATGTGAAGATTACTGATCCTACAGACATTGCCAACATACTGGCTGACAGGTTCAGTGCAAACTTCTCCTCCCCAAAAGGAGAGATATCTATACCAAATGATTGCAGCCCCAAACATCTCTAACGCCCAGGTGAGAACTGCTCTCCAAAGCAAAGAACACAGCATCCATGGGACCTGATGGTGTCCCCGGCTGTGTGCTCCATGAACTCAACGAGGAATTAAACCCACAGTTAGGACAGCTGTTTAATCAAAGTCTTACCTCTGGATATGTACCCAGGGAGTGGCGCACTGCAACTGTGGTCCCACTCCACAAAGGCGGTGCCTCCACCGACCCTAGAAATTACCGGCCCATTAGCTTGACAAGCCTTATCTGCAAAGCCATGGAGAGGATCATAATGGACCTCATAAATAAAGACATAGGGAATTTGCAGACTTTGGATCCAACCCAGTTTGGCTTTGTCAAAGGCAGATCATGCCTTTTAAACTTGGTTGACTTCTTCGAAACAGTCACCAAAGCCATTGATGAGGGAAAGGCAGTCCATACAGCCTACCTAGATCTGGCTAAGGCCTTCGATACAATACCCCATTCGGGTATCATTGAAAAACTCATCAACTTAAATGTCAACCCATACATCACAAGATGGGTTGCAAACTGGCTGAGTGACAGAACCCACAGGGTCAGAGCTGCTGGCGCCATGTCAGACTCAAAGCCTGTCACAAGTGGTGTCCCACAGGGCTCAGTCCTGGGCCCACTCTTGTTTGGCATCTACTTTTCTGAAGTACAAGCAAACACAGGAGGGTTATGGCTGACAAAGTTAGCAGATGACAGCAAACTGGGCGCCATAGTAGAAAACACATCTGACACAGATATCCTTCAGAAGGGTCTCACAGAAACGGATAACTGGTGCCAGAGCCATGGCCTAAAGTTAAATGCCAAAAATGCATAGTCATACCCTTCGGGAAAAACAAGGTTACCCTAGCTACCAAATAGGTGGCAATACACTGAGCACAGAAGAAGTTATCAGGGACCTGGGGACCCAGGTTGATAGTAGTCTGTCATTCGACACCCATGTAGCTAAAGTAGTTAGGAAGACCTTCTACATTGCCCACCTTATCATGAAGGGATTCTCATCTAGATCAAGGGAGGTCATAGTCTCCCTTTACTCATCACTCATCAGACCAATGATTGAGTACAATGCCCCATTGAATGTATCTGACCCGACACTTGCAGCAGCTGGAGAGGCCACAAAGTTCCTCACCAAAAGGATAAAGGGTCTCAAAAATCTGTCCTATGCTGCCCGTCTGAAAGAACTCCAGCTCTATTCAGTTGCTTACCGCTTGCTCAGAGGTGACCTTTGCCTAACATACAAGGCCATGTCAAACCCAGATTTGATGAATATGCTTCACCTCAAAAATCTAGATCCATCAGAGCCACAAGGGCGGAGACTTAAACCTTGACACGGCTATTAATAGGGCATGCTGGAGGGATAGATTCATCACCCAAAGACTCCCTATGCTGTGGAACAAAATCCCGGTACATGTGAGGCAGAGCACCTCGCTGGCCTTGTTCAAGAGAAATCTTGACCAATGGATGGGAGATCGCAGATATACCCCAGGGATTACCTCAGTGTCACTGCTCGACAGAGGCACAGAAAAATAATGGGTATAGTTCCCCATACTAAAGGGGTGGCCTAAGCCACAAAACGATGGGCTAGGCTTGTAAATGCCCTCGGGCAGATAGCCTAGTATGAACCTATGAACCTATGAACCTATGTAATGATTCTAGACAATCCGCTCTGTTCGAAGTATGAGAACATGTACAGCTGCAGAAGCTTAGAGATAATGTAGACAAAGGATTATTAGAGAAATGAACTGCTAGCTTTGTGCTTGAATTAGCCATAGTACCTTGAATGGTAACATAACATGTATCTAACTGGTGGTAACCAAGGCCACATTGTTTTCCTTAGGAAGTTTCTCACAAAAATTGATAAATCAGCAGAAATTCATGAGACTGATGATCAACAAGTGATGATGAAAAGACTTGTAACTTGCTACGTCAGCTTGGTAGGCAATGTCTTTTTAGAAAGTGTATAAAAATGAAAGTATTTCCTGTTTCTAGTTAGACAAACTCTGTAATAACATGTTTTAGTCTCCTTGCTGCAAGATTAAAGTGCCTTAACCTGAACCTACCGTGTTTTGATCATTTTTAAAGTATATTTTTTCTTTGACAGAATCTATGAACCTATTTGGTTTTCAGGGTTCTAGCACAACCTGATTTCCATTTCATATATATTTTTTTCTCTTATCTTAATTAAATATCCAGTTCTTATGGAAACATACCCTCCTTGCCTTGTGTGCCTGGTGATGTTAAACATTTTTTTATGTTTTCCATTCTAACAATTTCCCTTTTAAAACTTGCAACAGTCTTTCCACTAAATGCATCACTCCAATTAATTTTATATAGTGAGTGTTTCTCTTCCATACAGTATCTTATTACTCTGTTGTGCATTGCTTTGATTTCAGTTTGAGAGAATTATCTACTAACAGCTTTACCTTTATAACTCATTATACAATGACTGGCCAGTAATATTCAAAAAACGAGTATGCTGATTGGTCAGCCCAACCAGTGTGCCCGTTGTATATCTGAGAATATATCAATGGAAAAAGGTCCGGTCACCCAGACTTTTTTCCATTAGTATAACTCGTAAGTGTTTTACTTTTCTTTCTTTTTTTCTAACAAAATAACAAAACAGAAGACCTCGAATGAATGAGGGAGATAGTGCAGACAAAATAGAAGGATAATCAGGTACATTCCGCAAAACTATAGAAACTTACCTGATTATCATTTCATTTTGTCTGTCCCGGCTCTCCTGAACATTAAAAGTCTCCTGGTTTCTTTTTTTTTTGTTTTCAAAAAAAAAAGCTACAGTGATCTTCCTTTCTCTGTTGCTTCCTTTGCACAGCACTGATGTACTGCATAAGCGTGGGAACACAAGTCCCATAGGCATGTGCAGTACATCAGACAGAGGCCTAGGATACCAGAAAAATGTGGAAGGGCACCACAGAGGCATTATACAAAGACATTCCCCTGGATTCATTAAACTCCATGCAGGAATAGTGTATTCCTGCACAGATCAAGATCAGCACAGATCTTGCATAGCAGATCAAGCCCATGTAGAACAACAGCGTGCCTTGAATATTAATGAAGGCGTGCTGCTGTATTCTCTACATGGACATGAGCCGTGTATGAGTGCAGGTTGTGAAAACAGCACTAAAAGAAAATTTTTCTAGAAATAGGTAGGGAATAATATATTTTTGTTAACCAGGGTAGTGTAGCAGGTTCAAATATGAGGTGTCAGTGTAGTACAGATGTGAAACCAGATATAAGTATTTTTGTGGCTTTCCCACTGTTATTAAGCTAGCGACTGCATTTTCGCCTGTTTTACTGCTACTTTAAGTGATTTCTGCATTGTACACTGTTTGTTGCACTTTAAGTTACTAATTGTTGCAAATTGTTTCTGTAGGCTACACACTAAAGTGCGATAGCCAATTTATAGCATTTATAGCATTTGCTGTCTGTTGTTTTTCTTGTCTCTGTAAAAAACACAAAAAAAAAAAAATCTCTTATTTTCCCGCCTTACTGAACTAGAGTAGTCCAGTTTCAGAGTTGCTGATCCCTGGGCTTTGTTTTTAGTTCCTGATACTGATCCATTGCCTTATTTGGAAGGAGGGAAGTTTCTTTGCTTACCAGTGGGAGGGGGAAGTACTGAGCAACCTTTTTGTCTGATTTGGTGAAGTTTCAGCCAGAAACTAGTAGTCCATTGGTCGTTTTGGGCCAATTCCTAGCTCCTTTCAGCCCCCTGCTATAAAACATGCTAAACACGCGTTAGCGCGATTTAGCACGATTTATCGCGATTTAGCGCGGAGCTGCTACCGTTGCACACTAGGGCAGTGAAGCAGATTTAAACTATTAGGGCTACCTAAAGTCCACTCTTCAAATTTTCCCTTAAAACTACCTTCCTCAAAGTATACTACTGTTTTATTTAGTGTATCCTACAACTATAAATTATCTCTACTTGATTCCCAAGTAGACAGTTCTCTATCTGTATAGCCAAGCACTTGCTCCTACAGTACTTATCACCTCGATACAGCACTCTTGTTATAGAAAGTACCCCAAAAAAGCAAACCCCGTTTCTCGATCACCCACATCCCCCAAAACCTTTTTTTAAGTTTTTCTGTTTATTCCTTCTAGCATGTCGAGGGATCAGTTGCTAATGTCCTCTCCTGCTCAGCTGGTGAACCTGGGAATATTGAGGCAATGTTACAATCGCCTCATGTACACAGACAACCCTCTCCTCCTCCCACAAAACACAAATACATGTGAGAGATGCAACTATACGGCCAAACTGGAGGCTGAGCTCTCTCAACATAGGACTGGCAGGACCAGACAGGAGGAGAAGGTAACCACACACACTATAGACCCAGTCTCACATAATACCATCACAACCTCAAATCATACACATAAACACACAAAGACATACTGGAGGCTCTGATCAAAAATCTACCAAAACAGCAGAGGCCACCAAAGCAGACACCCAAACAACTACCACCTCAGAACACAACACCTGCAAAACATAGACCACACAGTCAGAGTGTCAAGCAGTCACAGCCCTTAAGGCCAAACACAATGCCAGACACACTAGTCATTGGTGACTCCATAGTCAGACACACTGATGTCCCGCTCACCAGACTGAGTAAGGAGAAGGTCACAGTAAGCTGCCTGTCGGGTGCTAGAATCCACCACATAACGCATGCACTCAGGTCTCTCAACAGCAGGTACAAGTAGAATTCAATCATTGTCCACGCTGGTGTTAACGACCTGAGACGTACCTCCTTGGACTACATGAAAAGGGACATAGAGGAGCTCTCTGATTATGTAGCCCAAGCAGGTATGACCCTGACCTTGAGCAGTATCCTACCTTCACCAAGAATGATGCCACAATACAGAGATAAGATGATCAGCTTTAACAATTGGCTTAAACTCTGGTGTCATTCAAAGGGGATCCAATGTCTGTCTGCCTGGGATGACATGCTGGACAAGCCACGCTGCTTCGCAAGGGGCGGCTTGCACTTGTCACCCCTGGGATTCCTGATTTTGGCAAAGGCTCTTGCCACCCCCATAGTGCCTTTTTTAGGCAAGGCTCAAATTCTAAACCTACCACCCTAGAACACAACAAAGAAAAAAACTAAGGGTAATGCTGCTCAATGCCAGAAGTCTCAACCTCAAGATGCATGCACTCGAGGCCCTTCTCAGTATGGAGAACATAGATGTCTGTGCTGTGACAGAAACCTGGTTCAAGGCTCCTGAGAGCACCCCAGCACTATCAGGTTTTACCTCATATCATGCGTTCCGGTCCCAAAACCCGGACAATACCAAGAAAGGAGGAGGGGTATCCATATTCATCAAGGACACCCACACCTCAAGATTGGTGGCAACGCATGATGCATCGGAAACCATCCAGGTGCAATTAACCATAGGCAAGACTGCTCTGCAATTTGTAGCATGTTACAGGCCACCCTCGCAAACTCAGGAACCTCATATGGCCTTCCTGAAAACACTGGAGGGGAACACCATCATACTAGGTGACTTCAACTACCCTAATATAGACTGGGAACACTACTCAAGCCCAAACACTCTAGCCCAAAAGTTCCTGGAATTCATAAACTCAAATGCCATGGAACAACTAGTCACCATCCCCACAAGAGGAGAAAACATACTTGATCTCATCATCACGAACATGGGAGCACAATGTTCAACGCCAGAAGTATACCCCTCACTGGTGAGATCAGATCACAAACTAATCTCGCTAGAGGTCCTCATCCCGCCCCCACCCGAAATGAAAAAGACCACAGTAAAGAACTTCTCAAAAGCCGACTTCACACTTCTAAAGACTAGTGTGGTCTCCTTTAAGGCCCCTGAGCCAGCGGTAAACATGACTCAAACCGCTGAATCACTTACAATTGCCTTCTACCAGCACCTGCAGGGCTGCATGGATCAGGCAATCCCAAGCAAAACAAAGACTCTTTGTACCAAAGGCAAATGTCCAGTCTGGTGGACCCCAGCCATAAACAAACTCTACAACAAAAGGAGAAAGCTACTACATGATAGAGCAAAATCCTTAAAAAGTAAGACACCGCTGATCACTATAAGTAAAAAGCTAAGAGCTCTCATAAAAAAATCCAAAGCTAATTTTGAGAAAAAAATAGCTAAGGACTCTAAAGACAACCATAAGGCATTCTTTAGCTATGTCAGAAACCTAGGAGGAAACTCCCAGATATGCTCAGAATTAGTTCAAAATGATGTGAAGATTACTGATCCTACAGACATTGCCAACATACTGGCTGACAGGTTCAGTGCAAACTTCTCCCCTCCCCTAAAGGAGAGATATCTATACCAAATGATTGTAGCCCCCAAACATCTCTAACGCCCAGGTGAGAACTGCTCTCCAAGGCAAAGAACACAGCATCCATGGGACCTGATGGTGTCCCCGGCTGTGTGCTCCATGAACTCAACGAGGAATTAAACCCACAGTTAGGACAGCTGTTTAATCTTAGTCTCACCTCCAGATATGTACCCAGGGAGTGGCGCACAGCGACTGTGGTCCCACTCCACAAAGGCGGTGCCTCCACCGACCCTGGAAATTACCGTCCCATTAGCTTGACAAGCCTTATCTGCAAAGCCATGGAGAGGATCATAATAGATCTCATAAATAAAGACATAGGGAATTTGCAGACTTTGGATCCAACCCAGTTTGGCTTTGTCAAAGGCAGATCATGCCTTTTAAACTTGGTTGACTTTTTCGAAACAGTCACCAAGGCCATTGACGAGGGTAAGGCAGTCCATACAGCCTACCTAGACCTGGCGAAGGCTTTCGATACAATACCCCACTCGGGTATCATTGAAAAACTCATCAACTTAAATGTAAACCCATACATTACAAGATGGGTTGCAAACTGGCTGAGTGACAGAACCCACAGGGTGAGAGTTGCTGGCGCCATGTCAGACTCAAAGCCTGTCACAAGTGGTGTCCCACAGGGCTCAGTCCTGGGCCCACTCTTGTTTGGCATCTACTTTTCTGAAGTACAAGCAAACACAGGAGGGTTATGGCTGACAAAGTCTGCAGATGACTGCAAACTGGGCGCCGTAGTTGAAAACACATCCGACACAGATATCCTTCAGAAGGGTCTCACAGAAACGGATAACTGGTGCCAGAGCCATGGCCTAAAGTTAAATGCCAAGAAATGCATAGTCATACCCTTCGGGAAAAATAAGGTTACCCCTAGCTACCATATAGGTTGCAATCCCGTGATCACAGAAGAAGTTATCAGGGACCTGGGAACCCAGGTTGACAGTAGCCTTTCATTCGACACTCATATTGCTAAAGTAGTTAGGAAGACCTTCTACATTGCCCACCTTATCATGAAGGGATTCACATCTAGATCAAGGGAAGTCATAGTCTCCCTATACTCATCAC
>NC_056728.1:1359231647-1359274147 GCF_019279795.1 Protopterus annectens
GGAAGCCAATCTGGTGGTCCCCTGCCATAAACAAATTTTACAACAGAAGGAGGGAATTGATGCAGAATAAGGTGAAGAACCAGGACTGGAAAATCTCCCTTACCAGCCTCAACCAAAAGTTGAGATCCCTCATCAAATCCTCCAATGCTAACAATGAAAGCAGAATTGCAACAGATAGCAAAGACAACCACAAGGCCTTCTATAGTTTTGTAAAGAATCTCCCTGCCAATACCCAGATTTTCTCTGAGCTATTGCACAATGGTACCTCCTATACCAAGCAAACAGATATTACCAATATATTGGCTGACAGATTCAATTCAGTGCCAGCTTTACCCCTTTCCCCCCAAGGACCAATCACAATACCATTACATTGCTAGCCACCCAGTATTACTGCTCCACAGAGTAAAACAGCACTGCCCAAGGCCAAGAATACCGCTTCTGTGGGACCTGACAATATCCCAGGCTGTGTTCTACATGAACTACAGAGTGAACTGACACCTCACCTGTGTGCTCTGTTCAACCACAACCTCATGTCCCTATTGAATGGTGCACTGATACAATCATCCCTCCCCACAAAGAAGGAGTGACTACAGACCCTGGGAACTATCTCCACATTAGCCTGATGAGTCTGTTGTGCAAAGCTATGGGACACATCATCATGGACCTAATAAACAGCGATATAGGAAATCTCCAGACTCTGAATCCAACACAGTTTGGTTTTGTGAAGGGTAGGTCATGCCTGCTCAACCTGGTTGACTTCTTTTTGTCAGTCACGAGAGCTGTGGATGAAGGCAAGGTGGTTCATACAACCTTTCCTGGATCTGGCCAAGGCCTTTGATACCATTCCCCACTCAGGAATCATGGAACACTCACTAAGCTAGGCATAAACCTCTATATCACTAGGTGGGTTGCAAACTGGCTTACAGATAGAACCTACACTGTGAAAGTAGCTGATTCCAAGTCAGACTGCTGACCAGTCACAAGTGGAATCCCATAGGGTTCAGTCCTGGGTCCTCTCCTGTTTGGTATCTACATATCTGATAACATGTTCTAAGGGATCTGGGAACACAGGTTGACAGCAACCTATCCCTTGACCACCACATTGCCACTGTGGCCAGAAAGTTCTTCTATGTGGTACATTGCATTACCAAGGGGTTTGCATCCAGGAAGACAGAGGTAATGCTCTCTGTCTATTATTCCATCATTAGACCACTTATCAGGTATTCTGGCCCATTTGCCATGTACCTCAGTAGACACCTGCAACAGCTGGAGAGGCCACTGAAGCACCTCACAAACAGGATCCTAGTCCTTAAACACTTGTCCTAAATGGACAGACTCCAAAAACTCCAACTATTCTCTGTCTTATATTGCCTACATAGAGGTGATCTCTACTTGACTTACAAAGCTATGTCTGACCCAGCTCTGTTAGAAATGCTACAGCTAGAGAAATCCCAATTCCTCTGCACCACACACTCCACAGACTTCAACTTCATTACCACAATCAACACAATGTGCTGGAGGGAAAGGTTCTTAACCCAGAGACTGCCCATGCCATGGAATACACTTGCCGTACATGTCAAGCAGAGCACCTCACTGGCCAGCTTCAAGAGAAATCTTGATGAGTGGATGGGACATAGAAAATTCATCCGGGGGATCACTCCAGTGACTCCACTCGACAAAGGCACTGTGAGCTAAAGTCAGGTGGCACGATGGCAGGGTAATCCTATGGGTTAGGCTTCTAAAAGCTCCAGGCCCATTAGCCTAGTACACACCTATGAACCTATATATATATATATATATATATATATATATATATATATATATATATATATAAAAAATATATATATATATATATATATATATATATATATATATATATATATATATGGATCAGGGTCCAAATCGCTGAAAATAGTACTGACAGTGTATCTGCCCTTTTCAGAGTGTGAATATTAGAGTAGGGGGAGTATGGGAGGCATAGCCCCCCATCAAGTACAGTTTAATATGGTCTAGTATTGTTGTCTATTGAGCAGTCCCTATTAAAAGGGTTAGTAAGTAGTTTATAACCTGTGCAGGTGGAAGGCCACACCCCCCACTGCCCTACTTTAATATTCTCACTCCAAGATCGCACTACAGTGGGGGAAAGGGCAGATACACTGTCAGTACTATTTTCAGCGAAATGGATTTTTGGCGATTTGTACCCTATGTCAGACATTTTCGGTAAAATGGATTTTTGGCGAAATGTCATTGACCCATATATATATATATATATATATATATATATATATATATATATATATATATATATATGCAAATAAATATATATATATATATATATATATATATATATATATATATATATATATATACACACATATATGTGCTCAGAAGATGTAGTGGAGTTATATCTCAGAATCATACCTCTCAAACTCTTAGTGCAACAAATCTGTCCAAAGGCTGTCAGAATGGGGGGATAATGGGCGCAAACTAGGGACCCCTTTTAAATATTGCCCTTATAAATGTAGTAAATTGCCAGAGTAATACAGTTTGTTTCAGCATACATATTCTGACTGCTGAGAAGTCTGAAAATGAAATATATTTTATCATTTAATGACAAAAATCCCCATATTATCACAGTGATTTACCAGAGAAATGAGACTAATCTGTAAAATAGACCAGAAATATGAGCAATAAACCTGGACATCCTGAAACAATACAGCTAGTTGAGGGGTATGCTCAGAACCCCTTACTGCAATGAATCCAGACCAAGGCTGACAAAGTGGTGGGTGGAAACCATGAAAATGGGAACATATCTGAAATAGTGGCGTAGATAAGCTGACACAGTTGTTGCAGCAACACCCTCCGGTCTGCTGTAACATATATTCACTGAAATAGCACAAGTAATTGAAATAGCAAATCCGCTATGGGGAATGACACGTGTATTTGCAAATATATCAAGCACTACGGGGATGTAACAGCACTGAAAAACAGACACCAGTGTGAAAGTGCATACCCACAACCAATTTCACCACAGTCACAGTCACATACCGGTATGTCAAGTGAACAGTAGAGTATATGGACAGTGTGAACAAATACATCATTGTTTTCCACTCACACACTATTCCTACATATACTGACCCAATTCACAGTGTAGTCTGTGTCCTGACCATGGTACAGGACATGTCTCAGTCTGCCCCTACAAACACATACAGCCAATAGACCAGCGGAAACTAGAGCAGCATGCACAATCAGATAAAAAGGGAGCCATAACACTTACATCTACCGCCCTCCATATATAGCCCAAATAACATGTACACATGACATGTCTACACAATCCTGACAGTCTGTCAACAATGGCCAGACATACACAAACCTCTCACATGTACAGTTCACCTCAGAATGTACAGGCTCAGGATACATATCTATGGCCACCTCCCTGTAACATATCTGTGGGTCTACAACATCACTGGGATGGTAGCAGGAAAGAAGGCAAGAAATAATGATACTAAATACATCTGACCCTCATAGTGCATGACATCTGGACAAAGCCTGACATCATTCGGGGACAGAGGCACAAACACAGGTTTAGATTGGACATACTGCTGTCATAAATTGAGACAGCTGCTGATGTAACAGGGTTTGTTGTAACATATCCTTTATGAGGAATATGAAGTCACTAATACCAATGGATGTAAGTATTTACTGACTGCATTCCCCAGAGTCCCCAACTGACTTTCTAAGGAAAACAACTGTCTGGGGAACAGACAAAACATTATAGGCAAACATGTGGCCAGTCTGTGGACAGCATGCCAGTGGAGAGGTATGTCAGAGACATATCACTGTCATTCATGAAGTCACTCAGTAAATGCATGTCCACACAAACCCTCTCATTCTGTCAACCCACCGTGTGTATAACAGCACTGATGGCATAGAATTTGTTCACAATTCTGGAGATATGTCTCCCATGTTGTTGGGCTGTGTCCAGATGTCCTGTCCTGTGAAGTATTCTCACCTACTGTCTGTAAATCTGTAGCCCACCACCTCTGTAATGTCCATGACACAGGTCTGTAAAGCCTTCTCAAAGACAACACATGGAGGTCTCCATAGTCCTGATACCCTTTCTGGCTGCATCCTACATGAACACAGGCATGGCTTTTCAGACCCATTCAGCTGTGTAGTCTACCACAGCCTGAACAACGGTGTCATCCCATCTGCACAGAGGACAGACAGAGAAAGTGGATAGCTAACAGATTATGCATTAGGATATATGTTCTGAGGGATAGAGGTCTGAAACTGAATTGTATGCCATTACTACATGACAGCAGTCCTCAATGACATGGCCAAAAAACACAGTACTCTACAGTTAGTATAATGATATCATATTAATATCCAATAGCAGATAATAGCTTTGCATGCAGGGGTGCATGGTTTGAGTACAGAATTTTACATGGAAAAGCAGTGTTAAAAATACTAATTCAATAATACAATATGTGTGAAATTCTTTTTTTGCAACCAGTGTACTGTAGCTGGTGTAATGTGCAAGTATGAGTGCATATAACATGTGATACTACCCATGTATACACAAGTGTCCCATACAGTATTTCACACCCCTTGCTACTGTAATGACAGCACATAGAAGCATGTTCTGTAAAAGAAATCAAATACACTTACTCAATGATGTCATTACTCTGCTATTTTATAAGACTGGAATGTGAGCAATGGTTACCAGGGCTGGGTTATAATTAACAAGTTTAAGCATTGCTCAAATGTGAATGCAGTTAGCTCAGATAAGCGGATTTGCACACTGGTAAGCATTGTTAAGTGAAGCCCACATGGGTTAAGCTCCTATTGGTTTAACAGTATGTTAGCACCCTACCATCACACAAACCCACTTACAACTGCTTAAAACTACTTTAATCACTGTTTCCATCATCCTCTGTTCTGCCCAGCAACACAATAAACAGCCCTTGCACGTCTTGAACCAAGGACCCTGTACATCAAAGCAACAGCAACTTATCACATCTAAGCTGTAGAAAAGCCTGATGCTTTTTCAAACATACCATGCATTACAGCCACTTTACAATAGGGAAGAGACACTGTGCAGTCAGGAGTGATTGGTATCTACAAATATATGTATGAAAAGAAACATATACACATATAGAGTGACAGTGTGGTGATACATATATATGTATGACAATATGTAGATATATTACCAATAAATACTAAGGTGTGTGTATATATATATATATATATATATATATATATCTATGTGTGTGTGTGTGTGTGTGTGTGTGTGTGTATAACAGTATATATGTATATATATATATATATATATATATATATATATATATATATATATATATAAGCATACATGTCTCAAAATTCCCATACAAACATATGCTGCTGATAGACCACCAATAACTAGGGCAGCATTTTACACTTGCATACAAAAGGGGACCCATGCCACTGACATCTGCACCCCCAGTCCAAATAATATGTAAACAGTACGCTTTTACAAAGACATGATAGGCCATACACAATGGCCAGACATACAATGATCTCTTAGCAAATAAACTAACATGACTGAAGACAGTAAAGAGAAAAACAACCAGCCAGTAATTCACACAAGTTTATTATACTCTGTTGTCATGGCCAAAGCCTTCAAGGAGTAAAACATTACAAGAATTACTTGCCTTACATACAAGAAGCAATTAACACCTATAATTACATATTTAAATACACTGTCTTCAATTACACTCCTCATTTAACCCCTGAGGGGATAAAGTATCACATTTATAGATGTAAATTGATTCTGTACATAACAATTGTTCTTTTATGACTGTTTGTTGCTGAGAAACAGACATGTTTAGAAACAGTACCTTGTAACCCACTACTGTCCCCATGGTGAGATTTATAAAAATTTACAGATATAAAACTGTCTTCTTTCTTATCAGTAATATCTTTCACATTTTCTAACAGCCTAGTTTTAAAACACGTCTTACTCTCCCCCACATAAAATATGTTGCACGGGCATCTAAGAGCATTCTCTATACACTGACCTCTTGAATGTACAGAGTTCCAAATGTTGTCCAGCCTTTGCCCTCAGTAGGAATGATAGTGCTAAATAATGATAGACCATACCTATCAACCTTTTACGGCATGACATCTGGACAAAGCCTGATATAATTGGGGAACATAGGCCCAAAAACATGGCCATACTTGGAATATTGCTATTATACAGTGAGAAGGTTGCTGGTGTTACAGGATTTGTTGTAACATATCTTTACTGAGAGATATGAAGGCAGAAACACAAATGGATGTTAGCATTTATTGATTGCAATCACCAGAGTATGTTACTGATTTGTCAAGGGCAACACCTGTCTGGGGAACAGACAAAACATAACAGGTAAACCTCTGGCCTTTATGTGGGTAGCCCTACAGTTGAGAGCTATGCAGACACAGAACTTTGCAGACTGAAACCCATGCAGAAGTAACATGTTCAGATAAACCCTGTTAAACTAGCAGTATTCAAACTATGTAATAGCAATTCTGCCCTTAAGTATTGAACCTTCTCCACCATTTAGTTGGCTTGTCTCCACAAGTCTTGTTGTAAGAGGTATTAGCTCACACACCTCCGGATGTCTTCCTCACAGGAAAGGGAAAGGGCCAATGCCCACATGGAGTGCTCAGTTATAGGAGTGTGTTGCCATGACATTGGCTATTGGAATAACTACACAGCTGTTCTGCATGGAATTAGCAACTGGGGTACACCAATTGATGCACAAGTCATCACATGGTCATAAACATTACCTACAAAAGTCAAGCTGCCATCTATTCAAACCACCTTTGTCATAGACAGTGACACAATTAAAAACAGAATGACTAAATACAGAAGTATTTGACCAAATCCACTTAAAAAAGGTATGTGAAACAAGTAAGCATGTAACTGAATGCAGTAGGTGGTCTGTAATAATGGAAAATAGGGGTCTGAAAAATATGTCTCAACAAAACTTGCTGTACTGATGTACTGCTGAACAGCACCGATGGCCATAGCATATGGCTCTGTCTGCAGTGACAAAGATCACAGCTCAGGCCCCCATCTTAACCCAGGAAAGGATAGTTGACATTTGCCAACTACTGCAGTGTCTGTCAAACACCACTGACTGTGCCACTGCTAGGCTAGCTACTGGGATGTTGTATATATCCATATATTACCTGTGAATATAACTATGATACACATTTTGTCTTGTAAATATAAGAGACCTATATAGAGCATGTGCATAGTAAAGTACTGTTGCAGAAGTGTGTGTTGAAATGCATGTGATATAGTGAGTTCTTACCATTCAACTGTACAGTCTTATGCCTGATATCTGTAGTCACTTACACATAGAGTTGTGCTATGTTAGGCAAACCATTGTCAAGTCCGTTAATGATACTGTAACATAATAGCCTAGATATGAGTGTAGGATATCCTGCAGGTTAGCACTTTGATAGCAAAGCCTACTGTGCAATCAGCTTAATTATCTATGCATGTAAATAAGTCTGTGCATGTTCTACTTGTGTATAATATCAGTTTCAGTGCATACAACACACATAAATGTTTACAGGTACTGGCTGTTGCATTGCCATGACAATGATATGGTTAGTAGACTAGGCATGATTATCAGGTTGTAATCGGAGAAGTGTGCAACTGTGTTATGACCCACTGTCCATACCGACCATACAAAAATGAGACCACAGAAAATTTTTTCAAAATGTTTCCCACCTTGAATGTGACCCATAACCTATGCAATTCTATTGACAAACAAACAAATCTGTTAGGGGAGAAAATATAAAACCGAAAAAACATACTAGAAACTGGTTGCATACATGTGCACACACATAAACCACAACTTGGTTGATGCACCTTTTGCAGTAATCACAGCATTCTCTTTTTGGTTACAATGATGCCATCAATTAACAAGACTCTGATTAACCCCAAATAATGTTCACTGTCCTAGTAGGATTTACTTGACATTTACCCAGTTACCTGCTACAGCAAAAGACAAGTTCGGCAGAGAGCTTACAAAGCATTGAAGGGATCTCATTGTGGAAAGGTATCAATCAGGAGAAGAGTAGGAAACGTGTCCACAACATTGGATATACCATGGAATACAATGCAGACAGTCATCAGACAGTGGAGAAGATATGGGACAACAGTGACACTGCAAACACCTGGACGTCCAACCCAAATGGATAACATGACAAGATGACAACTGGCCTGGAGGCTGGCAGTGGAACTACAGCAACACTGAATGAGCTGCAGGAACGCCTGCCAAGTACTGGCTGTGTACCACATGTGACAACAATCTTCTGTATTCCCATATGTCTGCTCAATGAGGTAGGGTTACTAGATGGAAGCCTTTTCTTACACAGGAAATTGTCCAGGGCTGGACAAAAATTGCCAAACAGTACATCAAGTCTCCAAAAAGCATGTTGGACAATGTGTCATGATCTGATGACACCAAGGTTGAACGTTTGGCACACAATTCCAAGAAGTATTTTTGGGCCAAAACAACACTTTGCATCACCAAAAGAACATACCCCCCCTGGTGAAGCATGGTGGTGGCAGTATCATGCTAAGGGGTTGCTTTCCAAAAAATGTAACTGGGCCTCTACTCAAGATGGAGGGAATTATGAATAGTTACAAATACCAACCAATTTTGTCCCCAAATCTTCACTCATCTGCTAGAAAGGTGAAGATGAAGAGGGATTTTCTGTCAACATGACAATGACCCCAAGCATACATCCAAAGGAATGACTTCACCAGATGAAAATTACAGTTTGGAAATGTGCCAACCAATGGCCAGACCTACATCCAATAGAAAATTTGTGGGTTGCCCTGAATAGGGCTGTGCACAAGAGATGCCCTCACAAATTGACATATTTGTAGCACTGTTGCAAGGAAGAGTGGGCAACTATTACCAAGTAAAGATGTGCCATGATGACAGACTCTGATCTAAGATAACTGAATATTGCCATTATCTCAACAGGTGCTTCCACAAAGTATCTGTTTAAGGGTGTACACTCTCATGCAACCAGATTATTGTAATGATTTCAATTTGCATATGTTTTCCCACAACATATTATGTTTTCGATGGAATTGTATAGGCTATAGGTCACATTAAAGGTGGGAATTCTTTTGAAATGAGTTATTGTTGTGTCAAGTTACAATAGCACAAAGACCAGCCATTGTACCAGGGGTGTGTACACTTATATATCCACTGTAACTGTATGGACTCAGCAACACCTGACCTGTAAAACCCACCTCAGCCAAGGTGGAGTAATCACCTTTGCTGGACAGCAGCAATACACAAACCACATAATAGGTTGCTATATTGCTGTACATGGCCACATAGGTGCAGACAGCAACTTAGAAGCATGCCCACCTCTATCTGAACAAGTATGTAAGGTCAGAGGTGACTCCGTGTAAGGCTAACTATGAGTACAAATCGCACATATCCACACTGCCAAGGCTAGTCACAAGGGTGTCTTCACATATGTTGTCAGTCTCAGAGGCAACAATGCAGTTCATCCTGTACTGGTGTTAAATCACACCTAATACATACATGCCATGGCTATAGGCAACCTGCATCAAACAGGATAGGTGTGAACATCACCCCCCTGCCCCCCCATCCCTATAGGGAGATATGCATCAACTACACCCCTCCCCTCATCACTGGTGAGCAGGTACATATTGCCTACTGAAAGGCAACAATAGCAAGTCTCCATGGGGCCTGATAACATCCCTGTCTACATCCTACATGAACTCGGGCATGTGCTCACAGTTCAATCACACACTTTAGTCAAACACAGCCTTGGCAACATCCACACCCTATCCACATGGAAGATGGCCACTATCATCCCTCTACACAGAAATGAATGGAGAATACAGGTTTATGCAATTAACTGTCCATCATTGGGGGGAATATGACACATCAGGGCCAGAAGTGCAATACAAGCTGATATTGTGCTGATAGATGGTGTAGTTGTGAATGCTGACAACAAATATCCACTGTTGATGTGCAATTTCTGTCCATACTGTTGACAACTGTATGAGGTACTATGATGTGTTTCACTGTTTATGTCTTCCAGGTGGGATGCAGCACCCCCAAGATCCACCCTACAGTGCAGCAGAAACATCAGAAATAATTGACACCATTGTCAACCATTATGAAGTCATGTTTGGCCGTACTCGGGAACATCTGTGGGAGTGGACCATCCTGTGGAATGACCTCGTCCACAGAGTAAACAATGTCAGCCTGCACACAAGAACCTATGAGCAGGTCCAGCATTGTGTTACTGACCTCATACGTAATGCCTGGTGAAGAGCTGCTACCATAGCCATAAAAGTGACAGCCACAGTTGGGGGCTCAGTCATGCAGGCCCCACTGACACCCACCGTACAGCTCCTCGCCAACCTTGGTGCACCCACTCCAGGCACACAACATCTTGCTGAATCCAGCATTGGGTATGTGGGTGCCCCCCACGCAATGGATGATGAGCATGCAGGTAAGGCTCTAGTGCACATTAGTAGAGTACTTTAGCATACATACATTTATCTGTCAAGTATCTACATGCATATGTCAGATAAGATAGTAGTTGTGGACGGGGTTTGGTAATGCATATAAGTCCATTTCTATGGTGGTGGGCAGCATATTTTGTAGTACTGGGGGTTGTACTGTTAATGTGCAGAAATGCTGTTTCACCCCTGTACCAAAGCTACATGTGAGTCTGCTGACAGTACCTCTCTCCCATACCTATTTAGCTCCCTCTGTTCTACAACGGGGACAGCAACCTGTAGCTGGTGAATATGTAATTGTTTTGTTGTGCTTTGCCAATACACACCTAGCCATATTGCTTGATGTTCATGTTCACTTGTGGTAGTGTTAACTGTAGTGCATCACAGTGGTCATCACAAGGGCCTATCTGAAGGGTAATGTAACATTCCTGCAGCAAACCTCACAACCTGTCAGTGCAAGACATCTGGACAGATATCAACAAACCGGGTGGACAAATGGGCTATGGTAGGGACATGTATGACACTTTATAATCCTATACAGTGGATACCACAGTGTACACACCCCTGTCAAGATGCAAAGTGTTTCTGATATATACAATGAGACACCACAATATTACATTCCACACCTTTTCCGACCTGTAATGTGACCATAACATGAACAATTAACTTGTAAAACTCAACAATATGTTAGGCCCCCAAATATGGGGTATACAAACCTTACAATATGCTGGATGCATATGTGTGCACACCCTGCAAATAACACATTGTAGGAGCAGCTTGTGATGTACTGACAGCATTCACTCTGCTTGGGTACACACCTGCCATCAAGTACAGGGACTCAATGTAACAATGAATAACGGTCCACTGTTGGAGCAGTGTATTCATGACATTTGCTCAGTTGCCTGTACCAGAAGCAGCCATGGCTTGCACACATCTTACAAAGCATCATAGGGATTTCAAATTTGAAAGGTATCAGTCAGGAGTAGGGTACAGCAACACTAACACAGCATTGCGTATACCATGGAACACAGTGGAGACAGTCATCAAAAGGTAGATTAAATATAGGACAACAGTGCTGTTGAAAAGAACCAGATGGCCTTCCAAAACAGATGGAAGGACATGTTGAGAACTGGTCAGGGAGGCGGCCAGGAGACATGCAGCAACACTGAGGGACTTGCAGGACTCTCTGGCAAGTACTGGTTGTGTAGTACATGTGGCAACACTCGTCTGGATTCTGCATAAGTCTGGCCTATGGAGTAGAGTCAATAGATAGAAGCATTTACCCACACAAAACACCATGCAGGGCTGTGTACAAGTAGCAAAACATAACACCAGGTCCCTCAAAGGCATGTGTTGAAATGTGTAATGGTGTAATAAGACCAATGTTCAAACTTACAGCCACCATCCCTAAAACTACATGTGGTGCACAAGCAGCACCTCACTTCAACTGAAGACCACCATCCACATGTTGAAGCTCACTGGTGGCAGTGCCCTGCTTTGGGGGTGCTGTTCATTAGCTGGAACTAGGCCTACAGGCATGGTGGAGGGAATTATGAGCAGTTGAAATAACACGCATGTGTGGGCTAAAGCCGTCAAGTGTCTGTAAGATGGCTGAGGATGGAGAGGAGTTCCAACTTTCAACACGACAATGACCTGAAGCATACATCCAAAACTACCTAAGAATAGGTAGCTGCATCTGGAGCGTTTCTCCCCAGGCCTTCACTGAAAATTGGCTTTGTTCCAAGTCGGACTTTCCCAGTTAACAAATGTTAAATAAATAAATAAATAAAAATAAATAAATAGCTCCACTTGAATACAATCACGGGTATGCATTGGGTCAGACAAAGACCAGACTTAACACTGTTATTATGCTGAGGTCATGGATAGACAGTTGGGTGAGATGGTGGGAATCCTTGACTGTGGAATGTCAATCCTTTGAAGGTGGAATGTCTGTGATAGAGCATGTGGTGGAAGTTGTCTGTCGGCCACATGGACGTAGGACAGCAGTATGAACAGCTGAGGTTCCATGTGATTGTGCAGCTTCTCTATCCTGTAGTAGCAGTACCAACAGTATGACTGCAGGCAGGGTCGCTGTCCATGCCACAATGCAGCAGGCCATGGGCACCTGGTCCTGGCTGGTCTCAACAGGGATGCAGATCCAGCAGATAGTGGTCACCATTGGGGAGTAGTACTGCATCTAGCCTTGTGCCTGGTCATGCCAGTGGATCTCCTGGCAGGCCCATTTCCATGTCCATTGCTAGAGACGGTGAACTGCACACCCTGCCATGTATGGTCCACAGCTGTCCAACATACCCCTTGGTGTAAATCTGTGCATCCATACACACATCACCATCACAACCAGGTCACCTCCAGACTTACACACACCACCTTTGCATGGCCCATTTAATGAGAAACCCCCAAACAGACACACATGATGTCAACCAAATGGCCCAGCCTAGGCCTCTGGCAAATCAACACCACACCCTGTGCATATGATGATACCTGTGCCACATCCCTGTCATCCATGCCATTGATGCAGGGGCATGCTAATATGGGTCTGATGCACAGGGTGAATTTAGTACAGTTTAGCAATGTAATTCTGTATAAAGTGTTGTCAGCCAGCATGTTTAATGGTTACACGTCAGAGTGTGTAGCTGTCCAGCCATGATGCATTATTGTTGTTATTAACACTGACAGAATGTGGTCTCCATAATGTATGCTGTTTGTCTTCAAGGTGTCTGTGTGTCAGCAGGATGTAGCACTGCTGACATTATCTACAAGGAGTTTGGCAGTGTGGTAACACATTGAGTGTGTCATATTCAGGGTACAGCTGTACACAATTAACAGGTCTGCATAACAGTTTCTGCATGTGCCATGTAGCTTATAGGGCTGGGGTGTATACAAGTAAGTGTATGGTGGTTGACATCAGCAGCTCTTGTACAGTGGACAATGGTAAGTGTAGTGGGTGGAACACACTTCAGATTTGTAAATCCCACATGCCCAGAGGGTATTGTGTTGACCCAATACACAGAGAATACTGCTCACACACACACACACACACACACACACACACACACACACACACACACACACACACACACACACACACACACACACACACACACACAAACACAAACACACACACACACACACACAGTTGCCAGGACTGAGATTCATAGGATCATGTGTTCGTAAGTGTGTACCAGGCTAATGGGTATGGAAACGACAAACTTAGCCAATCGGACCACCCTTGCATCATGCGACCTGACATTTTTCCCAGTGCCTTTATTGACCATTGACACTTCAGTGATGGCCAGGGTGACAGTTAAATTCCCCATCCACTCATCCAAATTTCTCTTGAAGAGGGTCAGTGAGATGCTCTGACATATATGCAACATATATTGCATTACATGTCCACTCACTGGGTTATGTACCTGTTTATGTTCTGTTGATTTTGGTAATGAGGTTGGGGCATCCATGGCATGTGGTGCATACAGATCAGAGTTTCACTAGATATGGCATTCCTAACACACCTAGCCACACATAGTATTGCCAGTCAAGCATGGATTGCCAAGATGTGGCAAAGAATACTTGGAGGTATTGCACTCTGTCCATATAGGGTGCAAAGATTTTGCAAAACACACACACATATGCACAGACACCAGTATTGAGATTAGAACTCCTACCTATCTATCTGTGTCTATGCACCACGGAGCTTATACAATTTCACCTAGTCCAAAGGTACTTCTAAGATGAATGACATCAACAGGACTACTAAATTAACTCAAAATGGTATAACCCACACAGTATATGATTCTCACACAAACACTTGCCAATACAGAGATTAGACCTCCTGCCTATCTCATTATCTCTATCATAGTGTTACACAGTTATTAGATGCATCACAGAGCTTATACAATTTCACATACTCCAAACATCAACAGGACTACTAATTTAGGGTGAAGGGAAGTGTAAAGGGTGGTACACAACTCAAAATTGTATAACCCACACAATATATGATTCTGACATAAACACACACACACACACACACACACACACACACACACACACACACACACACACACACACACACACACACACACACACACACACAGTTGCCAGTACGGGGATTAGAAATCCTGTCTATCTAGTCATTTCTATTATAGTGTAATGCAGTTATAAGACACAGCACAGAGCTTATACAATTTCACCTATTCCAAAGGTACTTCTAAGGTGAATGACATCAACAGGACTACTAAATTGGTGTGAGGAAGTCTAAAGGATGGTACACAACTCAAAATGGTATAACCCACACAGTATATAATTCATACACACACTTGCCAATATTGAGATTAGAACCCCTGCCTGTCTAGTTATTTGTACTATGGTGTTACACAATTACCGCACATGCTGCAGAGCTTACTGGGGTAACAACTCGACAAATGTGCTGATAAGTGCACAGCTGAGGTAAAGTATTACAGGTGGCAGAAAGTCTGGCTTCAGTTTTTCACTTACATCTTGCTAGTTATTTTTGTCTTGCACTTCAAATAGCATAATAACTTTGCACTTCAACAGGTTATTGCATCAATGTGTAGCATACCTGGAAGCCATCAACAGTACTTGTTCCTCAAAGAATTAGCCCCAGTACATTGTAGTTATGACCACCCCTCCTGGCATGATTGCAGTGCAGTTTTCTGTGCTTTAGCCCATTAATCTGGTGCACATGTCCATTCTGGGAAACTGTTGCAACTGCCTCAAGTACACAGACAACCCTCTCCTCTAAACTCTAAACACTCAGACCTGTGAAAGTTACCCCTATATCACCAAATGTGGAATTATGCACTCTTCAGTGAAGATTGCACTAGCTTGTCAAGAGGATAAGGTCAACACCTGTACCACACCATGTGGAACACATAGCTTGATACAACACCCACTATGACAGCCCTGACATACACTGAAAAACCATATGACAGTAAGGCACTGCATACAGCCTACCTTGATCTGGCCAAGGCTTTTGATACCATTCCTCGGTCAGGAATTATTGCTAGACCCACCAAACTAGGCACCAACCCCTATATCAGTGGGTGGGTTGCAAATTGGTTCACAGAACACACAGGGTGACAGTGGCAAAATCCAAGTCAGACTGGCAAGCAGTCACAAGTGAAGTCCCACAAGGATCAGTACTGGGTAGTGTCCTGCCCAGCATGTACTTCTCATGAGTCCAGCCCAACACAGAAAAACTCTGGCTGACCAAATTCACAGAGGACTGCAAGCTGGGAGCTGTCATTAACTCCACATGTGATGCAGACATCCTACAGAAAGGCCTCACTGAGACCAATGTGTGATGTGGAAACCATGGACAGAAGCTTAACACCACAAAATGCATCATCATCCCCTTTGGTAAAACACTCAGTCACCAGTAAGTACCACATTGATGGGAGCCCAATGAACACTGTAGGCATTATAAGAGATCTGGGGACACAGGTTGACAGCAACTTCTCCTTCAACCACCACATTGCCACTGTGGTCAGGAAGTCCTTCTATGTGACACATTGCATTACCAAGTGTTTTGCATCCAGAAAGACAGAGGTAATGATCTTTGTCTACTGTTCCCTCATTAAACCACTAATCAGGTATTCTGATCCATTTGTCATGTACCTCAGTAGATACCTGCAACAGCTGGAGAGGCCACAGAAGCACCTCACAGAGAGGTTCCTAGGCATTAAAAATATGTCCTGCACAGACAGACTCAGAAGACTCCATCTATTCTCTGTGTCATATCACCTAGTTAGAGGCTATCTGTGCTTGACTTACAAAGCCATGTCTGACCCAGCTGTGTTAGACATGCTACATATAAAGACATACCAATCCCTACACACCACACACTGCAGAGACTTCTACCTCATTACCACAATCGCCACAACATGCTGGTGGGACAGGTCCCTCACCAAGAGACTGCACATGCTCTGGAATACACTTCCCATACATGTAGTGCAGAGCACCTAGCTGACCCTCTTTCAGAGAAATGTTGATGAGTGGATGGGTAATAGACAGTTCACCCCCAGGATCAGTGCAGTGGCTCTACTTGATGCAGGCACTGGGAAGTAACATTGGGTGCCAAAATGGCAGGGCCCTTCTATGGGCTAGGCTTGTAAAGGCTTCTGGGCCATTAGCCTACACACTTATGAACCTATAAGGGGATTTACATCAGCAGGACTGATAAAGTAGGGTAGTGGGTGTTAAAGCTATCAAAATACTTTGTCCTACAAACACACACACACACACACACACACACACACACACACACACACACACACACACACACACACACACACACACACACACACACACACTTACTTTGACATGACTGAGATTAGAACTCCTACCTAACTAGTTATTTGTATTATAGTGTTACACAGTTATCACACATGCCACAGAGCTTACAGACCTGAGGACTGACGAAAGGAACTTCTATGGTGGCAGACATCTTCAGGACTGCTAATGAAGGGCAATGGGAAGTGCACTGGGAGGGGAAGGTCTGTTTATTCCTAGATCCTGCTGAAATTTCTCTAAGTGTGGAATCTCTGTGCATTTCTGTTCTGACCTGGTCTGATTTCCAGTCCACAGTTTGGTAATATAACTCAGACAGGATCAGAGTGACAGGCAGGCTCCAGATAGATTTGTAGGGGATAAGATATGGGGTGTGTCCTGGGTCAGATATGTTTGCCTATAGCTACCGGTGCTTTGCATATGGGTCTGTTCAAAGATTGACTGCACTTGGAGGGTCTTGTGTGTGTCAGACTGTTTGACCTGCCTGGTGGTGTTTGTCTGACATATATATGTATGGCCCACCACATTTTGCTTGTCTAGCCATATTTTGGGGTTAGGATGTTGCATAGGATGAGTGATCAGAGAAGGGTTTGTTACTCCCCATGGCTGTGGGCCAGGGTTCTGTGGGTACAGACATGTCACCATCTTCCAGGGTTAGGACTGCCTGTAATGAGTGCATGTCCATGTTTAGACTCCTAGCCCTGCCTGTCAACTGTACAGAGTATCATGGAATGTCCACATTCATGACTCATATATCTTGATGGTTATGCAAATGAGTGTGGTTTTCAAGGAAAAGTGTTTGCAAGTCACTCAGGGTTGCAGTCTGGTATTACTGACATTTGTCATTCAATTTCTGACTTCGTACCCATCAGACATTCCATGCCACTACAATCATTCCTTCAACTTTATTACATTATTAGAGCATTATTTCAAAGGTGTCCTTATCTTTGGACCTTTTTCAACTCCATATTCATGGCTTTGGCCACATTTCTAGCTCCCTGACACTGGCAGGTTTTCTCCTAGCAGTTATCAGCATAGCCTTTCCTTGCCTTTTTTAGACTGTTTATGTTGCTGTTATGGACCCCATGACATTCCCTAACAGGGCACTGTGGGTGAAGCATGGGCATTTGCCACTGGCCTGTAGGCCAGGTGTGACAGATGCAGGCCATCTGTAGCAAGGCAGTGCATTCTGATATGCTCCCAGGCTGCCAGCAGTGAACAACCCTGGAATAGCACCAGAAAGTTGACTGGGTGTTAATGATAATTGCTTTCTGTTTG
This sequence comes from Protopterus annectens, assembly GCF_019279795.1. Classification (NCBI taxonomy): domain Eukaryota; kingdom Metazoa; phylum Chordata; order Ceratodontiformes; family Protopteridae; genus Protopterus; species Protopterus annectens. The sequence goes on from NC_056728.1 coordinate 1,359,249,817, forward strand.
TGTTGAGCCATCACTCTAGTTGATGGTTGGATGCTTCTTAAGGCTCGGGACATGTTACTGCATTTCTATGGGACTATGGGGGTTGACACATCTGTACACAATACACATCTGTGCAGACTGTGCTGATATTTGCCTAACATTTTGGTCCCATTTATCACAGTGGTGTGCCCTATCATTCAAACTACAAACATAACAGTATCAACCACAGGTCAGACTGTTCTGGCATAACATTTGTAGTTTCAGACTTCTTACCTTTCAAAGCCATACTTCCCCTGCCAGACCTGCTGTGATATCACTGTGTAAAAGCCTGTGGGTGGGGATTTCATGGATGTCGCCATGTGGAGCCTTTGCCAGGCATTTATGTATGGTTTTCTACAGATGATCTGTTGGGTGAAGCTGGGGTTGGGTATGGGACCCCCACTTGACATCCATGCATGTGATCTATGACCCCCCCCAGTTATTTGGCTCACCACATATACTGCAGTGGTATTTGTCAACTAAAGTGGTACTGCATGATGTGGATAGGCCAGTACTGGGAATACACTTCCTGCTGTCCCACAGAACTGTCAGTTGTCTGCTGCTACCCCAGTAAGCCACCCCATTCCCTTGCATGGTTGAATCAATACCATAGATATACTATCAGAACATTCCACTCCATTCATTAATTTTGTTAAGGAGACTGACTTACTTTGTGCCTGAGGCTTTTGTGAGGATGGTGCTTGAGGGCTGACTATGTCGGATGCACACAGTACACTGCCTATACATGATAGGGTATAGGTGGTTTGTTGTTTGCCATCCATTTTACTGTGTGTGCGAGTCAGAGAGAGAGAGAGATCAGTCCCTGGGTCATACAGTGTCAGTGTATGTGCCATGCATTGCCTCTTTGCCAAGGACAGGGCATACTGGGTATGCCTACGTCTGTCTACAGGGGCAGGCTCAGGATGTTCCTCCTCTGAATCCCTATGTGCCTGTGGTGACCTTGTCAATGGTGGGGGGCTGTGTGGCCCTTCCCCATTTTGTTCCTGCGGCAGCTGTTTCCACAGGATCATATTGTGTAGCATGGAACATGCTATGAACATGTGTGCACATGTGGCTGGAGGGTACTGCAAGGCTCCACCGAATATGTCAAGGCAGCTGAACCGTAACTTGAGCATCCCAAACACATGCTTTATAATGATCCTGGCTTATACGTACAACTCATTATGGCATTCTTGTGTGGGTGCATGTGCATTTCTGATGGGTGTCATCATCCATGGCTCCAGTGCGTAGCTGGCATCCTCCACCAGGTGGCCATATGGGATGTCCCCACTGGCAAATGCCCATTTCAGCTGTGACGAATGCCAGATGTGGGAGTTGTGATGGCTTCCAGGGGTGCCAGCACACACATTGATGATAATGCCCTGGGCATCGCACATGACATGGCAGTTGATGGAGTGGAACTCCTTGCGGTTTAGGTAAACCCTACCCTGGTCACCAGGTGGTGCTTTGATTTGGATGTGCGTGCAGTCTATGGCACCCAGTACCTCCAGGTATTCTGCTATATGGTGGAAGAGATGTATATTGCTGGTCCTCTCCTCATGGGTGTTGGGGAAGTAAATGTGCTCAGCGGGATGCAGTCGCATGGCTTCCAGGAACTGGTGGAGTATCCTGGATGCAGATGCCTGTGAGACCCCCATGGTATTCCCAGTTGGTCTTTGGAAAGTACCTGTAGCTAGTATTCTTAAGGCTACACATACCTTGGTATCCACTGGGATGGGTTTCCCTCTGTTAGTTCTGGGTCTGAGGCGAGGCTGGCACAGCTCATGAAGTTGCTGACGTATGTCCCTGTCCACCCTGTAGCACTCGACTATCGCCAGATCACGTAGCCCCTGGTAGTTTACCCTGGGTCTGAACACTCTTCTCCTCCTCCATGGTCTGAGTTGGTTGTCAGCATTATCCTCCTCACCACCCTCAGTCTCTAGCACATACTGATAGATCAGAGCAACAACAGTCCCTAACATGTTTTGTTAGTTTTGTCAGCTTAAAATTCCCTCGAATGTGTACACCAGTGGTGTAGAGTTTATGAGGAAAAAACAGACTGAAAGGTGTTTGCATAGTTTATAGTGGTGTGCTGGGCTGCTGCCTGTGTAATTGACTGATTCTGATATATTCCACCTGCCAGCTATGCTGGTTCTCCTTGATTTCCTTCCTTCTACAGTTTCCTTTTCCCATTTCCTCCCCGTTTAAGCCCTAATGTGCACCGCTCATTCCTGGTGCTCAAATGTAAACTGTTCTGCTATCCCCTGTATTTTTTTTTTTTTTTTGGTTTTAGGCATGGTGCATGCCATGCACAGCTGTTTAGTAAAGTAAACGCTTTTAAGCAGAACTTAGGTTCATAGGTTCATAGGTAGGTACTAGGTTATCGGCCCAAGGGCCTACGTAAGCCTAGCCAACAAGGTTCCCTGGCTTACGCCACCCAGCAAAGTTATTTTCCTGTGCCACTGTCGAGCAGAGACACAGAAGTGATCCCGGGGTGTATTTCCTATTTCCCATCCATTCATCAAGATTTTTCTTGAAGAGTGCTAATGAAGAACTTTGCTTGACATAGATGAGTAGCCTATTCCAGAGTATAGGAAGTCTCTGGGACATGAATCTATCCCTCCAGCATGTCCTGTTTATTGTGGTGACAAGGTTTAGGTCCCAAGAGCATGTAGCTTGGAGGGATTGGGATTTCTTTAGGTGTAGCATGTCCAACAGCTCTGGGTTTGACATAGTTTTATATGTTAGGCAGAGATCACCTCGAAGTAGGCGATATGCTTCGGAGTAAAGCTGGAGTTTTTTGAGATGGTCAGTGTAGGGCATTTGTTTGAGGCTAGTAATCCTCTTTGTGAGGTACTTCTGTGGCCTTTCCAGCTGCTGCAGATGTCTTGTGAGGTACATTCCAAAAGGGGCGTTGTACTCTATAATGGGTCTAATGAGTGTCGAGTAGAGTGGAACAATGACCTCTTTTTTCCTGGATGAGAACCCTTTTATGATGAGGTGTGCCACGTAGAAGGACTTCCTGACTACTGTGGCGATGTGACTATTAAAGGAGAGACTACTGTCCACCTGAGTCCCAAGGTCTCTTATCACACATTCGGTGTTAAGTAGATTGTTGTCTATGTCATAGTTCATGGGTACAGAGCTTTTACAAAAGGGGATGACACTGCACTTTTTCACATTGAGCTTGAGGCCATGGCTCTGACACCAGGCATCTGTCTCAGAGAGGCCCTTCTGTAGGATGTCCACATCATTTGGGGACTTGACTATGGCTCCTAGTTTACAGTCATCTGTGAACTTCGTTAGCCAGAGGCCTTCTGTGTTAGCCTGTACCTCAGAGAAGTAGATACCAAACAGGAGAAGTCCCAGGACTGAACCCTGTGGTACTTTGCTTGTCACTGGTTTGTGGTCAGATTTGGAGTCTGCAACTTTTACAGTGTGGGTTCTGTCAGGGAGCCAGTTGGAAACCCATCTTGTGCTATAGGGATTTATATCTAGTTTAGTGAGTTTAGCTATAATTCCAGAATGGGGGATGGTGTTGAAAGCCTTGGCGAGGTCAAGATAGGCTGTGTGAACCACCTTACCCTCATCTACGGCTTTGGAGACTGCCTCAAAGAAGTCGATCAGGTTCAGGAGGCATGATCTGCCTTTCACAAACCTAAACTGGGTGGGATCCAGAGTTTGGAGGTTACCAATGTCTTTGTTTATGTGCTCCATGATGACATGCTCCATGGCCTTGCAGACCAGGCTCGTCAGGCTAATAGGGTGATAGTTCCTGGGATTAGTGGTGGCTCACCCTTTGTGGAGTGGGATAACTGTTGCTGTGCACCATTCAGTGGTCACAAAGCCTGATGCAAGGCTATTATTGAGCATTGTGCTTAGGTGGGGAGCCAGTTCGTTCTGAAGTTCATGTAAAACGCAGCCTGGGATGTTGTTCGGTCAAATGGATGCTGTATTTTTGGCTTTAGACAGTGCAGCTTTTACCTGCATAGTTGTGATTACAGGGACTCTGCATTCTTCCTGTATAGATATGGGCCCTTTAAGGGGTGGGGGGGGGGGGGGTAAAGTTAGCACTGAACCTATCTGCCAGGATGTTGGCTATATCAGTTGGTTCTGTAAGTTTCATGTGGTTGTGCTGTAACTCAGAGCAGATCTGGGTGTTGCCATCAAGATTCTTGACATAGCTATAGAATGCTTTATGGTTGTCCTTGGAATTAGTGGTGATTTTGTTTTCGTAGCTATCTTTGGAGAATCTTATAAGGGATCTCAGCTTCTTACTGAGGCTGACCAGGGAGCTCCTCCACTCATGGGATTTTACTCTCTTTTGCAAACTTTTCTTTCTTCTGTTGTACAGTTTGTTTATGGCAGGGGACCACCAGATTGGCTTTCTTTTTTTGGAGGATAGAGTCTTGGTTCTGTTTGGGATAGCACAATCCATGCACTTGTGTAAGTGCTTATAGAGTGCATTTGTGTAAGATTCAGCAGTTGTAACTATATTGACCATCTGCATGGGTGTTATGAAGTTCACCACTTCTGTCTTAAGAAGCATGAAGTTGGCTTTGGAGAAATTTTTTACCATGGTTTCTTAATGCGGGGTGGGGGCCGGATGTGGATATCAAGGGTGATTAGCTTATGGTCAGATCGGACCAACGAGGAATTGACTGCAGGTGTGGAACATCGGTCACTCATGTTGGTAATGACTAGGTCTAGGATATTGTTGCCCCTGGTGGGGGTGTGGATATGTTGATCCAGGGCATTGGAGTTTATGAATTCCAGAAAGCGTTGAGCTAAGTAGTTGGTACATGAGTAGTTTTCCCAGTTAATCATAGGGTAGTTGAAGTCACCCATTATTAGGGTGTTTGGTTGAACCCTAATATTTTCAATTCCTATGCTTCATGCAAGAAATTTATGAATTACTTTAGGTCACTGACTTGTAGGTTTATGCATTCTATCCATTACAATCTGTTGCAGTGTTGTCTTTATCATCAAAGTTACAGAATCTGCAGAATTGGTGTTATAATTAAATATGTAATAATTACAGGTGTGTTAACTCTTGATGCTGTTGATTGCTTCTTGTTTGTGTTTGTATGATTCAGCGTTATTAACAAGGACATGGTGTGCGCTTGGTTGTTCTGGACTTATTCCTGCATTCCAGCATGTGCTACAAAATAATATTTACTGACATAGCAAAATATATCTTGTGTATGTGTATGGATACAGTCATGTCTAGCATGGTTTGTTCATGGTGGCAAAGTTCAGCATCACAGACTTTAAGACAAATGCCAATAAATCCCTATGTAACACATACTGAGATATGTAATACTATGGTCTGAATAGACATAATAGCTTTGTTTTGTTATTTTACTTTCTTGTGTTCTTCTGCACCAAAGAATAGTCCTTTTTTACGTGATAATAAATATTACATATCTTTGCATTTTTCTTCCATATCTTTGTGTGTGGAGTCTGCATGTCCTCCCTGAGGGTTGAGTGGCGTTCCGAAAGACATGCATGAATGGGCGTGCCTTCGTTGAAGGTTGGGTGTCGAGCTGGCAACTCGGCACCGTGAAAATCTACTGCCAATCATTAGCCGACTGGAGTTCCGCTGTGACAACCCCTAACCAGGAAAAGCCAAAAGACAACAACAACATCTTTGTCTGTGTTTACTTATAGCTTTGCTTTGCTAGCATTTTTAGAAACTGCTGTCTCCCAGCAATAATTTCTTGCTTTTTCTGTTTGCTTCGCATACTTTTTAGTGACTATAAATCACAACAGTGAGATAACTAGCAAAGCTACATGGTTATTTCCTTCTCTTTTGAGTTGTAAATGAATGCAATGTCCTGATTGGGTAAAAGACAAAGCAGTTTTCTTTCCAATTTCATGATTTTCGCTGAAAAGATAGTGAGCTCCTAAACTGGTACTGTAATCCCTGTTGTCACAGCCACCTGAGCACACTTTGGTTACCTTTTCGTATGCTGAGTAATCCAAAAGCTGAGGTGGCTATTCAAAAACAAGTTGATTCAGTTTTGGGGGACTGTTGACTGGTAGCTAGTTTGACTGTTGCTGTATTTTGCGTGAGAGCTTACAACCTTTTTTGCTTTCTGTTATTGTTTTTTTTTCATTTGTCAAGCATGATGGATTTTTTTTTGTTGACTGTCTACTACCTGTTGCATCACAGTGCCCATCCTAACTCTTGAAAAGAATACCTACCCTTAACCTCCTTCATCATAGGTACATTGTTATATTAGGGTGGTCTATATTTACATACTGCCTTATGTACCCACCTCTGGATGACATGCCTCTGCTTTGCCACATTGTTCTGTCTGAATGAGTCTCCAGCCTTCACTGACAGTCATAACTGAGCAGGAAACAACCCCATATCCACTCCCTGAGAGAACGACAGACAGACAGACAGTCAAATCCATACCGTCTTACCCTTATCTCAGACTTGTGGCATCTAGTCACCCAGCTGTCTACACAGATGAGCATCACCAGCATCTCAGATGGGGATTTTCAGTCTATACCAACAGGCTTGTACTCAGAATGAGTAAACTGCCATAGGACCATATGATGCATTATGCTGGGCATGAGTATATAAAGATGCACCGGTAAGATTTGTGCAGCATACTTACAGCTAGTTTAGGAGAATTGTACTGTTGATAAGTGGAGTTATTTAATAAGGTTGTTTTATTGTTATTGGCTTTATCATAATAAAAAGACACAATTTCTGATATGCAGATCTTTTACTTTGCCTACTAACAGCAAACATATGTGATGCATATTAAAATATTAACAACATTAAAAGGAAAATGCACGTCAGTACTAATGAGACATGCAGTATAAAGAACCTCAGCTGACTGAGCAGTTTTCAATTGGGGCTTGTTTACAAAATAAATAAATAAATAAAAATAAGTAGAGATCAAATCTGTTCTGAGATCATTTCTAAAGAAATCTTACAGTGTTTTTAAGGTGACAAAGTCACAAGAAAAAACAAAAATGTAGGACAGCATTCTACAGATTCGAGTCCCACAAGTTTGGTATGGGATACAGATTCTTTATAGATTTAATATTTAGGCCTGTAGTTTCCTGAACAATGCTTTATCAGTGAAATAATACTTCTGAGAAGCTGGTGGATTGCTGTTCCTTGACCTGTTCCTTGTCAGATACAATTGCTGTAGTTTGACAGCAAGGAAGTTACATATGAGTTGTATCAGTGATAATTGTTTGTAACTGGTGTGCCTTGATCATTTGTTTTTGTTGGAAAGGGTATTTGCACCATCCCAAATATCTGGTTAACAAAAAACACACCAGTAAAGCTGTGATGTACTAACAGTCTGTAGTACATTATCATTTCTAAAACTTGTTAAAATAAAGAGCAGTAGCAGGCAGATAAAAATGTAGTAGGCTTGTATACCTGGAGTGACCTCATATTTTGGGATTGTACTTTGTGAGTCACCCTACAGCTGTTAATAGAATTGCATGTACAATACAATCAGCGTTTATAACTGCTAGTGGTGTGCATAGTGTTAGAGAAAATAGACCACTATTCTCTAATGCTCAAGCCAGTTGTAATCCTTTTTAGACTTCTGATGGGAGGACTGAAGAACTAAGTGAAATATCCTGATTTAAAAATCATGTCTATTTGGTAGGACTGATAAAGTTACACATTTGGGGTACATCTTAACCCTACCTATCCTTATTCTTTTCCTACATCACCTCCATTTTCTCATTTAACTACCCATGATATCATTTAGCATTTTCTTTTTCTTTCTTTCTTTCTTTCTTTCTTTCTTTCTTTCTTACTTTTCCCTTCCATATCCCTAATGTTAGTTTACAAGATAGTATTAATGAATATCTACCCATCTATACTATTTGACAGCTGCTAAACATTCAGAGACAAATAGCATACAGATAAGTCTGAAACTTGGGTAATTTCAACCCTGAACTCTTTACAACAACCCTACAGCAATATAATTGGAACTGCCTAAAAACCTTACCACTAGATGAAGCAGTTACTCATTTTAAACATATCTTCCTTAACATATTGAACAATCAAATCAGACTCAGAAATAAAAGAGCCCTGGCTAATAAAGACTGCAAAACAACTACTGACAAAAAGAGACCGTGCCTGAAAAACATATACAAAAAATTAAACATAAACAACCCTACAAAATTATAGGCATCTCAGGAATCTTACAAAAAACAAACAAACCCCCCCCCCAAAAAACAAAAAAAAAAAAAACAAAAAAACAGATACTTTGTGTCAAGAAAGAATATTTTACTGCCCTACAAAATTCTCATCAAAATAACCCTAAGTTTTTCTGGCAGTCCTTAAAGTCGACCCTGGATAAATCTCTACCCCTCCCAAACAACAACAACAACAACAACAACTAGCTATCTAGGTAACACAGCAACTCAATTCAACTTCTTATTGCCCCTAACCATTCTGCAACTCGATACCACCAAAAAGATACTCGTTAAACATGATACTGTGCCCATCTCAACAATAGCAAACACCTGCTAAAATTTAAACCAGCCATATTGGCTACTGACAAGTTATCAGCTGAGCTCCTAAAATTACCTGCAGATGCTATAGCACTCCCTGTCTCCATACTAATTAATCAATCCATACATGAGAACCACATCCCCAACATCTGGAAATGATCATACATTATACCCCTCTTGCTATTCTCTCACCTCGCTCCAAGATATTAGAAAAACATATCCACACCCAGGTACTGACAAACCTCACTAACCATAACCTACTCTCCTCTACTCATCATGGCTTTAGGCCTAACCACAGCACCATTATTGCCTTTCTAAACATACAAATAAAAACAGTGGAAAGTTAGTTTCAACAGTCCTCCTGTACCTATCAAAAGAATTTGATACAGTAGCCTACTAAAAACTCCTCGAGTAGATAGCACTCTACACCTCAATACCCCATCATTAACCTGGTTCCACAGCTACTTATCCAATAGGAAATCAACCATGAAATGGCATAAACACTACTCATATTTCCTCCCAGCAAAAGTCAGCATCCATCTGGGATCAGTTCTAGCTCCTCTCCTCTTCAATATCTTCATCAATAACCTACACTCCACCACTAAACAAGCTATTCTGGTACAATATGCAGATGAAGCCGCACTCATCTGCTCAGCCCTAATACTAATGTCCTTACAGGACAACACCCTTTAGACCTTTCTAGCCATTGAATCCTGGCTAGAGAGCTCAGACTTGTTCCTAATTACTTAAAAAAAAAAAAAAAAAAAAACTACTCCCCTCCATACTCTATTCCTGTCCAGTCTTTGCAAACCTTAACACAGCCATCAGGAAGAAACTAGAGATGGCCTATAAAAAAAAATCACAACATCTGCAACTTATAACCCTCCCAAAACCTACCAGTGCACAGCTTTGAAAAGCCTTAACTGGCTAGAACTTACAAATGACCTCTACTACTCTTAGCTTACCACAGCCATAAACTAATATCTCACTATAAAGTAGCCCAGCTCGAAAAGGAATATTACAAACCCAAACTGCTTGTCAAGTCCTGCGGACCAACAATAAAGCCCTACTCTCCATCACAAAATCTAATAGTGCAGGTGATTCATCATACTCTAACCAAGTTGCAAAAACCTGGAATTAAATAAATCTCCCCTGAAATAAGGCAGATAGGCATGATAAATAGCTTTACGGTGTCACTGAAGAAACACCTACTAAAGAATTGGTCGTACTCTTGCAATACTTCAGGCTGAACCCCCACAGCACAGCCACATTTCTCCTTCTAATGACACTCTGTTAATTCTACCTTTATTCTAACACACAGTTTATATACTGGCACCCAAAACATGCCTCTACTACTTTCTGTCATGTCTTTACTTGCTTTCCACTCCGGCTTACAACCCACTTCTTTATCGATATAAGAATTTTTCTTCCAGGTAACCACTGATACATCTATTTCTTTCATACATGCTTTTAGCTTCTATCTATCCCAGCCTCTACATATAAGTATTTGGGTCTATATTCATTTATTGAAGGTTCAATTCAGCAAACCTTTCTTCATCAAACCCTAACCATCAAATGCTCATTTCAGCAAACTTTCTCACTGAACAAAAATGTTAACAGGAAAACTAAGCACTTAGCCAAAAACAACACTGGCACAGGCTCCACATTATGTAAAACTCACCAAAGTGGGGGGCTTTGCCCCCACCCCCAACTATATATACCAACTCCGAGATCATACTACAGTGAGGAAAAGGGCAAATTTGTTCTGCTGGCCAACTGCTTCCTTTCTCTATGCAAATTTTAAGCAGAAATGAACATTTGATGGTTAGGGTTCAATGAAGAAAGGTTCGCTGAAGCCAACCTTTGATGAATGAATATACACCCATAGTATCATACTAGCATTGTTCTTTCTTTTAATACAGCCTCCAGTATAATCCTTTCACTTCCTGTGTTATCCATGTTTGCATATTGTAGCTAAAAATCCTCACTAGATAGGTTACATACTGCTAGGAAAGCCTAAGTCTCTATGTTAAGGGAACTTGATGGTCATCGATCTATAAGCAGCAGCTTTGGTATAGCTCTGATAACATATATCATACACAAAAACATAAAGTACTACCAACACTGACAGGCAATTAGCTTGAAATCAATGACTTGGAGCCTAAAGATTATTGTATAAGATATCTACAATCTGGAACATGTTTGCTGTGCTCTAACAGAATAAGCAACAAAGGCCTCTCAAGAATCTTAGCTGAAGAAGAAAAAAAACTTGAAAACAAAATAAAACAGTAGAAGACAGGAAAAAATATGGTTCAGGAATCTTGTATAATGGACATTCAAACCACCAAAAATAAAGTAACTTCCATCATCACTACAGAAAAGAAAAATGATAGCAAGAGACACAAATCAGTGGCTAAAGACGAAAATAGACTACAATGACCAAACTCACAGTAGAACAAAAGCTTCGGTGCTGATGAGTGAAAATCCACATTAATTTCACTTCAGCGAGTGATTGATAATGTATCCACACTACTAATAAGCATCAAAGGTGTGCTAGATACCACAGCAAACAGAATGAAGTGTTTGAGTCTAGAATCTCAAGTTGTGAGGACAAAATTAAGTCAATAAAGTGGATATAAACTCTCATAAAGAAGATGTAATGAAATATTTCTTGATCTGGATGCAAGAAGTTGGTGGAATAACCTTCTAATTAGAGGCATTCCCGAATCAGTTAATTATTCAGACTTGCGTAATGTTATTTAAGAAATTTTGCAACTGCTTGTTCCTTTGAAAACTTAATCCACGAGCATTGTAATTGACAGCACATCAAACTCTTAGAAGATTGCAAGTAAATCAAAATCCCAGACTGGTCTACGCCAAGTTACTTAACTTCCAGGATGTTACAAATATTTTGTGCACCAAAAAACAAAAAAGGCCTTATTTGGATGAACAATAAAATCAGAATCTCTCAAGATGTCCCATTGCCCTATAAATAGCAAAGAGAGCTCCTAGCACCCTTCTGTGCATGTCTTCTTCAAAACAGAATACAATTTCATATGCTGTTTCCAGCAAAATTAACCTTCACACATAAATTAACCAAATAATAACACATGTGGAAGAAGCAAAACCTATATTTCATAATTATTTGGCTTTTCTGATTAAATCAGATTGCAAACGGGTCTATATTAGATCACAGAACACTTAAAAAAGTGAACGGTGATTAATCGACCCTATGTAAGCGAAAGCTTACAATTTTGAACAGTCAGAACAACAATTTGTTTTCCTTGTGAAAGAAATCGCTGTTCCAACAAAAAAAAAAAATTTAAAACACTTTAAACATTACATTAAATGGGGGGGCTGCACCGCCTACACCCCCCTACTTAAATATACCAACTCTGAGACCGCACTACAGTGCTGAAAACGGCAAAGTAATTAAGTGGCCAAGCAAATTCTTTACCAGGGAAAGAATTCGCTTAAAAGCCGCTTTGATATTTTGCCATTTCGGGCTTTTGAGTTTGACCAAGACTCATTTGAAAGAATGTGTCTTCGGTCTTGTAATAGGGAACTGATTGCAAACATGCTTATAATATGTGGGATAATAATTAAAGTATATAAGCAGTCAGTAATGGTAAGTTAATAACTTTACTGTTGACTGATTTATTCTGTTTTTGATAGTCCAGGTCAGTCTTGTGAGAAATGCCCTTTGTGTTGACTTGTAAGAGGACCAAACTGGCATCTATGAATGTAACAGGAGGCATGTAAAGCAAAAGGAAATTAAGTCAAATGTACGAATAGTATTTGTTTTGAGAGGGACAATGCTCAATTTAACCACAACGTTAAGGAAGTGAAATGGACTAAGGCCAAACATCACTAGCGGACTTCCTCTTCTTATTGCAAATATTTTCTCCTCTCTAATCTTGAGCAAATACCCCAGACTATTGAGACTGGAGAAATATTAACAAAATCTACAAGGTCTTATATCCATTAATTTTCACAATGGCTCATTCTGGATTAAACTTTTAAATATATAAATCTCAACTAGTTTAAAAATGTTTACTTTTACTAAAGTTTGTACATGAACTGCATCTAAATAGTTATTGTATAGTGGTATTATTTTATAACACAAGGTTGTCTAGATTATTATAGGTTTATATCAAGTAATGTTGGAAGTTTTAAAGTGATGAAACACATAATTGATCTACCTGGTTTAACAATTAGATCACACTCTAGATATCATAGCTGCTATTTTGTGGTACACTTAAGTTCAAGTAATTCATGTAAATATTAAAAATAACTCTAAGTACTCTTTGGTTTGCCATTATGCACTAAGATTTATTCTAGTAAATTATCTATACATAGAAGTTACATAAAAAATAAGATTTCTGTTGATAAAAAATTAAGACTGTTTGGTGATAATATTAGATATTTATAACATCACTGGGTTCTTACATAAAAATCTGTTTGCTAACTTAGTGAACTATGCTTATAAGTGCTGCAAAGTGAATTGGCTGATGCTCTTAGTTCAATTTGTAAATTATATTTTTTTACTATATATTAACACTTTTTTAGGTTTCACGAGTATCACATCTGAATATCTGCATTGTTTATTATTTTCTTCTAACTGTCAACAAATTTAAACTTCTCCAAAGTAAAGTGGGGGGAGTAGGCCCATTAGTCAGGTGAGAAAAGTATACACATTCACAAATTATAGAATTTCTTATACCTACAAAATAAAATGCACAGAAAAGTCATTTATTGCTTGGTAGCTGTAACTTTATTGCTACTGTTGCCTTCTGGCTTATAGCCCATGGGCAAAGCAGTACAGCTCCAAGAAATGAAATTTATTCAACCATTCATAACCATTAGCTACATATAGTTTTAAAACTGTAACATGTGACATAAAAGGGATCCAAAAATCTGACCAAAAAATTGTTTTGCTCCTTACAAATGTGGATGCTTAAATCATACTGATTTAGGCATCTCATATGACCAGCAATCAATGGCCAAATGTAGAAAAAATGGATCAAAAATATTACAGAAGCTGGATCTTCCACAAACAGTGCAGAAGTTACAATTTTAATTAAAAAGAAAAAATAGCTTCACATGTCCTATTCTTAATAATAATCAGTATATATAGATGGTAGATGGTGCTATGTAGTTTGCAAAATGAAAGAATTAAACAAACATTTAGTTACTTTTAATTTATATTATTCTTGAAACAATCAATCTGAATTTTACTTAATCTTTAAGCAATTTAATACATTTAGAAACCGCTACCTAATTGTAGGCAGAAGTTGGAATGCAGTAATAGTCACTACAGTGGATTTCATAGGTGACAGCAGCTTTAAGGAGATAAAAAAAACACTCTTGTAATAAATTAATTTTGTCATGTCTTATTAGATTTGCAGAGCATAATAAAAATAATTGTACATGTTTTCATCATGTCACAAGAGATGGTCACAAACTTACTTTTTTAAATATCCATTTATATCTTAAACTCTGTAATAGAGTTAAAACACAGATCTAAGAACTATCTTGGACCATTCTAACCTGATAATATGCATTAATTTAGACCTTCTTAATAACAATAACACATATTTTTACAAAGAGACTCTGAATCCCAACATACTTTATTACGAAGAAGTCAAAAAGGATTTATCTACCATGCTAAAACAATTTTATAATAACCCCCAACATCAAAATATTACATTAGACATCTAATGGGCGGCCTTGAATACACAAAATAAGAGGTCATCTTATTAGTAAAGCAACCTAATTTAAAAAGAAAAAGAAAAAAAAAACTGAAAAATGATACTCTTAAAAAACATGAAGGTCTATAGGCACTACAATACACAATGCCAATACAAATTTAGAGAAACAAAACAGATAATTACAACATGAACTCCTCCTTTTTTCCAGTAAACAACTGTCTTTATATAAAACTAAAACTCTAGTTCACTGTGCAGAATGGGTACAGATCCGATCAAATTCCTGCCAAAAATACTAAAACTTCACAATTCCTAAACACATATTAAAGAAGTAATTTTAATAATATCAAATATACCAATTATAGTGACATTTCAGACATATTCTATAATGCATTTTCCCAATTATACAATAACCCTGAATTTTCCAAGATATGTAAGGAAACTATGACTTACCTTGCTCGGTTAAAATTCCCTACTTTAAATCAAGAACACTAAAAGCTATTAGCCTACACTATTTCCCTCAAGGGAATACAGAATATAATGAAAGGTTTAAAGATGGTAAGGCAAAAATTTTATATATGGTATTTGACAATATAATTACAGTTGGTATAAAAGATCTATACCAAGATAGATAAAAACAATCCTAATCCAAAACACTTTTAAAGATCCTTCTAACATTGAAAAGTAGCAATCTATTGCTTTAAGAAACATAGATATTAAAATCCCATCACCTCTAATAGCAAATTGTGTTAAAAAGATAGTATATATTATTTTTTCACCTTTCCAATCAGGATTTATCAAAAACAGGCAAACAGCTGATAATTGGCTAACCTTACAACACATCACAATTCATATTACAAAAGTAAGACTCCATATTTACTCTAGTGATGCATCAAAAGCATTTTATAAAGTAAAAAGTATGTATCCATTCATCTCAATGGATAAGATAGACTTTCTAAACCAATTCCCTAATATTATAAAATGACTATGTAATAATATATCAACCCAGTTATTTATTAATAATTCTCTTCCTAAGCCTATTAATATTTATAATGATATACATCAAGGATATCCCCTTTCACCCTATCTGCTTAATTTGTATATTGAACCTCTCTTGTTATATCCAATACAAAATTCATATTTCAACATCCCATCATATGAAGGATTTAAGATCATATGTACTGCATTTGCTGATGATTTGAACATATTATATTAAATTATATTAACACAGATTTACCAGAAATATTAAACACAATCAAGTTTTTCTCTACATATGCAGATTATAAGATTCATGGAGATAAATAATTTCTGTTTCCACTTATAATAAACTATGTTTTAAATATTACTATTTTAGAAAATCTACATATAAAATATTCCTGCACATATTTAGGGGTGTCATACAATAATTATTCACCCTCAAATAGACAATCTAATACAGATAATTGTTGGCTAGCTATTAAAAATGACATACATAGATGGACTAACATGAAATTTACTTTATTTGAAATAGCTATAGTTATAATGAACATTTTTTAAACATTCTTTCCTGATTTAGGTTGCTAAACTGTTCTTTACTTGATACATTTCTAAATAAAATGGAATCTAATGATTCAAAATGTATCTGGCACCCTAAGTCAATCAGATTAGTAGCCCAAAAAAATCACAGGGTGGATTTAATCTACTATATTTAGTCTTTATTATCTAATAACTAGAGCACAAAGAATTTGGTACACTGTAAACTTAGACACTAAAAAAGAAAATTGAACTCCCGCATAGGCAATGATTTGGCATAAATATTTTCTTTCATCTCATTGTAATAGTAAATGTATCCCATTTATAAAAAAAAAACTAATGATATAAAAATCTAAAAATTCATAATTTCTTCAAAGAAACATTAAATGCTTTCCACAGACTAACAAACTAGTTGGACATCGAAGATCAATTCAGTTGTCTACAGCTTATTAATCAAAATCCTAATATTAATCTAAACGATTCCCCACTAGATTTATTGCAATTTCCCTTGATTAAAAATAAAACAGTCTGAGACTTTATATAAATAAGATCTAATTCTATAGACTCTATAAGGGAAATTTTTAACTTAGCAGTTTTATTGCAAATCATTTACCTTAGTAAGTTTAAATATTCTTTTAAATATGCCCTTATTCTTAAAATCAAATTTACACAAGACTTTCTGTCCATATAAATGCAAGACAAACAACTATAAAATGCATATAAATTAGTGATTCAAAAGAAATTTAAAGGTAAATATGTATATCTCTCATTCTGAGAAAATACAACCTTAATATTATGGATCATAACATAATATCACATTCTATTAAACATAGTATCAAGTTCATTCCATTGAAAAACTGTATAAAAGCTATATTTTACTCCATTCATTATTATAAACAATACATACTTAATGCTTGCTAATAAAGCTTATAAATGCCTAATAAATCTTTCAGATGTGAGGTATGTGGTAGATATGACCCATACATTTTGGTCTTGTACATATATCCAAAGACTGGGAAAAACATTACAACAAGAATTAAATGTATAATCGTCACTATTAATGGGGTTGATTGGAAATTATCTGTGTTGCATCTTCCTTTGACTCGGGCTCAAAAGGATAATCTAGATATAATAATTACTGATGCATCACTCTTGAAACTCTATATATCAGAAAAATGGCTAGACAGTAAAGTTATGAGCTGTATTGAACTTATAGTAAACCAACTAAACATTTAAAAGCTGTTAAATTTATATGAATGTTGCAAAAGATGAAACAGAAATTATTGAGAGAGGATAAGATAAATAAAGATATTTCATTTAAGGTTACTTCAACTTGGAATATACATCTTACATTTACTATCAAGAGATTATTTTTAGCAAAATAAGCCATTTATAGGTTCATAGCCTAGTACCTACCTATGAACCTATGAACCTACGAACCTATAAATGGCTTATTTTGCAAAAAATTATCTCTTGATAATAAATGTAAGATGTATATTCCAAGTTTAATTAACCTTAAATGAAATATCTTTATTTATCTTATTGATTTATTTGTTTTTTTAACAAATCACATAAACTTTTGATTCACATTCCACATAAATTGATAGCTATTAAGCCTAACAATATATACACACCCTCAAATTTTAGAACAAATCTATGCCTCAGGAAATTTAGTCTTAGTTCACAATAAATTTCAGTAAATACTTGGGAGGAGGGAACTTTTTATTGTTGGGGTTGTTATGTTTGTTGTTAATAATACTATTGATTTTATCACTTGCTGTGTATCATGGAAAATAAACTAGTTTTCTCATCTGTTTTTATTTTTAATTTTACATGAGTTTTGGTATATCCATGCATTTTCTGGACATTTTAAAATATTCTAATAAAATGTTTTAAAAAAGCTAGTTGCTCTTGAATGTCAAATCTTCTGTAGTCTGTAATCAACCACTTCATTTTCAATAACTCAAACGTGTATTTATCTTATGTAATGTGATATTATAGAATTGACTGTATTGTCTATATTATGTTATATTTTTTCTGTCATGTAATTTATTTGTTCTTACCTGTGGAGCTTTTCTCCCTGGACCTCCACTGAAAATGGAAGAAACCCCATTGGTAATTCCCTAGTAAACAGAGATAAATAAACAAACAATAAACTCTCACACCTATATGTTAACATGTTTCAGTTCTACATAATAACCACAGGTTCATATGTATATAGTAGGATAATGACCACTAGGGCCCTTATAAGCTTGGCCATGCAACCCAAATGTGACCTACAAATTTGATTAATATAGGGGATGATTTACTAATTGCCTTTCTTCATCAGAGACATACATACCAGACCAGGGATAAATTTCCCATTACCCATCCACTGGTCTGTGCTGCTCTTAAATAGGTTTAGGGAGGAACTCTGCTTCACATAGATGGGGCACCTATTCCAAATAATTGGAATTCTCCGAGAATCATATCTGTCTCTCCAACATGTCCTAGTTATGTAGTGAGCAAAATTTAGGTCTTTTGATCTAGTACTTCTGATGCCATTTGTTTTGCAGAAGTGCAAAAGGTTAATCGAAACAAGATCCAGGAATACCTTGTACACCAGACAAAGATCACTTCTCAGATGTTTGCATGATACTGAGTAAAGATACAGGGTTTCGAAGTGATCAGCATAGGACAGTGTGTTTACTATTGTGTTTACTCCCTGTATTATTTTTGTAAGGGACATTTGAAGACATTCCAGTTAATGTGTGTGTCTGTCAGGTATATATTGAAGGGGGAATTATACTCTATGAGGAGTCTGATGAGTGCTGAGTACAGTGGCACAAAAACCTTTGTAGACCTAGATGTAATGCTCTTACTTATAAGTTGATTAACATAGAATGATTTTCTTACTACTTTGGACACATGTTGGTCAAAGGCTATGTTGCTATCTACATGTTTTCCAAGGTCCCAGACTAGTGAGTCAACTTTTAGGGTTGGTTTATTGATGATGTAGTTATCAAGGGTAGCAGACTTCCCAAAGAGTACTATAAAGCATTTCTTGGCACTGAGGGTTAAACCATGGCTTTGGCACCAAATGTTTGTCTGTGTTAGTCCTTCATGAAGGGTGTTCTCATCCTGGGGGGATTTAATGACTGCTCCCAATTTGCTATCATCTATGGACTTGGTCAGCCAGAGGCCTTTGTCATTCACTTTGACCTCTGAGAAGTATTTGCCAAAGATGAGCAGGCCCAGCACAGAGTCCTGAGGGATGCCACTGGTGACCAGCTTCTTTGTGGAGATCCTAACCTTTTAGGTCCTATCCATGAGCCAGCCAGCTATCCTCCATGTTACAAATGGGTTTATGCCTAGTTCTATAAGTTTGTTGACAATGCCCAAGTGGAGAATTGTATCGAATGCTTTAGCCAAATCTAGGTAGGCGGCATGCATCACTTTCCCCTCATCCATTGCCTTTGTGGCCTTTTCAAATAAGTTCACCAGGTAAGGTAAGCATAACTTTTGTTTGACAAAGCCAAACAGGGGTCCAGTATTTTGAAGTCTCCCATGTTCTTGATGAGAACATCAGTGATAATTCTTTCCATGGATTTGCAAATATAACTAGTCAGACTAATGGGTCTGTAACTTTTAGAATCAGTTGAAGGTCCTCTCTTATGAAGGGGATGACCATCGCAGTAATCCATTATTGTGGCATTAAACCTGTTTTAAGACTATAGATAAGTAGTGACTTTAGAGGTGCTGACTGGATAATATATTTATCTTGTTTTAATGAGGGTATATGTGTATTATTTTACATGTCTTATGTGTATTAATATTTGTATTACTCTAAGTATTTGCATTATATTGTAATATGATGCCAGTTTTCTTCTATGTATATACATGGAACTTTTCTCCCCAAGCTTCTGTTGAAAATGGATAAAATTATCCATTCAGATTTTTCCAGTAAACAAATGCCAATAAACAGCTAAAAACTGAATTTGTTCCAAGTCATACTTTCCCAGTAAACAAATGTTAAATAAAGAATAAAATAAATTTTGGCATAGCAGTAGGATTATGGCCCACAGACTTACGCTTGCTTCTCCTAGATTTACTGATGCTCCTCTTAAAGTCCAGCTTGTTAATGGGTAAATACCTTAAATAAATAAATAAATAAACTATGTAAATAAAAATATTCCCTGTTAATACTCTATAGGGCTTAAAATATAAAGACCTTCTGTTATGAGTGTTAAAGGCCAGAGTTATTATTTTTAATGCTCAGAAACTGAGAGGTATGCAGATTCAGAAGTTTCACACTTCATTAAACCTCATTAAGAAAACACCATACAGTGATAGGTATATCACATGTTCTTTGCATGTCTTTTTATAAACACAAGCTTTTAGCTGCTAAGAAATAAATGGATTAGTTAAAATGTGATTTACCAAAAAGAGACAATTTAACTCTATGTACGTATGCCATTGATTCATTTTCTTAGGATGAGAGACACATTGCATTGTTAATGTGGTCAGTTCCCTCAGAATGTCATATGTTGTAGACTCCTGTACAGACTGCCTTTGGACCTTTGCACCTTAGTTAGAAGCAGGGATTATGGCAAGGATTATTGCTTATTTCAATAAGAAAGTGGACTGATGAAAAGAAGGTCTATAAAGTAGTTTGAGCACAGTGACACTTCAACATCAAAATAGTAACATGCAGATTGTCCAGCATATTGTCATGTCTGGCAGCTCTGGCAACTATGTTTTGTTAATGCTACCATCTACAGCTGACTATCACCTGCCTGCACATGACATGCTGCCCTTATGCAATACCTTGACAGCTTCCATTTTGAGGCCATTCAGCCTGGAGTAGCTGTTTATGGTATATCAGTTGTTGCTCTTTAACTCTGTAACAAATAAAAAAAAATGCACAGCTTTTAGGCACTTGCTGTATGCAACAGTAAAAAGTGTAGCTTGTCTTTAGCGTACTTTATATGCAACTGTACCATTTATCCAGATTCATGAGTTCTCTTAGAAGTGACTCCATAGTTTTTAACCAATTGGGATTTAAGCACAGAACATATGTTTAGCATCCACTGATTTCTAAATCACTATAGTCATGAATATTACAATGACACCATGCTTTCATACCTTTCATGCTTCTCTTTGTTAGGTGTATCAGTTCTCTATATTATATGATAAGTGCTACACATGAATAAATATTGTTTTGCTACAGTCAGGACCTCACATTTTATATTGTGCCGTGCCATCTATTCTTCTGCTTTTTTGCAAAGAAAAAATGGGCTAATGCCATTAAATGGCACTCTTTTAGATTATTACTCATGTTTATATTTATTATTACTTTAGGCCCATTTGGCAGCTTGCGTAGAGGTTAGGGCTGTGAGCTGTTAAAAATGTTTCTGTAATCGAGAGTCTCTCAGCCTCCATTTACTCATTGTGTGACTGTGTGCAAATCACTTATCGTGACAGAGCTCTAGAGCTATTACAGACTTGAGTTATTGGACCACATGTGTAGTAACTAAATAAGAATCTACAAAAATGTCTAACATGTTTTGGCAATGCCACATTGCTTTGCAGTATGTAATCATACCTGCTTTGTAGTCACTTTGCATATACATTGCATAAAAGTGTGCATCATGAAGCATG
This sequence comes from Protopterus annectens, assembly GCF_019279795.1. Taxonomy (NCBI): domain Eukaryota; kingdom Metazoa; phylum Chordata; order Ceratodontiformes; family Protopteridae; genus Protopterus; species Protopterus annectens. The sequence continues at coordinate 1,359,271,197 of NC_056728.1, forward strand.
GAGACCAAGGAATTGGCTGCAGTATGGTGTACATGCACACTGTAGTGTTTTGCATAATCCTCCAAATGTTGCCAGTTGTCCAAACTTAAATATACTAAAAAAGTAATCATAACCCGATTGACTAAAATATGTAATAGCAGCAGTATTGCCACTATTACTGTATGCTGCTAGTGCAGAGCAAAACTAACATTAGGATCATGATGTTCATAGTCAGCATTTGTGGGGAAGAGTTATTTTTATTTTACTTTACATACTAAAACTCAGAGAATGTACTTGGAATCGTTTTATAGAAAAATGCACTGTTGCTGTCTGCGACATTGGCATCCAGGTACATAAAGACATGATATAATTGGGGGATATAAGGAAAGAAAAAGAGGATGGGAAATGAGAATTCCACACAAGGACATCTTTCTCTTCCACCAAGGAAGGATCAATGCTTATTTTGAAATTTCACAGTACGTGTGTGCTCACACACATACTTCAGTCATAAAGTCAGCATGTTATTGAGAAATGGGGCAGTACCTTAAGAAATTAACCTTCACTATATGAAACCCTTCTGGGAGCTTTGAATCTTGCCCGAAAAAAATGATAAAGCAATAATGTGAAAAAGGAGAAGAAAGCAACAAGTGAAATATTTGTCTTCATTAGATAAGAAATGTATTTGTAGCTCATATTCTGCCACACAACAAAAATAGCACGCATTGAGCTATGGTTGGTTTAGGGTTTAAGTCTTACAGTGAGATGTTTAAAATCCAGCAAAGTTTATTTGTATTTCATTGAGAAGGGCATTCCTATTTTTCCTTACATTTCCTTGCTGCATTCTCATGCATCTTACATTTGTTTCTTATGTGACCTTACGAACTCTTGCCATCAACTCCACATTCAATTGGATTAGTGGAGGCTGCATTTAAGTCCTTTGAACCTGGGTATAAAAGACAACTTGTTATATGCAACTAGGCATTTTATGAAAATAATGATAAATAGGCTCCTTATCGTGGTTATATGTATGTAACCATAACATAAGGTGCACTGCTGTTGTAGGATGCAAATGGCACATGATGAAATACAGAACATCTCCTGTACTATAGTCTTTGTTCAGATAGACTTGGTATTGCTGTCATATTCATCTCCAGTGGCTAAACTCCTTCTCTTTCAATTAATACTGTTTCGTTGACAGACCACAGATATAATGCATGAGTCGTATAGCCAATGGTTCCTTATTATGTCAACTTTGAAGACTGTTAGTGAAAAAGGACCGGTAGTCATTCATCAAATTACACAGCAAGTCTGGCATTTGGAATAAGAATTTATCTTAACACAGTGACCAGACAGCATGACCATATTTAATTAATATTTGAATTTTCATTGATGGACAATCCCAGTTATACAGTAGTCTCCCTTGTTTAAGGGGGGGGGGGGTGACCTAAAATTAGTTAAAACAAGTACAAGAAAGGAATGCATTTATTTGCATAATTTTTGTCTTGGATAAATTACACAAAATATGTAGCTATTAAGGATCAGTAACATTCAAAATGTATACAAAACGTGTTGCATTTCAGTTAATGTACTTAAGCCATAGGACAAATGCAGGTCATGACAGTAAAACATATGTGGTGCATGGAGCAAGCTAATTATGTTCTAATATTCGGAAGAAGATATCAATTAAGTGATAGAGTGGTGTGAGATCCAGCCTTAACAAATATTAAGCATCCCCTGATAAAGTTGTTAAGGTCAGATCTCTGGCTAGGCAGTAAAATCTGACAGTACAAATAACAATGGCAGACTAAAAGATAAAAGTTTCTGTCTGCTCTCCATCGGTAACATGTCCCTGACTTCCTTTTCTAAACTTAAAAAGCTATCAGAATAACAGGATGTCTGTTAACCTGATTTTCTGAAGAATATGAAGTCTGAAACCTAAATGTATGCCATTATTTACTGTCTTCAATCCTCAGCAATTTGTCTGAAAACTAGGGACTTTATGAGGAACACACTCAACGTATGAGGCAAAAAGCTAGAAACTCTGTGAAAATCTGGACAGTTGAGAGGTATGGAAGGTGAGTGTAAACATAAAGGACTGTGTTATACTACCTTTCTGAAAGCAGTAGTTAAGTGTTTTACAGCTTTGAAAGTCGGTAAAATACGTAGTGTTTTTTCTTTGTTTATTTTAAATGTAACTTGTAGTACATGGAAACAATATAGCTCCATGCACTTACAAAGAATTACGAATAGTTCTCCAATGCTAACTCAATAATGTGTTTCACTGTCAAGGTGAATTTCTTTGCATTCATATCTTAAATGCATAATAATGCAGTTAGTGTCAGCAAACTGCTCATAATCTTCTATGTTATGAGTTATTGATAAATAATCCATATTTATGGCTTTTATTTAATAGTAGCAAGAAAAAGATGCTAGCATTTCCTTAAGATATGTTATATGCTGCTGTTTTGATTCTCTTGCCATTAAGCAGGTTACAGTCTAAGCCCCAATTTGGCTTTGTCAAGGGCAAATCATGCCTACTGAATCTAGTGAATTTCTTTGAAAAAGTCACTAAGGCTGTGGATGACTGTAAAACAGTATTTACTGCCTACCTCAACCTGGCCAAAGCATTTGATACAATTCCAAATATTATTAATAAATTCACAAAACTAGGCATAAAACTCTACATCACAAGATGGATAGCCAATTGGTTCAAGGACAGGACACATGATTAAAGTGGGTGAATCCAGGTCCAGCAAGAGGCCAGCTACTAGTGGTGTGCCACAGGGGTCAATGCTGAGAACACTCCTTTTTGGAATATACTTCCCTGAAGTCAAGGCTAATTTAGAAGGGCTTTGGCTGACAAAATTTGCTGATGACTGCAAGCTAGGGGCAAACACTGAATCTCCCAACAATGTAGATATCTTTCAGGAGGGTCTAGATCAGACAAATGATTGGTGCCAGAACCATGGCTT
>NC_056728.1:1359279147-1359471647 GCF_019279795.1 Protopterus annectens
TGAAATGTATACATAAATGGATGAAAATAAAACAGCAAACACGAAAAAGGATGACAGTGGAAAAAATATGCAAGGTCTAAACAATATGTCCTACATGGACCAACTCAAAGCACTGCCACTATACTTGGTATCCTACAGGCTGCTAAGAGGTGACATGTCTGGCATACAAGGCATCCTCTGACTCATTACTGATGGATTTACCTCACATCAGCAAGTCAAATGGCATCATAAATACAGTCTACAAATCTAAACCTCTTCTACAACATCAACAGAACAGTTTGGAGGGACAGGTATATCTTACAGAGGATACTACTGCTGTGTAATAGACTCCCTGTCTACATAAAACAAAGTTCATCCCTGTCCATATTTAAGTGCAAGATTCTATAGATAGGAAACAGAAAATTTACCCCACGACTGCCCCCTGTACTACTAATGGACAGATGCTGTTGCTAAATGCTTTATTCTGTGCATGGGTCCCACATTTTATATATGGTATGATCACAGTTATTCTCATTATATAATTATTGACCATGTAATGGGTAAGACCAAGCTATATCCAAATGGGATAGGTTATTTTGAGCACAAAACGGAAACTGGCTAGAGTTAAAAATGCCCACAAGGGCAGCTAACCTAATACTTATCTAAGAACCTATGACAAAGAGATGGAGAGAAAGACACAGTGAAAGATAGAGAAAGAGAGAGAGAGAGAGAGAGAGAGATGGTTATTTTGCTAGAAATATGTAGTATGTGTATACCATGAGCACATGTGTTCTGCATGTGCGTGTACAAAGCAAAACCTTTTCACGCACCCAGGTATGCACACCACCCACCCCTATCCTCTCCTTTACACCCCTTTCATTGCATGTCATTTCTACTCTCACTTGCTTGTAATACCAACCTATTCCTTACAAAACACTCCCTTAAACTACAGGTTCCTTTATAAGTTCACCCGTATAATACTTAATCCTGTTCTTATGCAGCAACACTGAACCTAACCCTGTCCCTTCTCATTTATTCTGTGTCTTAATTAATGTCCATTGTATCAGAAACAAAACAGACCAACTAAAAAGCTTTTTCGCTATCAACCATCCTGATCTCATAGCTATAATAAAATCTTGGCTCAAACTCACTGATCCTTCCATCCACCTCACTGATCCTTCCATCCACCTCTTTTCTCTGGATACAACTATTATCTTGATGGAAGACATGGTTCTAGACCTGGTGGTAGAACACTAGTGCTATAAATCTAATTTAAATGTCCAACTCTTTGCTCACAGCAACACTACCTCAGGACTCTCTTCCTAACTGGCTACTTCTCCCTGTCCCTTCTCTGTGCCCCATCCCCCTAACAACGTCCTTTTCATCTTGCTGTTGGTTACCTTCCCCTCCGATCCCCTTAGTCAAATTCAAAACCCTATTGCTTGAAATTACCACCTCAATAAAAAAAAAATCTCAAAAATTTCATCCCATTATGTGACTTCAGTCTCAACCTTCTTGGCTTAATCAAAGCAATATATTGGAAATCCTTAAAGACTTCAAACTTAGACATCTGGTCACTGAACCCCCACCCCCCTTACACCAGTAATTTTTTGGTTGCCTAAAATCCACAAAGATTTGCAAAACCCCCATTCTGACCCATAGTTGATGGCAGGAATTGTATTATGTATGGATGTGCTAAACTTGTGTATCCAAAACTTTAAAAATATTTGGAAAATAAATCCCAGATTTGTAGGGATTCTTGGGATTTTTTAGATTCCCTAAATACATTAAGTTTCCAGGGCAACTACAACTTCCTGACCATTGATGTCAAGGATCTATATACAGCCATCCCACATGAACTTGGCATCAGCTGGGTCAGAAAATTCCTTTACTTAAAAGCAGCACCAAGTACTGAAATTGACCTTATTGAGTATCTACTGGAAATTGTTTTAACCAACAATATGCTGATTTTCAATGGTGAACATTTTTTACAGTGAACAGGTGTTGCTATGGGTTCCCCTTGTGGGGGGAGCTTTGCACATTGTGTTATGGCTTACTGGGAGGGGAATTCTTATTTAAGAACCCCACATATTTAGACAAGATTTACTGATATACCAGATTCTTGGATGATATTTTTATAATTTTCCAGGGTGATATAACCGAAGCCGAAGAAATAAATGAATGCTTATTTTAGGGAGTATATGTCTTTAAGCTGCTAACAGCGGATGTGATGTCATTATGTTTCTGAACTATTTATATTGGCTTTTTACTTTTTGTAATAAATTGTCTGATGAAGTTCATGCATTTGTTTTGGGGAAAAGCACTAATCTTGAATGTATTTAAAGCCATTTTTGGATATAAAAATTCTTGGATGAACCTTGCTTTCGAGTTTGTTTTTTAGTATTTTTTTTATTTTTGTTTCACTGAAACCACCAGATCAAACTCTAACTTTTATCATCCCTCACTTCTTGATCTTGATTATTTTTCAAATTCTCATTCATCCCTCCTTCTTTTAGTAACCATTGTCCAATCAGCTTCTGTATCTCTTACCCATATAAACATAAACAAATCCCTCTCTTCTTCATATTCTATATTCCTATACGTAATCCTATATTCTCAAACTAAAGACAGTTCTAGCCCTGGAAGACTGGCATATGATTCTCTCTTCTGCTGAGTCAAACCACTTAACATTCTCTTCTCACAAATTCTCACTAATCACTCTTCCCTAAAATCACATGGCTCTGGACCTCCACAAAAACAACAGTCTCATGTAGGAACTCAAATGCCTCCTTAGTCTCAAGTACAATGCCTGGTATACTTGGAAAAACAATCCATTCTTGACCTCCATGGATGAATATACTAAGTTAAGAAAGCCACGTTATGAAAAAGCATCAGTTATTCCTTCTCATCTAATCTAAAAATTCCTGGAGGAAGTCAAACAGTTGACAGGCCTTACTAATCCAGCTAACATCCTCTCCTCCCTATCTCATCTCAAGCCGCTGATTTCGGCTTCCACTTCAGTATACTTCCCACCCCTGATTGCATTAATAACCCTGATTCGTTCCCTCTTAACCTCTCTCCTCCCCTGCTAAATTTTCACTTTCCATTTCAGAGCAATGAAAGCCAAATGCACTGTCCCACTACTTGAAGTACTAAAAACTGACTCACCTGTTGGTCCTGACAATCTGCTCCCATGGTTCTTATTCCTATCTGAAGACTTCATATTCTGCCCCTATTCACATTTTTAATCTCTGCCTAAGTCAAAGTATCATGCAGAATATCTGGAAAACACCCAGTTTTAAACCATTCTCCCAAAAAAAACTAACATCCCACGCCACTGACTTCTATGTCAGCTCACTTTCTTCCCATACTTGGTAAAATCCTTAAAAAAATAGTTTACAATAAATTTGTATGGCTTTTGGGCTGATAGGGCAATTCTACTGAACTCTGAAGACTTATTGATAACTTCCTCCTAGCTATGAACAAAGGCCTCCTCACTGGAGCCATCTTTATTGACTTCACAAGAACTTTCATTCTGGTTGACTTGCATGTACGGAGCTCTTTGATCTGTCCCTGCCTAAACCCTACCTAACTCTCGCCTCTCTTTACTATTTTTCTTCATTCATACACTTTTTTGTGTAAGTACTCATCTTTTTTTCTGCTAACTTTCACATTAACTTCCTTTGTTTGTCTGTACAACTGTATCCTATTGCAGACTGACCAACATTGTACCTTAAGTTTATACATTATTGTTTGTAGGTAATATTACTTTAGCATTTTACATTTATAACTGCATTTAAAGCTTTATATAATCATTGTACAATCTTGACTTTTACTATTATATATCACCTCATTTTTGTGGAGCTTTTCTCCATAGGCCTCTGCTGAAAAAGGTCTCATGTACAGTCAGACATTCCATGTTAACAAATGTCAAATAAATAATAAATAATAAATAAATAAACATTTGCTTAGATCACCTAAATGAAACTAGAATTCAACCAATTACAGCTCCTTTGTTAAAAATATATATTTCCAATCAGTACTTCTCTGTGCATTTTGAAAAACACACTCTACGCTTCCACCCCTCTGCTTAAAGGAGTCCCTCAGGGCTCCATTCTTGTCCCCCTTTTTTCCCATTTTCATTAATAAACTACCACTTGACCTCCCTCACCTCCCATTTATGCTGTTGACATTGTCTTATTTCACTCACACCTGACCTCCTTGGCCATCCGACTGCAAACTTACTTCCTTTCACTTATTTATGTATGTATGTATTTATTTATTTATTTATTTATATTTGTCTACAAAGGTAGTGCACTAATCAATACTGACCAGTTTCAGGCTTCGCCTGGCTGAAATACAAAATATTTCACAAACAAAAATACAAAAGTACAAGCAATAACAGAGTAGTTAAGATTAATTACTTAAAAAAATGTATTTATACATTCTAGTGAACAGGCACATTGCAATGTGCAGTCATGCAGGCTGAAATGTACAATATATACATTATTTTCTAACATGAGTCAATCCTGTGAATCTTGACAGAGAAGAAGAGATGCAGAAAGAAGACAGATTAGGTAATATGCCCTGTGTCGAAACAGGATCATTTGGCTTGGATGAAGAAGTGTTTTCTGGGTTGCATTCTGAATTTGAAATAAGTGTTGATTTCCTTAATGCCAATGGACAGTGCTTGCCAAAGAGTAGGTGCCTGATAGCAGAAAGCATGTACAGTTCTGTGGAGTTTCATTCTGGGGGTAATAAGAGTTGGTGTGGTTTGTGAGTAGTGTCTCAGGTTGCATGAGGAGGTTTTTTCATGAAGTCTAGCTAAATGGAAAGTAAATGTTTGGAGTTGGAGTAGTTTGTTGAGTTTTGATCCTAAAAGTAGGTTAGATATTTGTTTTCTGGGTAGCCATTTGGCTTTTTCTAGGGTGATACGGTGAGGCTCACAAACAGGTTAGTTTGCAATTAATTGGCAGATGCTGTTACAGAAAGTCTGGAGTGTGGCAAAGCTTTTCTTGGAGGCAAAAGCAACAATTGGAAAACCATATTCAAATTGAGAAAGGGGAACTTGTTTACCATTAGCTGCTCTGGATGGTTGGGATGGAAAAGAGATCTCCATTACCCATGAAAAAGAGGGAGTTAATTTTGACTCTCATTTTGTCTATGTGGAAATGGAAGTTTAGTTACTGATCAAGTCATAATCCTAGGTATTTGAAGGTGAAGGTTGCCTCTATGGAATGGTTATGTAAGTCAAATATAGTCAAAGAGTCAGGTGTTTGGTGAATTTTCTGTGGGATTCCAAAAAACATAGTTTTGGTCTTGGTGGTGTTAAGAAGTAGTTTATGGTGTACTAGCCACTGATGGGGTTCATCTAAGTCCAATTGGAATTGACATTAGATGCTGGTATGAGAGTGACCTGATTAGTAAATGACTATGTCATCAGCATAGAGAATAATGGGGAAATGAGGAAGGTCACAAGGAAGTTTGTTAATGAATATGGAGAAGAGGAGGGGAGCAAGAATGGATACTTGTGGTTCATCTTTGATAATAGGTTCAGATTCTGATTGGGAGGATCCTACTTTAACTCTGAAGTGTCTGTCAGTGAGGAAGTTTTTAAACTAGTGAGTGGCATCTGGACTAATACCAATTTCAGTTAGTTTGTTTTGAAGCCGATAGTAGTCAATGAGGTCAAATGCCATTGTCAGGTCTATAAATAGGGCATCTGTAAGGGGGCCATTATCAGAGTTTTGCAAGATGTCATCAGCTATGGACCAAAGTTCTGTCACAGCATTTCATCCAGACCAGCATCTATGCTGTTTGGAGGAGTGAATGTGGTAACTACTGCATATATAGAAAAAGTTGGGTGTAGATTATCTTTTTTTTAAATTTGCCCAGAATTGGGATGAAGCATATTGGATGGAAGTGAGATTTACGTTTTGATTTGGTTTGCTTTAGGAGGGGCTTAATTAGACCAGTTGTCCAGATCCATGGCATGAAGTTTTGTATGAGACATGGATTATATGTGTGGGTGAGAGGAAAGCATTGATATATGAAGCAGGGGGTTATGTTGTCAGATCCAGGAGGGGTGTTGGTAGAAATATTTTACAGCAGAATAAAGTCTTTTTTGGGATGAATACATTTGAGGTGAAAGAGGGGGATAAATGGTGGTAGGGTGGGGTCAATGCATGATTTGTGAAAGTTTTGAAATTTGTTGATGGGAGATTGCTAAATTCTTTAAGGAAATCTTCTGGAGAAAGTTTTGTTATACCACATTGAATGGTGTTTGCAGGCAGAGTATCATGAAAAGGTTATCTTCTCTAAAAAGGCTAACCTCCTTCTAAATATTTTTGGGGGAATGTAAGAGGGTAATTTGTATCCTTGTTTTGAGATTTCTTTTGTGTCTCCTGATGGACTTTTTGGATAGCTTTCATAAGAATATACAGGAGGTGCAGTTTCAGTTGTGGGTGCTTGTTTGAATTGTTGCTATGCTTCATCCATTAGAGTTAAAGGATATTTGAGTTCAGTGCACAACCATTCAGTTTTGGTAGGTTTATGAAGCCTGTGCATAAGTGGGAATAATTTGTCTTGAAGCTGAAGTAGAAGGCTGGTTAGGCCTATAGCTGCTGTAAGAAGAGTACATGATTCCAGTTGTGGGCTATGAGAAAGGTGCTGCGTTTGTCAATATTAGTGCTATCATTTTAAGCAACTATATACAATATTTACAATAGCCTGACTTTCAGTTATATACACTGTATGTTATTAAATATAGAATTAACAGATCAATTATCAGAGATACAATATTGATTATTGCAGAGTGTCCAACAAAGATATAACTTTCTTCCAAGGATTATTTACCAATGGCCTGGGATAGATTTGTAGTTCTTTGATTTTTATTTCCATCAATGCAGTTGTCTTCAGTAAAGTGTAATTCTTCCAAGGTCGGGGTGTATTTGAATTCCACCTTCTGGCTATGCATTTCCTAGATATAGTAAGTATTGTCCATAACAAATATATATTTGTCTTATTCAGGTAGGGACCTTCATTTACATTTAGTATAATCAATACTTTAGTTAAGGTAAATGATTTATTAAATAAAGCTTGTAAAAAATGATTGATTCCATTCCAATATGATTTAATTTTATTACATCCATAAACATATGAATCCAGTCTGCTTTATTTGACTTTTCACACCTCCGGCAAAAACCATTTGTAGTAGTACTGATCTTTTCAATTCTATTGGGTGTTAAAAATGCTCTATGTATTTCCAGTTAAATATTTTCCAGTACTGTGTGTTAGAGTTGTAATTAACTGATAGTAAGATGTTAGTTTTTATTTCTTCTGTTAACTGCAATGACTGACCTTTTGTTAAGAACTGCCAGTATGATGGTTTGGGAATTGTTTTATATGTTATTAACTCTTTATATAGATTTGAAATGGAATTTTTCTTTTCACAACTATTATATATAAATTCATACAGAAAACTTATTACATTTGGAATATCTTTAAATGAGGAATTATTAATTAATCTGCATAAATCTTGAATGTACATTAGAATGCTTTGTAAGGTTAACCAGTCCTGTGTTGGAATATTGTAAGCAGTTTTATCATACGTATATCTAAAACATTTAATTTATTTACACATTGAAACCAGCATAAGAATCCATTTTGTTCCCAGGAGGTTTTTGTTTCCCTACATATTTTGTGAGGAAAGTTCTTAGTGATGGTAAATGGGGTTAAAAGGTCAAACCGAAGTTTTAGATCTATGTTTGCATTGATAAGTTTCCTAAAGGAATTGATGTAATTATTAATCAGTGTTGTTTTAGAAGGTTTTGTTATATTATATTGTATACTTATGCATAATATGTACTAGGGTTTGTTTGATTTGTCTACTATTAAACATTTTTTAACAGATTAAATTCATTTGTTAATATAGTCGTTAATTCTTTCCAGTTGGCAAAATAATTTGGGTTTATCCAGTCTATTGTAGTTTTATGCACATATGTTTTTATATATGTTTCTATTTCTGGGAAGTTCAATCCTCCTTGTTTCCAGGGTCTAATGTGATGAGTTAGAGCTACTCCATTCTTTTTGGGATACCATAAATATTTTATTAAACATGAGTTTATTTCTTTAAGAATGCATCTTTCAGGAATTAACTGCATTGCTAATGCTATGTATAGTATTTTTGGCAATAAGACCATTTTTATTAATTGAAATCTGTCTTCAAAAGTTAATATAATTTTGTTCCACTTTTCTGTATATATATATATGCATAACACTATTTCTAAGTAATTTAGCTTAAGTTCTTGCTTTCCTATGATGGATTTATCTGTAACTTGTAGTTCTTTTTTTCTTATTTAAAAACAGAAATTTTGATTTTGATCTATTAAAGTGTAGACCTGAAATTTTATAAAATTTCTCCATTACTTCTTCTAGCTCTCCTAATGAATGTCTGGAGTTTGATAGGGTTAATAAAATATCATCAGCAAAAAAGCATTATTTTGGATATCTACTGGTCATAGACTTCTATTCCTTTTATTTTTGGATTATTGCGTATTATTTCTGCAAGTATTTCTATAGCCAAAGCAAATAAAATAGGAGAAAGGGGGCATCCTTGTTTAGTACCTTTCATTATATGGATAGATTCTGAGGTGAAAGGACCTAATTTAATGGAGTCTAAGTTATTAATATATATGTTTTTTAGTAATAAGATGAGGGGATGAGGAAATTCAAATAATGCTAAAGTTTTAAATAGATATTCCCAGTTGAGGGAATCAAAGGCTTTTTCTATGTCTAATCCGATTACAAGTGTTTATCTATCTTTTTTATTCACATAATCTATAAGAGTAAGTGTCCTTTTAATATTATCATGTGTGTGCCTGTTATATAAAAATCCAGTTTGATCATTATTAATTGTCATGAAAGTGGGATTTTCATTCTGTTAGCTAGGATTGACATGAATATTTTATAATCATTATTCAGTAATGATATAGGTCTGTATGAGGTGCAAAGGTCTGATGTTTTATTATCATTTAGAATTGATGTTATGAGAGAATATTTCCATGAGGGTGGTATTTTTGCTTCTGACTGGGCTTCTAGCAAAGTTTTATGAAAAAGGGAGATTACTGTTGAAGGGAAGAGTTTGTAAATTTCCGTAATTATGCCATCTATCCCTGGAGCTTTATTAGATTTACTTTCTTTTATCTTGTCAACAATTTATTTGTAGGGTATAGGTTTTTGTAGGTCTAGTTTTAAGTTATCGGGAAATTTTTTATATTGATAGGTTTTGTATCTAAGTTTATTTGGTTGGTATCTAAATCTTCTTTTTTGAAGTGCTCAGTATAATGGAACCGAAATGCTTCAAGGATGTCTCCTATATCTGATACTTTTTTCCCTTTCTTTTCATGATATATACCACCAATATTATTTGCTTTAGATTGCATTTTAATTCTTGTAGATAAGTTATGTAGATATCTGGGGGAAGTGGCTAATGAGTTTATTTTTAATTTTTCCAAGGCTAGACAAGTTTTGTGTGTTAGAATTTCATTATATTTTTTATTTAATTCTTCTATTTCTTTTTTGATTTCTGGACAATTCTGATTTTGTTTTGATTTTGCTGTCAAGTGTCTGGTTTGCAAGTCTAATGATTCAGTTTCCCACTCTCTAACTTTGTTTTTGTAACAGCTAAGGGTCTTACCAAATAAATATACTTTTAATGAGTCCCAAACCATGACTCTACTGATTTCTGTTGTATTATTAATTTCAAGAAATAATTGCAGTTCTGACAACATCCAGGGTCTGAATTCTTTAATTTGCATGATATATGATGGAATTCTAGTTGAGAGGATTAAAGGTTTAAACTCTATTTGGGGCTTCATTATCAGAGGGTCATGATCTGAGAAGGTAGATCTAGTGGATTGTCACTCATACCTTTAACCAACAATATCAACTGAGCTCCATATGTTACATTATTTTATGGAGAATTTTCTTAAAAGAGATATGAAATTCTATATTATTCTATTATTGTTCTATAGTATTTTATATATCAGGATGGAATGTTAGTAGTATAAACAATTATTATGTTGACTTAGAAAATATCCAATATTTAGTTACCCTTAAGAGATCCCAAACTTGTCAGATATGTCATTTTGGATAAAGTAAATGCAACAGAGGAGCATACACTAAATAAGCCAACAACAAATAGATTATTATTAAAATAATTTGACTAAAAGCACTCTGCAGGAGACAATGAGTGATTACCAATGAAATATGAATTTACTGTAGGTGCACTGTCTTCCTTTACTTTCCCCCTCTTCAGCTCACCAACTTCAACTTACACTTATGAAAAGACATGGCTTATCAGTTGTATCCTGACTCTGAGTAGAGGCACCCTACATTCTAGTGTGCAGTGCTTTCACATATTTATAGATTTACAAAGCAGAGTCTAAGAATGAACTATGATCACCCTGACAATTCCCATCCTGCATAGGGCACCTCCTGCTTCCAGAATGGGTAATCACATTAGGTCTAGAATGAATGTGGAGGTATCTATATGGTAATCAAGACTTACCTTAGGTAAGTATTAATCAAATAATATTTAGAGCATCTTAGAGAGTACTCAGGGCAGTTAGAATACTCTTAAGCCTCTCCTCCCTTGACCCAAAACAGAGATTTCCCTTACCTTTCTTTCCCTTCTTTTAAATCAGTACTAATAAAAGCAAAACATAGATAAACAGAAATAACATTCAGTATTCCGTCTTGTACATGATTCACAATCCATTAAACAAGTCAGTGACTAACATCACTTTAGTAAACATTATAAAGACAAATTAGAAATAATTTCCTAGCTCTTTAAATTTTCTGATAAAGCAAAAAGTTAACAATAAGCTAGTGTAACTAAAACTATAAAGCATTTCAATTTCTCCTTGCTTGTCTGCATTTCTACTTAGATTCTAGTGTCAATAGCTGTCTTTGAAATCTGTAAAATACTTCACTTCTTCAAATCACTTCTTTTTCAATTCTGGTTTTGTTTTGTCAAAACGGCAACACTATTTCAAGGGGCAATTAATATTTAGAATGATGTTTCAAATAAATAACTTGTCAGTTGCCAGCTGAGTTAGTTTAGAATGTATGGTTAGTACAAATATAGCATGTTGCAAAAATAATATGTATTTTTTCGTGTGCTCTAGAGTCTGTCATATGCAAGTGACATATATAATGTAGCATATATAGAGCAGATAGCTTATGGATTCAGGTTGTTAAAGTAAATTATGCTCAGGGAGCTTCATTTAAATTCACAAGTAATTGGGGGACATTTCAGTTGAGTTTTCCATGAATGTGTAGTCCAATGTGAGCAATTGAGTCCACTTTTCCTCATAAACATATGGGATAATTCATTAAACAAAGCAGAGTCTAACATCTGTCTAATAATCATTATAAAGACAAAGAATAGTAATTTCCTAGCTCTTCAAACTTTCTGATATTGCATAATGTTGACAGTAAGCTATTTTAAATGGAAGACTAAAACATTTCAATACTTCCTTGAGAATATGTATTTTTACTTTTACTGTATTGTCAAGAACTGTCTTTGAAATCTATGCATTACTTCACTTCTTTCAAGTCATTCATTTTACAGTTCAGATTATATTTTGTCAAAATGTCAATAGCATTTCAAGGGCACATTTAATATTTAAACTGATATTTTAAATGAATAGCTATCAGTTACCAAGTGAGTTTATACAGAGTGTGAGGTAACTGTAAAGATAACATGTTGCAAAAAGTAATATGTATCTTTTCATGTGCACCAGAGACTGACAATTTCAAGTAACATATAAAATGTAACTTTTACAGTGCAGACAGCTTGTGAAATCAGCATGTTAAACTGAGTAATACTTTTTAGTCAAGCAGCTGCATTTAAGTGCACATGTAGTTTGGGAACATTTCAGCTGTGTTTCCAGGATCATGTAATTCTATGAGGATAAATCATAAAATATTACAAATAGTCCTATTATGTATTTATTTTACCTTGCTTAGGTTGTTTTTCATTTTAATAACTAAACAACATTACTTTTTCTTATTATTTGTTATCTGTGAGGCTAAATGCACTTCACAGGTTCACAGTGTCCTTAGAAACTGCAGCAATTGTTTACTGTTCCTATGGCAATGCAAATAGAATGTGAAGAAAGCTTCACTTTTCTTAACCAACAGTACATTTTCCCTCCTTTTTTAAATATAGTTCTGAATACTTAAAGGAAATAATTCAAAGGACATATGTACATGAATGGAATTTCAGAGTTAATCACAAACATGTCCCCAATCCCAATAAGCATAACAGTGACTATCATTAATCGAATAAATATTGTAATAACAATTAATTAAGTTCACTCTTCCAATTAGTCTACCTTATAACTAGATTATTTTAGACTATTATTTATCTATGTATAGATAGTGAGTTATTAAATATATACATACTATATTAGTATAGTAAATGTGAGCGAATTTAGAAAGGGAGACAAGATGCAGTTAACATAATAATGAGAAAAGAGAAAAGAGAGAGAAAGAAAAGCAAAAATTAAGAAAAAATACACATATACTATGTATTTTGATTTAATGTATAAATATTTTACGTGCTATATAACCCTCCTTCTGTGAAAGAAAAGTACCCTGCTTTACATACCTGGGGTAATGTGGAAACTCTCATGTGTCATCTATTTTCAAAAAAATATAGATAAAGATTCCAGTAGTTAGTTACCTTTGTTTTAATATTCCAAGCAGTAAAAATGATCCTTTAAAGTAATGCTAAAACAATTCATATCATAGCAGATGTTTTGAGAGATTTGGCTGTAGCAGTATCAGTCTTTTGCTTCTTCTTTTTGACATCTGTCCAGACAGTTGTTTCTTTTGTTCTCTTGAGTGAAGGTGACATCCAATCCATATCTTCTGGCAAAGTAATCACATTATTAGTTTTAATAAATGAAGAGGCTTCCTCTAAGTCAATAAAAGTCCTCATCTCGCTGGCATACAGTATTCTTATCTTAGCTGGATATGCAAGTTGTGCCTTGATGTTATTTTGCTTCAGAAACGTTATCATTCGCCACACTTTTTTCCTTTGTTCCATTATTCTAGATGAATAGTTGTTATCAAATCTTATCAGGCCCTGTTTATATTTTAGAGGTGCCTTTCTCCAAGCAGATCTTAAAATCAGTTCCTTGTCCAAGTATGAAAGAAATTTGATAATTATTGACCTAGGAGGAGAGTTTGAGTTAGTGGCAGGTTTCCCAAGAGCTCTGTGTGCCCTTTCAATGTCAAAGGAAAGACCTTCTTTTAAATGTAAAAAGCCAGGGATCCAGCTTGATAAAAAGGAAATAATATCTTCACCTTCTGTTCTGTGTTTTCAGGTAATCCGAAAATCCTGATTTTATTTCTCATGTCCCTATTTCCAAGTCATCTACTTTATTAACCAATCAATTGTTTTGTTTAAGAAGCAGTTCTTTCTGTGTTTCCTCTTCCTTAAGTCTGCTTTCTAAGTCATTTAGAGAAACCTCTATTCCTGTTATCCTTGTCTGGTGTTGTTGTAGCATTTCCTTGAGGGTGTCAGCCTGTTTTTGACTGCTTGTTTTAAGATTTTCTAGGTTCTCTTTAAAATTATCCATCTTCAAAGACAACTCCTGCAGGGTAGATGCCATCTGTTGTAGTTCCTTCTTTAAGGCAGCATCCTGGTGAGAATTCCTTGAGTTGTTCATTTTAACAAGTGAATATATCTCCACGCTTTTTGACTTGAAATTATTTGTAAAACTTTACTAAAGTTTCTAATTATGTAAAATAGACCTTTATCTATACGATTTTATACTTTGAAGAAAAAAAAAGAATATCTTTTCCTGTCTTATTTAACTAGTTATATGGAGCTCTAAAATACTGCTGCTTTCAGTTAGCCATTCAGGCTCTTCCCCAGCTCTACTCTGGTTTCTGAGGGCTTTTAATATTGGTCACAATTTTATAGGATAGTTGACAATTGTAAAGGTGACTGGGCAGTGGTTGCATAGTGATGGAGACATAATGTTTATGTTGCAGATGGAGTTTCGTATGTTTGTAATAATCAGGTTGGGTGTGGGGTGTTTGAAGGACTTGATGTTAGGTTTTTTTATTCTTTCATGAGTTGAAGGATGCCTAGGTCTTTTAAGAAAGTACCCATGTAAGATGAAAGAGGGCCAAAATAATTACAATTGATATCATCTAGAGAATATGTTGATAAATACATCAAAAACTAAGCATATGAGATTTGGGAGACATAAACTGAAAGGTGAATATTTAATACAGCACACAGTGATTGAAACTGTAGACTCATTTAAGGACCTGGTTATATGGGTAGATTCAGTTATGAGTTTTTCTAATCATATCAACTAATTGGCTAATAATAGCTATACAACTATAGGTTGTATAAAAAGATTTATAAAGTCTAGGAAATCAAACATAATGAAGTCATTGTTTGTTAGTGACATTAGACCCAAACTTGAGTATGGAATAACAATATGGAAAGCCTATAGGAAAACAAGCATGAAAAAAAATGGAAAGAGTACAGCAGAAATATACTAAGGGCATACATGGATGTGAAAATCTAGGTTATGAAAGACTAAAATATCTGAACTTGTACAGTGTCTCTTACAGATATTTAAGAGGAGATCTTATTCAGGTATATAGGGCATTTAGGGACAACTACCTCTGGAAATGTTTGGGGTTATCAAAAAGTACTAGAGAATCATCAGATAACCTCCATAGAAGATTATAGAGGAATGAGAAGTGGACTAATTGGTTCTCTGACAGAGTAGCTGATGCTTGGAACAGACTACTAAATTACATTAAAGCAAGTACTAGTTTAGATATTTTTAAGAACAGCCTGGACATTTATTATGGGAACAAATGTTTTGGCATATGGGCAAGCTAGAAGGGCTTTAATGCCCATGCTTGAAACATTTGTATGTATGCATGTATGTATGTATGTATGTATGTATGTATGTATTTAGAATGATTATGTTATTATTTTTGGACAGTTGTTAAGTATGTTAGTGATTAATGATTTGAATTTATTTAGGAAAGAAAGGGGTGTTAGATAGGCTGTAATGATCAGTAGCTGCTTCCCTTTGTTCACAGGTTCATAGTTTTATACTAGGCTAATGACCACCATGGTCTTTACAAGCCTAGCCATGCAACTCAACCCAGTTTTGTCTCTAAGTTCCTTGCATGCCTATATGGTGAGGTATATTGTTAAGGAAGAAGTCAAAGGTTATGTGGGGAGTATGTCAGTTGAGGATTAATTTACTGTCAACCTCTGTCCATCAGAGACATGGGGTTAGACTGGGGGTGAATTTGAGATTTCAAATCCAGCACTCAAGGTTTTGTTTGAATTGGGTCAGGGATGAACTCTGCTTCATATAGCTGGGGAGTGCAGAGATCCTTTGAGACACATATCTGTTCCTCCAGCATGTTCTATTTATGTTGCAGACAAAGTTCTTGTCCTTGGATTTAGTATTTCTGGTGTTGTTTATTTAGTGGATGTGCAAGAGATCAGAGGATGCCTTATATGCCAGGCATAGATAACCTCTCAGTAATCTGTAGGAGATGGATTACAAAGATAGGGCCTTAAGGCAATCTGTGCATGACAGGGTGTTCATACTCGGGACTCTCCTGGTGAGGAACCTTTGAGGGCATTCTAATTGTTGCAAGTGCCTGGCAAGGTACATGCCAAAGGGTTCATTGTGTTCACTGATGGCTGTTGGGTCTGATAAGGGCTGAGTGGAGTGGTAGTATAACTTCCTTAGATCTGGATTCCATACCCTTGCTTAAGAACTGGGTGACATTGAATGATTCTCTTACTATCTTGGCTAAGTATTGATCAAAGGCCAGATTGCTGTCAACATATGTTCCCAGATCCCTAACTATCAGGTCAACAGTTAGGGTGTTTTATTGATGGAGTAATTAGCTTGGGTGGACAGTTTCTCAAAGGGCACTATAATGCATTTCTTCATGTTGAGTTTTAATCTATGACTTTCACACCAGTCATTTGTATTAGTTCTTCTTGTAGGATGTTGGTGTCATGGGGGGGGGATACATATGATGGCTCCCAATTTACAGTCATCTAAGACCCTGGTGAGCTGGAGGTCTTTGACATTAGCCTTAACTTTCAAAAAGTAGATGCCAAACAAAAACATGCCCAACATGGAGCCCTGTGGTACTCCAGTAGTGACTGGTCTCCTGGTGGGAGGTGATCTCACCGATCCTGCCTTTTTGGGTCCTATCTCTGAGCCAGCCAGCAATCCAGTAAGTTAATTTATTTATTTATTTTTTATTTTATTTTACATTTGTTAACTGGGAAAGTCTGACTGGATACATGTCCATTTTCAGCAGAGGCCTGGGGAGAAAAGCTTCAGATATACATAAACAAGTGTAATTACAGTGAAATTCTTATTTTGTATTTTAACAACATAGATATTTGTTTAATGCTATATACACACAATTACAGGTTTTTGTGAAGTACATACATGAAATGGATGGAAGTTAATAGGTAAGGAGGAAATAGTTGGAGATCACATCTGAGAAGGGGAAACATTTAGCCTTAAGGTGGTTGAGGAGGAGATAGTTAGAGATTATATCTGAAAAAGATAAACACATAGCCTTAAGGTGTTTAACATACATGCTATCAATCTTATTTCAAATCTTACCAGCAGGTGAGAGACAAATTAATTGTACCCATTTTAAGGATCAGTGTTTTATACTTGTAGCTAGGTTCTCATATATAGTTTCTGTTTGAGTAGATTAGTCAGGGTTTTTACATGGACAAATCTAATGCGTTTTTAGGTATTTCCTTAGGGATATTTTGAATTGGGGTGAGGAGGACAGAGTAGTAAGTTCAGCAGGGAGTAAGTTCCAGTTTTTACCAACAGAGTTGGAGAATAGTGATTCACCAATATGAGCTGTGAGCTTTAGTAGTTTGTACTAGCATTCTGTTGGAAGAGCGGAGGGCTTTTAAGTTATTGTAGGGAGTGATAATATTTTTCAGTATGGGTGCACTGTTTGGTTGGAATAGAATTTTGTGAATGACTATAAGTTGGTTATATTGAAGTTGATAGGGTAGTTCTAGCCAGTCTAGGGATTGAAGGCTTAGGCAGTGATGGGTTCTATAAGCTGAACCTGTAGCAAATCTGGCTATATTATTGTAGCATCTACTAAGTTATTGAGGTTTGATTTGCTTAGGTTTACAAAGATGGGTGAGGCGTAAAGAAGGGTTGATAGCAGGTGTGTCCAGGCAATAACAGCTCTGGCAGCTGGGGTTAGGAATTGTTTAATCCTGTATAAAGAGCCTATTTTTTTATTAAGTGTTTTGATAGTTTTGTCTATGTGAGCATCAAACTTTAGTTTGTTGTCGATGATTACCCCTAGTAGTACAAGGTTCTGGGGAAATTATGGTGCCATTGTTAGATGTTATGGTGAGAGGTGGTGAGGAGGCTTTGCGAGTAGGGGAGAAGAGTAATAGTTTGGTTTTATTTGGGTGTAATAGTAGTCAGTGACTAGTGAGCCAGTTCTCTACTTTACTGAAAGTAATTTGGGTTAAGGACTGTAAGTCTGTGGGTGAGGTGGCAGAGCAAATTAGTGTGGAGTCATCTGCATACTGAATACATATTGCATGTGTGATGATTTTGTGCAGGTCATTAAAGAATATGGAGACTAGGAGGGGACCTAATATATGTCCTTGGCGGACTCCAAGGGTGACTAGTAATAAGGGGGATAGGTTATCTTTCCATAGTACAGCTTGTTGTTCGGCACTCATGTAAGAATAAAACCAGCTAATTGCTAGGTTGTCTATAGAGTGATTTTCGTATGTCCAGGAGTAGTTGGTGATTTACCATGTCAAATTCCATGGATAGGTCTAGAAAGAGAACTGAGGAGAGCTTGTTGTCATTACGGTTTTGATTTACTGTGTGAGAGAAGGAGAGAAGGGCTGAGATAGTACTATGGGAAGGTCTAAATCCATTCTGGGAGGAGGCTCGGAGATTGTTCTGATTCATCTAGCCTAGAAATTGCTTATGGATGCATTTTTCCATTATTTTAGCAAGGGGAAATAGGATGGCAATAGGTCTACAGTTTGAGAGTTCAGTGGAATGTCCACCTTTGTTAAGAGGAATAATGTGTGAGATTTTCCAGATGGAGGGGATGTAAGATTCGAGAATAGTTTGATTGATTAAAATTGAAATCGGATATGCTATTTCATTAGTAGCTTTTTGGAGAAACTCTGTGGGTAGCAGGTCTGCTGAAAGGGTGGTGGGTTTCAGTTTTTTAAGTAGGGACTTAATAAATGATGTTGGTACTGGATCAAACATGAAGGGGATTTTATTTTCTTGTGGGGGTATGGTAGTACTAGAGGTAATGGGAGATAGTTGGTTGGCTATGGATTGCACGGTTTGTATAAAGAAAGTGTTAAAGGTATTAGCAATAATTTTAGGAGGTTGTTGTAGGGTAGTTAAGGGGGTAGGGGTTGATGATTTACCTGGGTGGAGGAGTCTATTTAAAGGAAATTTAATAAGCGGATCTATGCACACCTTTATAGTATTAGGACAAAAGATGAAAAAAATGCACTATACAGATATATAAAAAATGTGGAGATAGGCATCATTTCAAGTTTGCAATAATTGATAGTGTTCAAACTGACATTAGGGGGGAGATTTTAAGGGCTTACTATCATATAAAGAGTATTGGTGGCAGGTGTTATTGGACTCTTCAACTCCACCATGTCTTAATGATGTCATCTTGACCAAACCCCTGCTAGTTATGGACTGAATTCACAAAATTGTATATCGCTATCTTAGATAATAGTTCTGTGAATGTTGATAAAATACTATGTGTAGTACTATATGCCATATGTTGTTATATGATGGAATTTTTTCACTTTCATCAGTAATACTAGGATAGTTGTACATATTGGAAATGGTATAAAACCATTATATCTTGCTAGTTTGATAGATTTTTTTTAGATTGCGTTTATATGTAAAGGACATTATAGGACAGTATGAGCAGCAGATGTTAGAATTGTGTTCCGATTATTTATAAACTATCTAAGCATTATCAGTTTATTTTATCTGTACAATTCTTATACTTTTAAGATTTTAATGTGCATTTTTATACAGTTGTTTCATATACATATATCATGGCTATTATAAGCTCATTGAGATTTGAATGATATGTTATTTGTTTTTGTATAATTGCACTTATTTGTTGGTGTCATATGCCTTTAAAGAAAAAGCTTTATCAGTATGTTGGCGCCAAAAAGTTTATTTAAAAGTTGGGAGGTTTACCGTTCTTTGTTCTGATGAAGCTTGCTGTCTTGCAAGTGAAAGTGCTTAACTTTTGGATATACAATGTACTTGTTCAATAAAATTTTAGCTTGTTTTGTGGACCTCGTTGAATACTTGTTAAACGTTTTTCCGATTGGTTTTGTGTTGGCAGAACTGCTGCTTTTCAGAGAGGTTCTCGTTTCAAGACACTGAGGACTTTAACATTCTGTTTTAGTTTTTGGTTCAGCAGTGCACCGGAACATTATTTTGGTTTTATTCTTTCAAGTTTTTCCTCATGGAGTCTGATGGAGACGATAACCCATGCACTCCCCCCAGACTGCAATGTGGAGAGTTGGCTCGAGTACAGGCAGAGCTTACACAGCTGCAGGGAGAAGTAAGCAGACTATCCAATTTATTAGCTAGATTTGGTAACTTTGTTACCGCTAGCAGCAACAATGTTTCTGGTAATGTTGTACTATTTTCTTAGACACCAGTTGTTGACAAGACCAATGGCATGCACTCTAGGGATTTGAGGGTATTATATAATAGTTCAGATAACAACTTGAACAATTCTAATTGCACCTCACATTCACCCGGGATACCTAACGGCCAGGGAATGGTAAAGACTGTTTAAGATCGATTGACTTACCAGTCACTTGTCAGTCTATAGACAAAAAGAATAGTACCAAGTTGGGTATGTCGGATTTTACTTTTGACTGGTCTTTTGGAGACCTAGACCTAGAAGCAAAGCATGTGGGAACTAAACCAAAGAAAGTCATGTCCCAAAAGACTCATGTTCACCAAGAACATAGTACTGGTATCGACAAAAGAACTGGGACTGTAGTAGATGTACCGAACAATGCTGACAGAACAAGTGGTAATTCGAATCAGCTTTTAAAAACATTTTTGGACAAAAATTGTGTGTTTGATAATAATAACACAAGATTTGACAATAGTAGTTCTTCTGTTCCAAAAGGAATACTTAAGGATATAATTTATGCACTGGGTAAGAAATTGAACAATATTAATAATATTAAATTGGATAATGCTTATTTTAATAAATGTATGGAACACAATATAGGTTTTTTAAATGTCCTATGGTAATAGAACTAACTGACATTGTTGTACAACAGTTTAATTTGTTTTTTGACCAATTTGGTTTCAAGTATATGCAAATGTTAATTAAATTTAATGATGAAAAATTAGTGAAACTTATGCATGAAGTGGAAGAGTTGAATGAGAGTATACGGAATGATGTATTGTTCCCGCAATGGGAAAAACTTTATGTTAAACAGTTTAATATAGCGGATAATGTTATAAAACAAATACACACTTGTAAAAAATAAGAAATTTTACAGAGATATGGACCAATATAGTAAGGGAAGGGTATATTTATGAGATAAATATAAAGTGGACAACAAATATCCCAAAAATGTATTTAGTGAGGAATTTGACAATGGTAATTCCCTATATGAACATCAGAAGAACAATCATTCACACAATGTTTTTTCAAACAGACAACAGGGGAAGATGGAAAGATTGGAAATGGGGAGGGAATTGGAGAAGGCAAACATATCAGGAGTATCAGGGACATCGTTAGCTAGCCATGTGCAAGCGAGTTCAATTAAAAAAGGGGAAAATGAGATACTGATGAGGAACAATTATATGTTTAACCATACTAGTGAGACGATCATTCAAGAAGGTGTAGTATATAGTTACAATAACTTTAACATTTACAATTATATTGAGTATCCACTGAAAACTGTCCATTTTGACTTACTTTCTAAAGGGATGAAATTCATCCCTACTGTAAAATTCAGACTTGTTGACTGTATTAGTGAGATCAAAAGATACATAAGGAAATTTAATTTAAGTATTATGTGTAAGAATTCCATCAAGGATGTAAGCAATACTAAACAAGATCATTTTTGTAAAGGGTTAAAAAAGAAGAGTACATATGTGCCCCCTATGCACCCTGTTATATCAGTCTATGACAAGTCAGTAACACAGCAGATCTACAGATTACAAAACCATATTTGTAGTAAAAGGATTAACTGTAATTTATCCTTAGAAGAACATAGGGCTCTTCAGGACTTAAGAAATGACAGGAACATCAGGGTAATGAAAGCCGACAAAGGAGGCGGTATTGTCATATTTGACAGTACAGTCTACTCCACTAGACTTTATGACATATTACAAATGTCTGGAAACTATGAAACAGTGTCAATGAATGAGATAAATATTGCTTACAGAAGAATCGATCTACATCTGGAAGAATTTTTGATTGATAATAGAATAACGATAGATACGTACAATTACATTAAAGTGGAACATCTCAAGCTAGCATCTATAGTAGGGATTCTGAAAGTCCATAAAGATATAGTTGACCCCCCATTCAGACCGATCATCTCAGGTAGTCAGTCTAAAACCTTCCCCATGGGGTCTGTCATCGATACATATTTGAAACATATCTATAACAAAATTCCACATATGGTGAAAGACTCTTGGGAATTTTTGAAGAAATATCCCATTTTTATTCAGAGGAATGAGTTGATATTTGTTACTATAGATATTATAGATCTGTTTTATTGTATTCCCAAGATGGAAGGTTTAGAGGCGTTTGCTAATAGTATACACAAATATGCAGACCTTGAATGGGATAAAGTATGCCTATTATTGGATATGATGTCAATTGTCCTAGAACACAATTACATCCAATTCGAAGGTGAACTTTTCAGGAAAACCAGAGGCATTGCTATAGGAGCAGCATGTGCCCCCATATACGCTAACCTGGTTATGCTGGATTGGGAGGAGACTAAGGTGTTCAACAGTCACTATATGCAACATATAATATATTATTCCCGATTATTTAGATGATATATACGTCTTATGTGAAGGAAGTAAAAATACATTGGATCAATTTTTAGAATATCTTAATCAGAATAGTAATTATTTAAAATTCACCTCTTCTAGTAGTGACCAAGGTGTACCTTATTTGGATACATATGTTTCCAAAATGGGAATTGGGTTTAAATCAAGAATTCATAGGAAGAATACTTTTTCCAATAGCTATCTTGAATTTTCTAGTAACCATCCCAGGAATAGATTTACTAACATCTACAAAGGGCAGATAATACTTGCCATCAGAATGACTTCTGTGTATGAAGACATGATAGAGGAAGTGGCATATATTACGACATTGTTCAAGGATAGAGGGTACGATGCAAAGATGATGACCAGAGTTAGTCAGTCGGCTATCAAAGGATGGGGATGTAAATATAAAGCCCTGTTGGGCATCCAATTTGAACCAGGGATGGCTGATGGATCAACAGCGCACACTTTAGTGGATAGTCCATCTTATGGCAAAAGATGTGTGCTGGAATAT
Source organism: Protopterus annectens (assembly GCF_019279795.1). Classification (NCBI taxonomy): domain Eukaryota; kingdom Metazoa; phylum Chordata; order Ceratodontiformes; family Protopteridae; genus Protopterus; species Protopterus annectens. The sequence goes on from NC_056728.1 coordinate 1,359,301,834, forward strand.
GGACCATACGTTGGAAAAGTTAAGAACATTTTGATAACAAATTGGAATATTATTTCAATTGATGAGGAATTAGTTAGAATATTGGGGTCAGGAACCAGGTGTGTGTTTAAGATGGGTAACAATATTAAGAGGTATTTAGAAAGAAGTAATTGGAATTCTCTGTCCCACAATTCACATACTAAAACATGCGGAAATTGTAAACAATGTAATTTTATCTTCCAGGAAAAAAAGCCTGGTGTTGGAGAATATAAATAGTACAAGAATTAAATTTAAACAGGGAGATTGTTGTACTAATATGATTATATATTTGGCTAAGTGCATGGTATGTCCAGGATATTATATAGGTAAAACTGAAAGGAAATTTAATAAGCAGATATATGCACACCTTTATAGTATCAGGACAAAAGATGAAAAAAATGCACTATACAGACATATAAAAAAAATGTGGAGATAGGCATCATTTCAAGTTTGCAATAATTGATAGTGTTCAAACTGACATGGGGGGGATTTTAAGGGCTTACTATCATATAAAGAGTATTGGTGGCAGGTATTATTGGACTCTTCAACTCCACCATGTCTTAATGATGTCATCTTGACCAAACCCCTGCTAGCTATGGACTGAATTCACAAAATTGTATATCGCTATCTTAGATAATAGTTCTGTGAATGTTGATAAAATACTATGTGTAGTACTATATGCCATATGTTGTTATATGATGGAATTTTTTCACTTTCATCAGTAATACTAGGATAGTTGTACATATTGGAAATGGTATAAAACCATTATATCTTGCTAGTTTGATAGATTTTTTTAGATTGCGTTTATATGTAAAGGACATTATAGGACAGTATGAGCAGCAGATGTTAGAATTGTGTTCCGATTATTTATAAACTAGCTAAGCATTATCAGTTTATTTTATCTGTACAATTCTTATACTTTTAAGATTTTAATGTACATTTTTATACAGTTGTTTCATATACATATATCATGGCTATTATAAGCTCATTGGGATTTGAATGATATGTTATTTGTTTTTGTATAATTGCACTTATTTGTTGGTGTCATATGCCTTTAAAGAGAAAGCTTTATCAGTATGTTGATGCCAAAAAGTTTATTTAAAAGTTGGGAGGTTCACCGTTCTTTGTTCTGATGAAGCTTGCTGTCTTGCAAGTGAAAGCGCTTAACTTTTGGATATACAACGTACTTGTTCAATAAAATTTTAGATTGTTTTGTGGACCTCGTTGAATACTTGTTAAACATTTTTCCAATTGGCTTTGTGTTGGCAGAACTGATGCTTTTCAGAGAGGTTCTCGTCTCAAGACACTGAGGACTTTAACATTCTGTTTTAGTTTTTGTTTCAGCAGTGCACCGGAACGTTATTTTGGTTTTACATATTAGACTTGTCAGACTGAGGGGTCTGTAGTTCCTGAGGTCATTTGATGGTCCACCCTTATGAAGAGGGATGACCATTGTGGCCATCCTTTCATTTAGCATGTAACCTGTGTTGAGGCTGTAGTTAAACAGTGCCTCAAGTGCTCCTGCTAGGTCATGTTTTAGGCTATTTGAGGCAACTGGGGGTATTGAGAGGAGCCTCTGAAGCAGTGTTTTTGGCCTTAGCAAGTGCCACTAGGACCTGCTGTCTGTTGATATTTGGGAGGGATATGTTAGATGACATTTCACAGGGGGTATGCGTGGGGTAGGGATAAAGTTAGAGCTGTGAGATGGAGATTTTAGGAGAATCCAGTTAGGACTGCAGTCTGACAGGGAGTTCCTTGGGCAATGACTTTTGGGTTTATGATATTTATGTACATAATTACAGATCCTCCATCAGATTGTTTACCTGGTCTGGCATAACTGACATACTTGCAGGAGGTTAGAAAGTGCTGGAAGTTATGGGAGTCTTGTTTGACCAGTATTCTGTGACTGCTTGAATGTCTGGATTGTGCTGTGAAATAAAAACACTTATGTGGTCTAGCTTGTTTGCGGTGTTGTGTGCAGTGAGGAGGGCATGGGCCAGTGTAGGAAGAGATAAGTTCTAATGTTGAAGAAAGGCAGTTGCTGGGCCTGGGTTGTGTTTAATGCCACTGTTTATAAGGAGTATTAAAATTATGGAGGATAGTCTGAAGGCGGTCTTTGGTGTTTTAGGCAGAGAGAGAAATGTTTCTAAGCTATAGTAATTATATAGAAGAGTGATCCTGACTGTGGTGAGCTAGGGAGTGGGTTTGGTCTGATTACTGGGGGGCTGTTGTGGTGGTGGTTTGTGTGTGTGTGTAAGTTATGGAAATTGGGGTAATACATGGTGAAGTGATGACTGATTGGGTAAGCCTTTTGTGAAGATGTTTGGTATTATTGGATGAGGAAAGAAGGAGGAGGTGGAACAGGGTAGGTTGTGGAAGAAGGAACGATTTACTGTTTGGATGTGTATTGTGTTTGTATAGGAAATTGTAAACAGGAGATACGACTTCTAATAATATTGTAGTACTGACTGTGAATGCAGTTAGATAAGAGGGTTATGTGCTTTCATGGTGGTGTCTTCTTAAGAAGTGTGCCTTGCAGGTCTGACAGTGGGTGGAGATCAGAGCAAATATATTGAGTGGTCTTGGGGTGTGCCGGGGAATTGGGGGTAGAAGGGGAGTGAAGCAGGACACAACTCCCATGTTCTTGGGATTTAATCGGTCAAGGCGTTTAAGTAGCAGTGAGCTCACAATGTGTAGGTAGAAATGCACAAATTGTTTAGAAATTCGAGCTTGGAGAAAAGAGGCCTAGCCAATAATTGTATGACAGCTAAGCAGTGTATGTTGTTTCACCGCTTTAATGGGGTACGGTAGTTCTGCAAAGTGTGAGGATAAGTACTACTGGGTATTTCTCAGCTGTTTCATCAGGCTACACTTATAATACCCTAAAGGAAATCTAACTATGGAGATGGAAGTTCTTTAAAAGGAAGAGTCAAGCAAATAGCATCCATGGAAATTCTATCTGCCCTAACATAGTTATAAAACAGAAAACCAGAAGTGTATGGAACTAAACAGAATTATCAGAATAAGTGGGAAATGCACATGTGTTTTTCTTTTTGCTTGCTTTTAATTTGTTAAGATGCCTGTGGGAAGAGTTTTGGCAGAATTCACTGCACGACTGATGTTTGTTTACAGTATGAGGACAGACCCATGTTACTTGGCAAAGAAATGAAATACCTGAGGCAGAAAAACAAACAGTGTAAGAAATAATGATGGGAGAGTACATTTAATGTAGCAGGAAGAAGAGAAAAGTATTTATGTTTCACTTTAGATACTGTACACAGAAATACTATCACACAACAGACATGTAAACAAATACAGTACAAAAAGCTACTAAAGGTTTAAATGCAAAGACCACTGTTATAATCCCCCATTAAGTAAAAATTAAGCCTGAGACAATGCTTACTTCATGCAAAGAAATAAATGAAGCTTGTCATAAAATGCAAGCAAACCTCCTGTAATACAGAAATGATACAACTATCTATAGTGTGCTCTAATATGATCAATTTTTGTTTACCAATCTACATGTTAGAGCGGGAACTAAATACACATATTTCAACAGTTCTTAGCTAATGAACTACTAACAAAAAGCTTATTCTGAACACTTCCAAAACTAAAACAATGCTGTTTGGCACCTCACCTAAATGATGGAATAACATTCAGTCTTTTCATATCCATGACCATCTTGGCAATCCCAATTAATCAAGTCACCTTCTCCAAATATCTTGGTATGTGGCTTGATCCATCACTAAACTTTCACTTTCACCTAGAACAAATATGGAAGAAAATAACTCCTTCTAATGTTGGTCCTATAACATTTCCCCTTTTCTTTCCAAGCCAACTAGGAAAGCCAAAAACAAGGGAATTTTACTAATGTAGCTTACATATGGACTTCCACTGTTTACAGCACCATCCAAGGAAAAGAACCTCCTCCGTCATGCAGACTGTAAGGAACTCTATGTGCCATTTGATTACCCTTCTCCTCTAGAAATGGGCATGACTGTATTACCCTTAATAAAGCCAATAGGATTCCTATCCAACAGAGTGCCAACCTGCTTCTTTGATCACAACCCTACAAGCTCCTCGCAGAGCACTCCTTTCCTTCCATCACCTCCAACCTTTTCAGACAACCCCCTACTTACAATCAAAGAAGTCTTAACCACTCTGATCAATTTCTTCAATAACCCAGAACCAGACTTCATTGCACTAACTATGCCTTCTCCATACCAGATTCCAAACTCTGGGAATCCCTCCTTATTAATCTTAAAGACCTCCCTTAACACCCCTCATTCCATTCTCAGATTAAACATCATCTGAAGTCAGAGACTATTACCAAATGCTTTCCCTCTGGACACATCGAATAAGTCCCCACTCTCCCGTTTGTCAGTCAGGCACCTCTGCCTTCTCCCATTATCTCTTCCACATTGTATTCATTGTATAATACAATATTAATTATTAATTATATTTATTGTATATAGCTAATTTTTGTGTGCCCTTACCCACTTTTGCTATATTTTACACTTTGTGTTTTACTTTTTCTTCTTTCTTCCCTACACTAACCATCCCTTCCCATTGACCCGTATACTGTGTACTTTGTTATCAATACTGTTATTAATATAATGGTATCTTCACACAACATTTTCTTTGCATTTATAATACTTGTTAACTTGCTTGTCGGCTGTCATTTATATTTGTATGGGTTGAGACTGAAATAAGTTCATCTGGATCAGTGCTCTACCCTGTTTACCAAATTGAATAAATACATAAATAAATAAATAAATGTATGGGGGTTGTTGCACTGGGCAAACAAATGAGACTGAGGTGTTTCATTTATACCTATGCAAACTATAGCAGTGCCATAACAACTACAGTCTGTAGCAAAATACTACGTAAGATTTACCAATAATTAACTTGTAAGATACTTAAATATCAAACTTCTCAGGCATGGTATTTAAATTTAGGTATAAATTGAGAAGTATTTTTGTGAATGGAAATGAAGTACTGTCACTTTAAAAAATAGTGTCAATTTATTTATTATTTAATGGAATCATTACTTAAGGACATATTTTAGATTGCTCTGTTTTCTCCTTGATGGCTGTTGTACCAAAGTTCCTGATGCATTTCAACTAATTTCTTAATAACTATTAACATTCAAACATACGTTTTATTTAATAATTTCAATATTGTTTGGAGTTTATGTATTACAATGGGTTACTGGTGTAAATGACAAAAGTGGTGTCATTGTGGGGGTGGTATGCAGGGTTGGGTCTTCTGCCATGTCAGGGTATCAGGATTAGTGGAGGGTAACTGATATTGCAAGGAAAATTCAGTGCAAGCCTATTTATTTATTTATTTTTCTTTCTCTCTCTATAAATATATATATATATATATATATATATATATATATATATATATATATATTTTTTTTTTACTGGGATAGAACGTTGATAAATTTTGACCAGTTTTAGGCTCAGCCCAGTTGAAATACAAAACCTTTCACAAACAAAATAATGCAGAAATGTAAGCAATAGCAGAGTAGTTTAGACTATATACAAAGAAAAACTGTAAATATGCCTTCCAATGAACAAGTAGAGTGGAATGCACAGTGTGAGGTTATGAGGGGTCTGCCCTATTACATTCTTCAGGTGCCATAATCTTACTTGTTGGCCAAGGAAGGAGAGTTCCACCTACTGAATGTTGACAGGTCAGTGTTAGGAGATGTTCTGCTGGGTGGTAATTTTACCCAGAGCTGTGGCAGTAATGTTTGGGTGACCTGCGTACTGGGGATACATATTTCATGTGTTATGCTGTGGAAGTAATAAACTTATTAATTGTCATTATTTTTGGATTATTGACAAAGTTACTGTGATGTTACTACTGTGGGTTATGTTTAATGGGGACACAACTAGCACAGTACAAAGGTGTGCACAAAATCGACTTGTATTCAACAGTCACCCAGAATGGTACTCTTTCTTTGTTGTGTCCAAATATCCTCACCAATTTGCACTACCCCATGCAGGTGTTGGGGAAGCATGTGCAGTAGTTCCAAGGGGTTGGGAATGGGGAACTTCTCAGTTTTAGGCTTTGGATCCCATGGGTTCTTCAATAAGCTCACCTGACTAGCCGTATGGAATAAACAGTGTAGGGAATGTGCATTCTGTAGCCTGTGTAACAGTTTGGATGATCACTTTCACACAGCCTTACCATGGCATTGCATGTCAGGCTTATAATACTTCCTTCAGTATATGTGTGTGTGGATGGGGGGGCAGAAAGACATATCCACATAGAAGAGCATCTGTGTCTGGCATGGTTGCATTCACATCTTTTTCTTTTGTGATGTTTTGTGGTAGGCCCACATCTATCTGTGCACTCCACTGTTGTCGTCTACTAAGTGCTACAAGGATGATGCAATTATGGGCCTGGATATGGTGAAGTGATACAACTATGGGCCTGGATATGGTGAAGTGATACAACTATGTGCCTGGATATGGTGAACAACATAGGAGCAGTGTGTGTCACTAGCAGGGAGTTTAATACACAGTAGCAGTCATTGCCTGCACTGGAGCTGTGCCACCTTTACAATAAAGGGTTGAATCAAGATGCTGGTGCAAAATATATTAGTGCTTCAGAGACTGCATGGAAACGTTATGTTTAATGGCAGTCTATGCGCATACATATGCCAGGAACTGCCTCACATAAACCCATGTGTGCACCCTGTGTCCTCCTCCAAGGTAGTCTGTCACCCTTGACCCATATGGATTACATACCTGGTGGCACTACACATGACACATATACACAAATCCAGATGTGCAAATGGACAGCCTGACAAAGCTATTGCAAGAGAAGATTGGTCTCAAGAACTCTGGCACACTGCATGTGTAACTATATGCATCTGTACCTGTATAGGAGTATACCTTGTGTGACCTTACAGTGTCTTACATGCATATTTCTTTGCCATTGCAGGTTGTCATTCCTGATGGTGGGAAACACTGAAAAGCAAAATTTCTCATACAGATAATGAGATCATGCTATGAGCCCTCCATCAGCATGGTTGGCAGGTACTCCATCATGAGAGGTCTGACTAGGCTTTAGGTGCATATATCTGGTGAGGCATGATAGATGACATCAATGCTGTTGGTGGCCAAAACTGGTCAAGTCTAAAGATGGATAGACACTGGTGCCAAGTTGCAGAGGACATTGCACATATACATCTGTGATGCCCCAGGCAGGTTTATCTAAATACGTATTAATATCTGCAATAGTATCACACAGCATGATAATAGAACATACAAACATGATTTCTATGTTTCATAGGAATATCAGGTGTACAGATCGAAAGGCCATATGCCCAAGTTACGTTAACCATTATTTTTCCTATAGCATTCTATAAAACTAGAGTATTTTCTCTGGGTGCCAGGTGTTGGTGAAATATTTTGCTTAGTTTGAATAATTTCTTGTTGTTTTCCAGGTACTGTCTTATCAAGTTTGTTCTCTGTGTATATAGGCCTTTCTAATATCAGGTAACTGTCTGGGTCTGATGATGATGACAGCCAAATCTTGGCATAGTCAGGATTCACTGTGCCAGTGGAAGTCCTGTAAAATGTGATGGCCAGATTTCAATTTTATTCTACAGACATAGCTCCTGTGCCTGTACAACTCACCACACAGAACCAGGATAACATCTTTAGACAAGAAAATGCAGACACAGCTGCCCAGGGAGTGGCATTGTCACCATCCATGATTTGCTGTGTATTGGGTCTGTAACTATCCCAGAAGAAGGTGCCCCCATAGATGGGACATGTGCATTCAGTGCATATATCTCTTGGCTGTGCCCTGGAACTGTCCACCATCATCTGTTGCAGCTGTGACCCAACACACATGCATTTGCAGTTTCTGTCTCTACATAGTTACAAGAAACCAGAAACACCACTTGCTCTGTGGCCAGTCTATCCATTTCCTCCAATCTCCCACTCATGCTGCACACACACACACTCACACACACACACACACACACACACACTGTCACCTGACAACCTATGTATGATGCACATTGTGGCCAGCTTATGCATGATACAGCATAACCTGTGTGTAGTGTTGCATGCATCATTTTTATTTTATATGTGCATCATTACTCTTGTCCTTAGTTATAAATGAGATACTCCATCTCAGCTTATGCCAAGGCATAATGCACCCACCTCCATATGACAAAGTAATCCCTTACAGCAGGCTCCTCACTGATGAGTCTGGTACTTCCTCCTCCAGGATGTCTCTGCCCTTTACTGTTTGCTTATCAATATGTTATTTAACATTACACACACACACTTCAGAGATTGTACCACATGTGGCCAGGTCATATCACAATGCAATGCCAGATACATCCAAGCAGCATCAGAGGGACTTTATTAGGCCACACACACAGTTAACAATGACACAGCACTGTGATAAGGCATTATTGTACACATGTTCTGCCATAGTCTGTGGGTTTCTAATTGATGTCATTAGTCATGGCCCCATGGCATATCTGGCATCACCAATAAGAAGCCCTTGTAGAAAATCATCCAACACAAACTGCTGGTATACGTCACACATGTTTAACATGGGAGTTATGGGTACCATCTGGGTGGGCTGCAGACACATTGTTTATTATTTATGCTTTACAAACCACCTGACAGTCAATGGAATGGAATCCATTGCAGCTGATATACAGCTGCCCCTGTTCCTCAGGTGGGACCTTTATTGCAATGTGAGTGAAGTCTATGGCTTCCAGTGTCTCAAAGAAGTGGACTACATCACAAAATGCCTGCATGATGTTGCCTGCCTCCTCTGTGGTACATGCAGACTACATATACCCCCCACATGCTGCAGCATGACATTGAGGAACTCATGGCATATGCTTGAGGCAGATGCTTAGGATATACCCACCATGTTTCCTGTTGGCCAATGAAAAGATTATAGCTAGATTCTCAAAACCACACATACAGTAGTGTCCACAAGGAAACTAAATGCATATGAGGGCAACACATTTTGATCAGCTCCTGCATGATGACCTAACCCACATGGTAGTGTACACAATTTCTGTGTTATGGAGGCCATGGTAGGTTAGGTGTGGATGGATGACCCAGCACCACCAAGGGTGAAGACACTCTGCACTATGACTGCCAGCACTGATAACATTCTTTTGCATATACATACTGACTAATAGTGCAGCTACCATGCACATGTTTTCGCTGTCTATCTATAATGCCAAGATTTCGCCAAGGTGAGCAACCCTTGTGGCAGCGTGTCTCAGAGCAGAATATATATGTTTCATAACCACTCTCCCATATTGTTGACTCTCATTTACATCTGGGATTGGCCTTATTTTAATACTGCTGCTCAGTTAATCCTCATTTACATTTCATTTGCATATTATGCAGGCCATGGGATTTCTTGTTTTTTCATAATCACGCTGAGTGTGTAGCAGAATCACCCCCACCAACTTGGCACATGGAATCACTTTGAACAAATGTGGCTACTGCAATGTAAAAACTGATTTTGAATCCCAAATTGTAGAATAGTGTGTGTGTGTGTGTGTGTGTGTGTGTGTGTGTGTGTGTGTGTGTATGTGTGCGGGTGTGTGTGTGTGTGTGTGTGTCATATTTTTACGAAGCGTTTCAAGGTCGGCATGTGCATATAAATAGCAAGCATGTACTTGCTTCAGTGCCATTTTGAGAGTGCAGCCAGAGAGTGATCATGTATGAGTGTAATAGCTAGTTTGCTTATAAGTTTATCTAAGTAAAAGTCATTAATCCTCAATCCAGATGTGTTTGTACATAATAAAGCTGCTTGAACAGAACCCACAAAGACTCATCTTTTTTATCCTGACTGGATGAGTGACATGGTGTCAGAACCGGGATTCCAGAGACTGCTTTTCAGAACTATGAGGTGCAGAGATAACAGTGAAGGTAAAATAAGAGAAATGAGCATGAAAAAAGGTCCAGAAATGAACCAAAGGTTATGAAAACTTGCATAAATGATTTATTTTATAAAAAAGATGAAGCGGAGCATTACAAGGGCACAAACTGCATTATTAAACAAGTGAGAGGCACAAAAGGTTTATTCAATAAACAAAATGTTTAAAATTAAGATATTTGATAAAACAATTATCAGAAAAGCACATGAGGAGTTTGGAATTACCTTGGAATTGCAAAATGAGCATGTTTAATGCAAAACGGGCATGTTTAGAGTAAAATAGTATAATGAGCATGGAAATGATTAAACGAGCAAAATGAATATAATAAGGGCAAAAAAGGGCACATTAAGCAAAAATAAAGCAAGGTATCTGCATGTTTTTGGCAAAGTACTGTGTTTTGGCATAACTACTATTTTGTATTGTATTCAGGGCCTAACTAGAGTTATATGAATTATCTCAAACTATGTAAAAGTACTTAAAGTGTGTGCCTATTACTGTGCAGATATTCCGAAGAGTTTATTTGTGTGCAAAGTGCAACTATTTCGTGAAGTACTGTCAAAATACAGCCATTTTGAAAGGTTTCTTATGCTGTGTGTCTATTCGCAAAGTGCTGCCATTACAGAGTGTTTCTTGCACTGTAAAGAATTATTTAGCAAAGTACAGCCATTTGGGAAAGTTTCAGTGTGCTGTGTACTGTTTATTTGCAAAGTGCAGTTACTTTGAAACATCTCTTACTCTGAGCTTCTTCTGCTCAGTTCATTCGCACAGTGCAGTTATTTTGAAATGTTTCTTACACTGATAAGAGGTGATTTCTTACAGTACAGTGATTTCAAGAATATTACAGTGCCTAGAGGCCTTATTTCGCAGAGTTCAGTTATTCAGAGGCTTGTTGTGCTATTGGGCATAGTTACAAATACTGGCATAAATTTCTGGCACATGTATATGTATGTGTGTTCATGCATACTTGTAAAAGCCTTCACTGGTATATGTTAATATGGCAGATGGATTTAGAAAACTGTTGCCACTGATGTTTGATCAGAATATTGCAGACAATTGGAGAATATTTGAGCACGAGTATGGTATTTTTATACAAGGAGCTAATTCTTACAAAGATACACACAGCAGGGCATTCTAGCTGGGTCAGAAGCCACTGAAAGAGAGTGTTCATTTGTATATGCACCAGCAGTGTATGAGGGAGAAGGTGAAAACCTTCTTATTGTTGTACAACTGAATCCAGGGAAGACACCAAGTGTTTGAAGCTCAAGTTCAGGGAAATGTGTAACCCTCAAACAAATATTACATTAGAGAGACATTTGTTTTACACAAGAGATCAAAAACTAGGAGAAACTTTTGAAACTTACATTACAGACCTGAAAAACAAAGCTAAAATGTGTCTGTTTGGTGACTTAAAAAGATGAGTTGATAAAGGACAGGCTTGTGTGTGGTATTAATAGTGCTGCTGTGAGAAAGATTTTGCTTTGCAACAGTGATTTAATGCCGAGCAAAGCTATTTAGATTTGTCAAATCCATAAAGTTACAGAAAGGCACACAAGTATGCTTGCAAGTGATAAGGACATGGTTTCAGCAGGATCCAGAGCAAATGTAGACAGCATGCAACACATGGCTAGCAGAAGCAGGCCTAAGCACATGGCAGCTGCGACACCTACGGGTTTACCTGGGAAGTCCCATAGTTTTCCAGCAAGTTATAGGAAAAGGACATGCTCAGTGCAGTACAAGGGTGAGTCAGCAAAACCCAAATCCAGCTTTATTGTTAACTGTTGCAATTGTGGTGCCAATCATGAATCTAAAAGAGAAAAATGCTTAGCATTTGGTCAGCATTGCCACAAGTATAAAAAATGGAGCCATTATAAAAAGTTTTGCAAATCAAGTAAACATCATTCAATTGTAAAGAAGGGTCACTCAGAAAAGCAAGTTGATCATACACAGAGAGCTGCAATTCTTCTTTCTACGTAGATGGTGTATCAATAATTGGTGAAAGGGCAAAGAATGAAGTATTTTGTACTGTCCAGATCAATGGTAAATTCACTGAGCTTAAAGTAGACACTATCTCAAAGTGTAATGTTATGTAGGCAGACACATTTGCCAAGATGAGAACTAATGAACAACTCAGTGTGGATAGCAGTGTGAAACTTGTTGCTTATGGAGGTGAAGAAGTTCAAACCAAAGGCTCAGTAGTACTTTCATGTTATTTGGCTAGGAACTGTAAGAACTTGTTATTCTACATATTTTGAAGACATGTGCAGTCATTACTGGGTCTCAAGAGACAGTTTGAGAATGAATTTGCTTTCTTTTACCAAAGAAGTTCATCATATAAGCACATGTCCTAGTTCCAATTTTACTAAAACTATTTTCTCAGAGTATGGTGATGTTTTCGATGACAAGTTGGGCAAACCTCCAGTTGTGTATTCTATGAAGTTTGACCCAGAGGTTAGTCCAGTGGTCAAAGCAGCAAGAAAAGTTCTGATAGCCATGCAGGATAAAGTTAAAGCTCAGTTGGATAAAATGGTGCAGCAAAGTGTAATTTGTCCAGTTACAGAACCAACTGAATGGGTGTTGTCCATGGTGGCAGCCTACAAAAAAGGCTCAGATAAAATCAGTATATGTATTGACCCAAGAGATTTGAACAGAGCATTAAGGAGACCACATCATCCAATGCAACATTTGAGGAAGCAACAGCCCTAATACCAAATGCCACTGTTTTTTCTGTCTTGGATGCAAAAAGTTAATTTTGGCAAGTGATGCTTAATCGCAAATTCTCATTACTGAATACTTTCAGTATTTATTTGACAGATATGGATTCTTCATGATGCCATTTGGAATGAATTCTATAAGTAAGGTCTTTCAGCGTACAATGGAGAACATTTTTTCAGGTTATCCTTGTGCCATAATAGTAGATGATTTATTGGTTGGAGGCAATGTTGAAGCAGAGCATGATAGAAACCTTAAGAAAGTTCTAGACAGAGCACATGAAGTGAACTTAAAGCTCTATCCTCTGAAGAGCAAATTCAGACTACAAGAAGTTACATATGTAGGTCATTTATTCACTAGCACTGGCTTGCGACCTGACCTGTCCAAGCAAGCATCCATTCTTGAGATGCCAGCACTAGATAATGTTTAGGCTAACACCATTTTCTTGGTATGGTCAACTATTTAGACAAGTTTATACAAGACTTCAGTGAGCTGACAGAACCTTTGAGAGTGCTGATGTGCAAAAATGTTATATGGTCTTGGTTGGAACAGCACCAGAAGGCATTTGAAGACCTTAAGCAGAGAATTGCCACCCCCACCTACATTAAGATACTATGATGTCAATAAACCATTAACTCTTTCCTGTGACACTTCAGAATTTGGTCTTGGTGCAGTTATTCTTCAAGAAGGCAGACCAGTAACCTATGCATCTAGAACTCTAACTCAAACTGAAATGCAATATGCTCAAATTGAGAAAGAACTTTTGGCAATAGTATTTACATGTTCAAAGTTTCATGATTATATCTGTGGTCGAGCTATCCGGATTGAAACTGATCACCAACCTCTAGTTACTATTCTAAAGAAGCCCATGCATTCAACTGCAGCAAGATTACAACGAATGATGCTCAAATTGCAAAAGTACAACTTCAAAATGGTCTATACAAAAGGCAAACTTCTTTATCTGGATGATACCTAATAAAGATCACCCAGAAATACAGCAGAACAGCTTGATGCAGAGAGTTTTGACGTGGATGTCATGAAAGTGTGTAATTTTTCTACCATGAGACTTGATGAGCTGAGAGATCATAATAAGACTGATCCTATTTTGCAAAAGCTCAACCACTACATTAATGCTGGATGGCCATCAAAACAATCTAATGTACCATATGAAGTGCAAACTTATTTTCCTTACAGACATGAGATGTTGATGGAAGATGTCATTATTTTCAAAGGTCCTAGAATTGTTGTTCCTGCTTCGTTACAACATGAATATATCCAAATTTTTTATTAGCTCCTCTACTAGCTTGTTGACATTTTACTGTGGTAAACACTGTGCACCAAAGACATGCCATCCTATTCAAGAAGGGGAGAACTATTCAAGTGACTTGTGTGGGGAAATGTCAATACTGTCCATACAAGCTGATTGTGGGAACTGAGCAACACCTTGTAGAATAAAAGAGTTAAATAACACAAATCGTTCCATAATTATCACATTATTGGTCCTAAACATTGAACAAAATCACCTCATACTTCTCCTTTAATATACCTTCTTGACAGTTATATGCAAAGTCTTCCAATGTACTTTTACATGGACCTGAACATCTCCAGCAATAACAAACTGTTTCTGCCTCCATCTTGCCAAAATAAACAATTCCAGGCATACCTCTCAAGTGTACCTCATTACGAAGAATTTTTCTCATTTAGGGTCTTAAAACATTCATGTTCCTCAAATTTCCTCATTGAAAGCATCCGTCACACATTCAGTGTTTGCAATTTTTTAGCTGATATCCATGGTAAATAGAACTGAATCATATTCATTCATTAAAACAACTATTATATAAGTAAAAATATCACATTTTAATCATTCTACCAGCTTTCTAGATGAATTTGGTAGTGTGCTGTTAGTGTGTGTTCCACATTTTGCCCATTTGTTCCACATTATGAAAGGTAGTGTTCCTCATTTTGGAGATGGAAGGGTGAAAGCTATGGTTCCAGGCATCACATTCCAATATGATGATGAAGATGTATGCTGCAATGCAATGATATATTTTAAAAATATTATATTATGCCCCCCTATTCTCTTATAGCTCACTGAGTACAGTATCAAATTCTGTAATCTTTGCAAATAATCCAGTCATTGGATGTTATAGTCCATCTGGTTACAGAATGTATGGATTGCCTGCCCTTTCTCAGATAAAAGCATGCTGACTTAATTCTTATTACATCAATGCTGCTAACTCTCTTAATTAACCCAGCACACCCAATACACGAGCATGGGATATAGACAGTGCCACTACTACATTCTCAATTACCACAACTCCTACCAGCTTGATAAAAGCACTTATTCAAAAACTTAAACCCACCTCTCTTGCAACATACAGCCATTCAGTAAAGTATCTCAAAAGTGCATCATATATCATTATATAACCTGTATCTATACTTATCAATCGCTCTTTTCAGTAGGTTTTAGTCCAAACACTCTGGAAACAATCCTATGTTATTTCCTTACATAAAGTGTCAAATCTCTTGAGATGGCAAACCTCAGACTTCAAACTACTGTGACTTGAACATATTATCAGTAATAAAAGAACTGGAATAGTTCAAAATGCAATACTATTGGGCATACTAATAAACCACAGGACGGAAGGGACTCTGGCTGACAAAGTTCGCAGATGATTGCAAGTTGGGAGCTATTATTAACTCGTAACCAAGCACAAAAAGCAATGAAACTAAAACAAAAACAGTGTAGTTCTGGTGACAGTGAAGGCTGTCTTCTCAATGCCAAATACAATTGTCCAGAAACACAAAACATAATCCAATAAAGATGTTTCTAAAAACAGATTTAATGAGTACACCAGATATAACGAAACAAAACAATGGATGTTTGAATCAGTGGATGTTTTGTTTTTTGTTTTGTTTTTTCTGGTGTACTCATTAAATCTGTTTTTAGAAACATCTTTATTGGATTATATTTTGCGTTTTTGGACAATCATATTTGGCATTGAGAAGACAGCCTTCATTGTCACCGGAACTACACTGTTTTTGTTTTAGCAATTATTAACTCCCCAAGTGATGTTGACATCCTACAGAAAGGCCTCAATGAGACCAACGACTGGTGTCAGTACCATGGCCGTAAGCTCAATGCCAAAAAATGTGTCTTCATCCCCTTTGAAAAAACCCAGTTCCCTTGAATTACCACATTGATGATAGTCCACTGAACACAGAAGGCATTTAAGGGATCTGGGAACACAGGTTGACAGCAACCTCTCTTTTGACTACCACATTGCCATTGTGGTCAGAAAGTCCTTCTATGTGGCACATCTCATTACTAAGGGTTTTGCATCCAGGAAGAAAGAGGTCATTGTCTCCCTCTACTCTTCCCTCATTAGGCCAGTCATCGAGTACAACACCCCATTTCGCATGTACCTTACTAGACACTGCAATAACTGGAGAGGCTGCAAAAGTACCTCACAAAGAGGATCCTAGGCCTTAAACACTTGTCCTATATGGACAGACTGAAAGAACTCCAACTATTCTCTGTCTCATATCACCTACTTAGAGGCGATCTCTGCTTGACTTACAAAGCCATGTCTGACCCAGCTCTGTTAGAAATGCTACATCTAAAGAAATCCTAATCCCTCCACACCACATGCTCCAGAGACCTCAACCTTTTTATCACAATCAACAAAACATGCTGGAGGGACAGGTTCATAACCCAGAGACTGCCCATGCTATGAAATAGACTTCCCATGCATGTCAAGCAGAGCACCTCACTGGCCCTCTTCAAGAGACATCTTGATGAGTGGATGGGAAATCGAAAATTCACCCCGGGGATCACTCCAGTGGCTCTACTCGACACAGGCACTAGGAACTAAGGTTGGGTGGCATGATGCTAGGGTAATCCTATGGGCTAGGCTTGTAAAGGCTCCAGGGCCATTAGCCTAGTACACACTTATGAACCTATGAACAGATTAAATTGATCAGCATATCCAATATTATATGCAAGAAAACCTCATATATTCACTGTTGCCTTCTTAGCCAGTTCACACCATTAGTTTGCATGCAGCAGCATCCTTTCCACAAATCTACTCTTCCATACTTCCTACTGTTACTAATAGTGTAGCCTGTCTTTTCCTCCCTAAATCATCTTGTTTGATTATATATAGTTTATTCTGTGTTAGTCTGCATATCCCATCGTAAATTAACTGAGTTACAGCCTTCTGTAAGTAACTCGTTTAGTTACATATAGCTTATTTTGTGTACTTCTCAACTAATTTCTACAAATCACTGTTCAAAAATGGAAGGTTAACCTGCCTGTTTACCTTCTGTTGCCAACCCCTTAACTCTTGGTATCCTCAAGCATGTCGAAACTACCTCATGCATACATACAACAAACTCATTTTCAAGACAAATAATCATGTGTATGAGATGTAGAAGTACTTAGTTAATCTAGAGACATTCCTCATACCAAAAAACATGGTCTGTGAGCAGTATTCACCTCTACCGCAATACAAACAAAATCACATTAAAATGTCTTACTCTGAGGATGCTCATTTTTTAACAAAGCTTCCCAGAACTTGGAAGCTAGTTCTCCATAAAAATCTGTACTTCATCCCATTCCTACAGACTCACCCACAGGAATGAGGCTCCAACTGCCAAATCATTTAAAATCTATTACCCCAAACCACTATGCACACAAATGCTTTAGTGATAGGTGACTGTATAGTTAGGCATACAGATTCTTCCCTCACAGAGCTTCTCCCAGAAGAGGTAATGGTGAGTTGCCTTTC
Source organism: Protopterus annectens (assembly GCF_019279795.1). NCBI lineage: Eukaryota > Metazoa > Chordata > Ceratodontiformes > Protopteridae > Protopterus > Protopterus annectens. Next base: position 1,359,319,300 of record NC_056728.1, read on the forward strand.
AGGCATCAGGGTCTCTGACATTACAAGGGCTCTAAAGACTCTTTCATATGACAAATATGATTATGACATGGTGGTAATCTATGTGGTTATAAATGACTTGGATATCAAAACCCTAAGTGGCATTCAGAGTGACAAGTCAGAACTCGTTATGCATGTGACAAATGCAGGCAAGACACTGGCTCAGAGTGGAATTGTAGAATGATGCCTAGACCTAGGCACAAAGAAAAGATTATTAACTTAAACAATCAGTTAGTTGCATTACAACTGCATTCTCCTTTATCATGTTGCAGTTGGTGCAGAGGGTTACGGCTGTGAGCTGTACTTCCAGTGGTACAGGTTATGATTCCCTCAGCCCTCATTTACCCGTTATGTGATCTTGAGCAAGTCACTTAACCAGACATTGCTTCCAAGTCACCCTTTAAAAGTGACTGTGTGTCCAGTGCACCTACTTGGTTAACAAATGGGCATTATTATTAAATAGTGGCTGTTATTCTAGGGGATCCAGTATGTGTCACCATGGAATGAGATGCTCAACAGTCACAAAGATATGCTCTGCACCCCTCATTCTAAGGCTTATGTATACTGGCTAAGGCCTTTGCTACTCATACAGTGCCTTTTTAGGCAGAGCCCAGGTAATGGACATTCTAATATAGCAAACATATCAAACCCAAAACTGGATTATGTTAGTGTGACTCTTCTTAGTGCCAGATGTGTTAACAGCAAATTGTCTAGTCTTGAGGCTCTCCTGTATTTGGAATGAATCAATGTTTGTGTATTTACTGAGATTGTGATAAAATGCAAAGAGAACACTCCATTCATGCCTTGGTTTTGTGCCTGCTATATCTTTAGGTCTGTTGGTAAGTGGGATGGCACCACCATATTTGTCAGTGGCCATAACACTTCAAAGCAGATTCTCAGGGACCCATAAACTGAACTTATAAAGCTCCAGATTACCCTAAACAGTATAAACTATCAACTTATAGCCTGTTACATCACACCCTTTATGTCCCTATGATCACAGAAGAGTCCTAATTCCTAGATGTATTAACAAGAATTAAATTATATTGGGAGACTTTACCTGCCTGTCAGTAAACTGGAGCACCTATTCCTCCAATGTAAGGTATGTCCAGATATTCTTAAATTTAATAAACAAAAATTCCTTGGGACAGATAGTTAACTAACCCTGTTAAACCTAGCACTTGCTCCTACAGTACTTATTACCTTGATACGGCACTCTTGTCATAGATAGTACCCCAAAAAGGCAACCCCCATTTCTCGGTCACCCACATCCCCCGGAATCTTTTTTAGAGTTTTTTGTCTATCCTTCTAGCATGTCGAGTGATCAGTTGCTAGTGTCCTCTCCTGCTCAGCTGGTGAACCTGGGAATATTGAGGCAATGTTACAATTGCCTCATGTACACAGACAACCCTCTCCTCCTCCCACAAAACACAAATACATGCGAGAGATGCAACTATACGGCCAAACTGGAGGCTGAGCTCTCTCAACATAGGACTGGCAAGACCAGTCAGGAGGAGAAGGTTACCACACACACTATAGACCCAGTCTCACATAGTACCATTACAACCTCAAATCGTACACATAAACACACAAAGACATACTCGGAGGCTCTGATCAAAAATCTACCAAAACAGCAGAGGCCACCAAAGCAGACACCCAAACAACCACCACCTCAGAACACAACACCTGCAACGCATAGACCTCACAGTCAGAGTGTCAAACAGTCACAGCCCTTAAGGCCAAACACAATGCCAGACACACTAGTCATTGGTGACTCCATAGTCAGACACACTGACGTCCCGCTCACCAGACTGAGTAATGAGAAGGTCACAGTAAGCTGTCTGTCGGGCGCTAGAATCCGCCACATAACGCAAGCACTCAGGTCTCTCAACAGCAGGTACAAATATGACTCAGTCATTGTCCACGCTGGTGTAAACGACCTGAGACGTACCTCCTTGGACTACATGAAAAGAGACATTGAGGAGCTCTCTGATTATTTAGCCCAGGCAGGTATGACCCTGACCTTGAGCAGTATCCTACCTTCACCAAGAATGATGCCACAATACAGAGATAAGATGATCAGCTTTAACAATTGGCTTAAACACTGGTGTCATTCAAAGGGGATCCAGTATCTGTCTGCCTGGGATGACATGCTGGACAAGCCACGCTGCTTCCGCAAGGGACGGCTTGCACCTGTCACCCCTGGGATTCGGATATTGGCAAAGGCTCTTGCCACCCCATAGTGCCTTTTTAGGCAAGGCTCAAATTCTAAACCTACCACCCTAGAACACAAAAAAGGAAAAAAACTAAGGGTAATGCTGCTCAATGCCAGAAGTCTAAATCTCAAAATGCACGCACTCGAGGCCCTTCTCAGTATGGAGAACATCGATGTCTGTGCTGTGACAGAAACCTGGTTCAAGGCTCCTGAGAGCACCCCAGCGCTATCAGGTTTTACCTCATATCATGCGTTCCGGCCCCAAAATCCGGACAATACCAAGAAAGGAGGAGGGGTATCCATATTCATCAAGGACACCCACACCTCAAGACTGGTGGCAATGCATGATGCATCGGAGACCATCCAGGTGCAATTAACCGTAGGCAAGACTGCTCTGCAAATTGTAGCATGTTACAGGCCACCCTCACAAACTCAGGAACCTCACATGGCCTTCCTGAAAACACTAGAGGGGATAAATGTATCACCAAACACCATCATACTAGGTGACTTCAATTACCCTAATATAGACTGGGAACACTACTCAAGCCCAAACACCCTAGCCCAAAAGTTCCTGGAATTCATAAACTCAAATGCCATGGAACAACTAGTCACCATCCCCACAAGAGGAGATAACATACTTGATCTCATCATCACGAACATGGGAGCACAATGTTCAACACTGGAAGTATACCCCTCACTGGTGAGATCAGATCACAAACTAATCTCGCTGGAGGTCCTCATCCCACCCCCACCTGAAATAAAAAGACCACAGTAAAGAACTTCTCCAAAGCCGACTTCACACTTCTAAAGACTAGTGTGGTCTCCTTTAAGGCCCCGAACCGGCGGAAAACAGTACTCAAGCCGCTGAATCACTTACAAATGCCTTCTACCAGCACCTGCAGGACTGCATGGATAAGGCAATCCCAAGCAAAACAAAGACTCTTTGTACCAAAGGCAAGCGTCCAGTCTGGTGGACCCCAGCCATAAACAAACTCTACAACAAAAGGAGGAAGCTACTACAAGATAGAGCAAAATCCTTAAAAGGTAAGACACCCTTGATCACTATAAGTAAAAACTAAGAGCTCTCATAAAATCATCCAAAGCAAATTTCGAGAGAAAAATAGCTAAAGACTCAAAAGACAATCATAAGGCCTTCTTTAGCTATGTTAGAAACCTAGGAGGAAACTCCCAGATATGCTCAGAACTAGTTCAAAATGATGTGAAGATTACTGATCCTACAGACATTGCCAACATACTGGCTGACAGGTTCAGTGCAAACTTCTCCCCTCCCCAAAAGGAGAGATATCTATACCAAACGATTTCAGTCCCCCAAACATCTCCAGCGCCCAAGTGAGAACTGCTCTCTCCAAAGCAAAAAACACAGCATCCATGGGACCTGATGGTGTTCCCGGCTGTGTGCTCCACGAATTCAATGAGGAATTAAACCCACAGCTAGGACAGCTGTTTAATCAAAGTCTTACCTCTGGATACGCACTCCAGGAGTGGCGCACTGCAACTGTGGTCCCACTTCACAAAGGCGGTGCCTCCACCGACCCTGGAAATTACCGGCCCATTAGCTTGACAAGCCTTATCTGCAAAGCCATGGAGAGGATCATAATGGACCTCATAAATAAAGACATAGGGAATTTGCAGACTTTGGATCCAACCCAGTTTGGCTTTGTCAAAGGCAGATCATGCCTTTTAAACTTGGTTGACTTTTGAAACAGTCACCAAAGCCATTGATGAGGGAAAGGCAGTCCATACAGCCTACCTCGATCTGGCTAAGGCCTTCGATACAATACCCCACTCGGGTATCATTGAAAAACTCATCAGCTTAAATGTTAACCCATACATCACAAGATGGGTTGCAAACTGGCTGAGTGACAGAACCCACAGGGTCAGAGTTGCTGGCGCCATGTCAGACTCAAAGCCTGTCACAAGTGGTGTCCCACAGGGCTCAGTCCTGGGCCCACTCTTGTTTGGCATCTACTTTTCCAAGTACAAGCAAACACAGGAGGGTTATGGCTGACAAAGTTTGCAGATGACTGCAAACTGGGCGCCATAGTAGAAAACACATCTGACACAGATATCCTTCAGAAGGGTCTCACAGAAACGGATAACTGGTGCCAGAGCCACGGCCTAAAGTTAAATGCCAAAAATGCATAGTCATACCCTTCAGGAAAAACAAGGTTACCCCTAGCTACCAAATAGGTGGCAATCCACTGAGCACAGAAGAAGTTATCAGGGACCTGGGGACCCAGGTTGATAGTAGTCTGTCATTCGACACCCATGTAGCTAAAGTAGTCAGGAAGACCTTCTACATTGCCCACCTTATCATGAAGGGATTCTCATCTAGATCAAGGGAGGTCATAGTCTCCCTTTACTCATCACTCATCAGACCAATGATTGAGTACAATGCCCCATTCGGAATGTATCTGACCCGACACTTGCAGCAGCTGGAGAGGCCACAAAAGTTCCTCACCAAAAGGATAAAGGGTCTCAAAAATCTGTCCTATGCTGCCAGACTGAAAGAACTCCAGCTCTATTCAGTCGCCACCGCTTGCTCAGAGGTGACCTTTGCCTAACATACAAGGCCATGTCAAACCCAGATTTGATGAATATGCTTCACCTCAAAAAAATCTAGATCCATCAGAGCCACAAGGGCGGGAGACTTAAACCTCGACACGGCTATTAATAGGATGTGCTGGAGGGATAGATTCATCACCCAAAGACTCCCTATGCTGTGGAACAAAATCCCGGTACATGTGAGGCAGAGCACCTCGCTGGCCTTGTTCAAGAGAAATCTTGACCAATGGATGGGAGATCGCAGATATACCCCAGGGATTACCTCAGTGTCACTGCTCGACAGAGGCACAGCAAAATAATGGGTATAGTTCCCCATACTAAAGGGGTGGCGTAAGCCACAAAACGATGGGCTAGGCTTATAAATGCCCTCGGGCAGATAGCCTAGTATGAACCTATGAACCTATGAACCTATGAACCCTTTAGAGGACATAATATTGTTGTCCTTACAAATATAGCCACTTCATGCACTATTCCCCTGGTATATCCTTTATAGATTAGTTCAGACCATAAACTTGTGACATTCACCTTCAAAATCCATGCAGCCTTTGCAGCAAATATCACAGAATTCAAGGAGTTTGCATGCACTAATCTCATCCAATTTTATGACAAGGTTTTAAAATTCACTTATGGCGGTATCCACTCTGACTCTGACACAACAGATAGCTTCACAGAGTTCTGCTTCCATACAGAAAAATGAATAGAGTTAGCAGTGCCAGAGTAAAATTTAACAGGAAATTTAAAAACAAACCACTCTAGTGGCTCACCAGGCTAAATGATGTTTACAACAAAAGGAAAAAAAAATCTTAAAATTATGCAACAGATTCAAAACCCCTCACATCAATAATAATATCAAAAATATTAGAAAAACTTAAAAATAAAAGTAGGTCTATTATAAAAAATTGCCCAGAACTAAGGACAATTATGAATCCTTCCTTCTCTGTGTTAAGAAACTAAGAAGCAACATCCAGTAGTGGTCTAAACTCATTCAAAATGGCACCTTTCTCTCTGGCCCAAGAGATATTCCTGATGTAACTTGCTAACAGTATCCCTAAGACTGTTATCCAAAGTCCTCAAATCTCTGAATCCCTTACATCATCTATCATCACAAAGGAACATGTATTGAGTGTGATATGTAAGATAAAATATACTCCGTTCTTTTGGCCTGACAATATATTTGGGATGTCTTGGGAAACAAGACAAAAAATAACAGAAAGGAACAGAGCCTAGAAAATCTGGAGATCCAACAAAACTCCAAGTACACAGCAAGCCTACCAACAGATTAGAAATCTAACCAAAAAACTAGTCAAGCAAGATAAAAAAGAAATACTTTATCAACCACCATAATCAACACATGAACAACCCAAAAAAATTCTGGGCAGGATTAAACAGATTACTATGCCCTGGAAAAATCACCACTCCACCACCAACAACTGGGTTAATGAAAGAAAGCATAGCTGAATCATTCGATACTTTCTTTACTGAGACCATTCTTGCCCTATAACAAACACAAACTTATACCAAAACCACTACTATTGACCCCAAACCTAATAATAACCCAACTTTTAAGCTTCAACCCACCCCAACCTCCTACATAAGAAAATTACTCTCTCAATTAAAACCAACAACACTAGGAGTAGACTCCCTCCCCAATGAATTCTTAAAACTGGCAGCAACTGAAATAGCCATACCAGTCTCTATCCTAATAAACAGATCCATCTCTAAAAGCTCAGTACCCCTGATCTGGAAAACGGCCTATATTATACCCCTTCATAAAGGGGGCAATTCTTATGACATATCTAACTACAGGCCAATAGGTATCCTATCCCCACTTGCTAAAATACTGGAGAAATGTATTCACAAACAATTAATTTCCCACCTTATTAAGCAAGATCTTATATCCCAAACCCAACACGGGTTCCCCCCAGGTCATAGCACAACCACTGCCCTGCTAGCATTCATTGATACCTTTAACAACAACAGAAATAATGGCAAATTTTCTGCAGCCCTTTTCCTAGACCTATCAAAGGCATTTGGCATGGTTAATCATGAAAAATTATTCTCCCAACTTTCTATCTTAGGCCTAGATACATTGGCAATCTCCTGGTTAAAGAACTACCTCAGCAATAGACAACAAACAGTACTATGGAGCAATAACTTGTCTCCACTCTTACCTGTGACACTTGGTGTACCTCAGGGATCCATACTGGGCCGCCTACTATTCTTAATTTTTACTAATAATCTCCACTCGGCTGTAAACAGTTCAAACCTCATCCAATACGCTGACGACTCTACTATAATATGCAGTGCCCCTACCTTAGCAGACCTACACAAAAAAAAAACAGGAAAAGTTTCACTCAGTCGAAACCTGGCTTACTGAGAATGCCTTAATACTCAATCCCCCAAAAAACTAAACTCCTCATATTTCATCCTTCAATCACTACTGCCCCCACCTCCTCCTTTACTATCCACTCAATAAACGGTACCACTATCTCACCTGACTACCAGACAAAGCTTCTAGGTATCACTATTGATAACAAACTCATATTTGATGTACATATTAATCTGGCCATAAAAAATACTAACAAAAAGCTGGGTAGTCTCTACAAACACAAATCATTCCTGACTCACAATGCTAGAACTACAATAGCACAAACACACCTTTTCTCAGCTCTACTATATGCATCACCAATCTTGACCAACCTATCCAAAACAGAAACCAATAAATTGACCTCCTGTTATAATCAGATAGCCAAATTTGCCAACAACAGCTCCTTTAGAATTCATCACTGCCAAAATCTAAAACAATTAGGATGGCTTGAACTACCAAACCTACTAACCTATAACCAGCTGATTATCACGCACAAGCTACTCTATCATCCAAACACAACACCTTCATTAAGTAACATAATCCAACAGTACTCCTGTCCTAGGCAACTCCGCTCCACTAATAAATTAATATTAGCAGTTACCAGATCTCACAATCATGCTGGTGACTCCCTATATTCTTCTTATATAGCCAAACTCTGGAATTCTCTGCCTACATCCTTAACCCTAGAAGCATCCCTCTCTAAATTTAAAGTAACTCTCAAATCTTACCTAAGCATAAAATGGCTATGTCCCTGTTCCTCACCAGACTAATTCTTGTACCTCATCTATACTATTGTAAGTCGCATGTTTTATCCTCATAAAATTTGTATACCACAACTGAAGAAAGATGGCTTATCTGTGTTATTCTGCACTGTATATTGTTATTTAGACGTGTTATCAACTGTACCTCACTGATGCTTAATTCCTTTATGTGTGCCCAATGGGCCTAGTTTAAATATGTATCCTGAATTATCTGCTTGTCTGTTAACTTGCCTCATTGGAGCTTTTCTCCCCGGGCCTCCACTGAAAATGGACATATATCCAGTTGGACTATCCTGGTTAACAAATGTAAAATAAAAATAAAAATAAAAATAAATAAAATAAATAAATGTTTAAATACAAGTGGCAAACATCCCTCACTGAGCCACTCCGCAGACTAATCAATTGATGTTATTACAAGGAACTAAGCTATATGTATGTCCTTTAATGGACATTTTTGTTGAAATGAGAGAATCTAAACAGCTGGACTATTTTAAGTTAGATCTATGTTTTACAAATGTAACTGATGCCTTTCTCTCGGGGGGGGGGGCGCATTTGCTACTTGCTTTGTGGAAAGGTGGATATGTTATAATATTTATGTGTGCTTAATGTTACATAGTGTCATTGTGTTTTGCCATTCTGTTTTACAACTTAAATAACCATGTGCACTTTTTTGTATATATAGGCTGGTGATGCTTTAGGGCCAGATTCCAAAAGAGTTGCTTTCAGTGTTAATAATTTACTCCAGTGAAAGCCTGCCCTCATTCCAAAAGACTTGCTCTTGGTGCAAGTGACTTACTTCAGTTAAAGAGCTGTCTGCAAACAAGCTTACAATAGGGACCAGATTCCCAAAGACCTGTCTCAGTATAAGTGACTTACTCAGCTATAATACATCTGAGTAAATCATTTACACTGAGAGCAAGTGTTTTGGAATTGTGCCCATAATGATGACAAATTATCATTATTACTCTCAAACATTTACTTTGTTGCATTGAAAATTTTACTATTATCTGTTTTGTACCAGTTGTGGTTTATGTGTTTAATTAATTGTCCAAGGCTGAAATGTGGGAGACGTGCCAATACAGAGGGGTATTTTAGGGTTTTAGTAGCTGTGCATGGTTAATCACAAAGAGAGACACTTCCAAGTTGCAAGGAGTATCTTGTCTTAAGACAATCTATAGGGGGAGAAAATATAAAGTAACTGAATAATTCCGTTCATCTTTAGTTAGGAATTAGGATGTACTGAGTTTGCTGACTGGGGATGGGAGGATTATATGAAGAAGCTGGCTTTATATGGATGAATTGTGAATGTGGATTAGAAGAGAAAGGGATAGGCATGGCTTTAGAGTAGTATTATTGTGTAGTTAGCTGATGAAGGGAGAGAAAAGAAATTCTGTAAGTTGCTCAAGGGTGCATTGCATTCTGATGGTGTAGGTATTGCAAAGGATTATGGAGATAGGGAGGGTGATATATGGTTCAGTTCTTTATGATTGGCTAGCATGCATGAAAGAGTTTACAGTGAAACTCCTGAGGTTGTTGGAATGACTTATGGTGGCTGAGGATTTTTGAGATTCTCAATAGGCTTACCACAAAACTCACCAGAGGTGCAGTAGGGATGTCTGGTAGCACTGGGGGTAGTGTAGTTAAAGGGGTATCAGATTTGCAACTTGCCATGGCAGGGATTATTAATCCCATTAAGGTAGAGGATGATTGCCATGTAAATTAGAAGAGGTGGATGCTGAGTTGCTGCAAGAGCTCAAGATGAGGTCAATAGAGGCAGGGAAATTTACCAAACTGTAAGCATTCCTTGTGTGAAAGGTTGAGGAAGGGGGTTCTTGATGGTGACTGGAGCAAAGATAGAAATAGAATGTAAAAGGTGCAAAGTGAGAGGCAACAGGCATTCAATAGTAGAAAGATGTCCCAGAGAGGGGGTAAAGGTGTAGAGGTGAGGTCATATTACAGTGCAAACAAGGACAGGGAATAGATATTTATAAACCTTATAGGAGTGTCTGCTGAATAACGTTCATATTTCTTCCCTTCTCTAACTCTATTCAAGTGCAACTCAAACCAATGGATTGGAATTCAGAAACCTTTAGACTGACACATATGTTTCTGATGGAGAGAGGCAGCCATTAATTTATGCCCTAACTAACACTCCTTAAAATAACCTTAAAGGTGGTATAATAACTCATGGGTTACATTTGGGTCACATGGCTAGGCTTATAAAGCCCCCAGTGGTTGTTAGTTTAGTATAATCTATGAACCGCTACTGAATATATGTTTAGAATCAGTTAGGAGGTTAATAGGGTAGGGGGGAACAGAGCAGTGTGAGAGATTATTTCAATAGAGTGTTAGATCCAGTGAGGGCTAGGTCACATTTAGCAGTGCAATATCAGAGACATAGCCATAAAGTATGCAGAACAGAAATGGTACAGCTGTGATTACTTGAAATCATGATAGAGAAATAGGAGAAGAGGAGACAATTTGCTATTTTTAAGAATGAACAGCAACACGCACGTATGACAGACAGGCTTAAGACACAAGAAGTAGGTAGCATTAATATTTTGGACAAAAATTTTCATATCCTGTGGTGGTTGTAAGTATATGGAAAGCAGGAGAGGACCAAGGTAGTTGATGTTACTGGAACCACAGTAAGTAGAAGGCAGTCAGATGGTGCAATGGTTGAATGGTATGGTAAGGCAGGTAATGCAAAATCATAAAGATGTTGATGGAATGGAGTGGGATAGTATTAGGGCTACTAGGAGTGGGGGAATAATGGGTTATATGGAAGTACTGAATAGGGACAGTAAAGAGAAAAACAAGATCATGGAAACAGAGTCATAAACAGTTCAGTATCAGCTGCAAGTGGGAGAATATGAAAGAAGGGAGAGGTAATGGAACTAAAAGTTTCTTTAAGTGAGTTAGCAGAATCACAAATAGTGAATGAACTAGAAAACAGGGGAATTACTTGGTAGACTCAGGGAGAATTGGAGAAAAAAACTATCGAGGAAGATAAAGTATCAAAGGATACAGGTACAGATAAAAGGCATACAATCTGTCTTGGGGGAGGTGGTTGCATCCAAGCAGAAGATAAGAGAAGATTCTTAAGGTTTGTGTAACATATCACATAAAGAACTGCAGGCTGATAGAGGAATGTTTGAGGACTGGGATAGATCCCATTGGAACAGGTTGATAAGGAAGATCGTAACAAGGAGGTAGGATTGGGATGGTTATTGCAGCAATAAACTATATTTAGAATGGAGCATTTAGGAGAACTGGGGGGGGGTTTCCTAAATTATATTTTATAAATAAAATGGTTTGGAGATTGTAATATGCTACCAGGCATGCTCAATGATATTTTAGGAAGGTGGGAGGTCCTACAAGAAAGCAGGTGCAGTAGTTTTAGAGCCAAAAGAGAAAAAACGATTAAGAAGATCCTGTGAATTTCAGATAACAATATTCATATGAGGTGCAGATTCAAACTAAATTAATGCCAGAGTACCAACTGCTGAACTGAAAAGAAAGCTGCCTGAGGCAGTGATGGAGGTGCAGGGAGAGTTTAATTAAGGAAAAGTCATCAAATGATCATTGGAAGGTGTTCTAACCTTTGTGGATTGTGCCAAAGGGAAAGGCAATGGTATACTGCATCATGCCAGTGGATGTCTACAAACCTTTTTATACAATGAACTGTGCTAAGACAGGTCATAGACAAAAGCATATTCATAGGTTCATAGGTTCATAGGTTGATACTAAGCTATCTGCCCTAGGGCATTTATAAACCTAGCCAGAGTGTGTTCGGCTTTCACCACCCTTTTAGATTAGTTGACTGTGCCTCTGTATAGTAGGACACAGAAGGCAGCCCTTTTAAGGTTAGTTTACTGTACCTCTGTCAAGAAGGGACACAGAAGAGATCCCAGGGGTAAACTTACGCTCTCTCATCCACTCGTCAAGATTTCTCTTGAAGAGGGTCAGTGAGGGGTTCTGTCTAACATGGACTGGAGCTGGAGTTTCTTTAGCCAAACTGCATAGGGCATCTGTTTGAGTCCCTAGATCCTCTTGTTGAGGTACTTTTGGGGTCTTTCCAGTTGCTGCAGGTGTCGGGTAAGGTACATCCCAAATGGGGCATTGTATTCAATTATGGGCATTGCAGATATGATCTCTGTATGAAGGCTGTTTTTAATGTATAGTGAACAGGGGTGTGCATTTCATCTTAACAAGAATGTGGCATACATATCCTTTCAAGACAGGATTGTTCTCCTTTATATCTGGAATAAACTCAAAGGCAGTTTGATGACTAAGAATTTATGGATTGTCAGTAAGTGATGCTTACTGAGATTGTCCATATCAATGTTTTCTTATCTGAAATGTGCATCAAGGGGATATAATCTTTGTTGTCATCTTCTCATACCTTTTTCATAGAAGTTCTGTCTTCTATGGCTTTGTTCTATTTTCTTCTTTCAGTTATGGCATAACTTCCTGGACTAGTTTTGCAACTGCTTATATGACATCAGTAATAAGAATTTTAGAATAAAACTGCTATGACTATGTGCATTCATATGATGGGGTAAATGTCTGCTCCTTGCCTATAACTTCTAAAGGGATGTATACATTTATTAACACTAACAGATATCCCACTCAGCTGCTTTACTGGGGGGGGGGGTGTAATAGATATATGGCAGCTTAACACAAGGTGTTGGGCTATAAGCTACTTGAAGGTTGCATCATTTAGTCCTTGATTTGACTCCTTCAGTCTCCTCTTGCATTCTTTATGATTCTGAACAAGGCCTTTACACAGACTACTGGCTCCTGGTTACCCATTTAATGTTGCAGTTGGTGTGTCTAGTTGTCTTATTCATTTAAAATATAGAAAATTATGAACTTGCCTCTGATAATAACCAGCTTATTATGCATTTGAGATATGGATGGCAACAAATTCACCTTGGGAGTGAGACATGGATGCCAAAATACCCACCTTGAGAGTGAAGCTCGAGAAGAATCTTAGCATCCATGTTTAAATAAGGTTTATGACTGGTGACACACTCATAATTCTTTATAGAACATGGACGTTTGTCTGCTCCATCCACTATGGGCTACAGAAAGGAAAAAAGTGCAGAAGCATGAAGTGCTTTACTTGCTTTCAAATCCTTTGAGAGCTGGTGAAGCATTTAGCACCACTCTATAGAACTAACACCTTTAAAAGCTGTTTGACAGTTTGTTCTGCCACATGTTTGTTTATAAGAGTAGCAAAGTGAAGTTCTAATAGCCTTGGAAACCTTTTTTACCTCATGCTGCTGTTGTTTGGTGGCTGATACTGTCCAAGATTAATCCCTTGTGTGAGACCTGATCTTAGTGTTTAGGAGCGCTTAACACGCTCGTCTTTTTTCCATTTGAAGCATAATCAAGGCACTCCAAACACTACAAACAAGTAATAGGAGATTTTAGGGGCTGTAAAAATGTGAGTATTAGTCAGTGATATGAACAGGACTAAATAGTGTGCTGGGGGGGAGGGTCTCCATAGTAGCCTTGGCACTAACAAACAGAATTATAATGATTCACTCAGACATGCACATGTAGTCTCTCATACACACACACATACACACACACACACACACACACACACACACACACACACACACACACACACACACACACACACACACACACACACACACACACACACACACACACACACACACACACACACACACACACACACACACATACACACACACACACACACACACACACACACACACACACATGTGCACTTGCGTGCACACACAGAAGGTAAGACTGAATAGTTTATGAAGAGGGTAACACACACATGACTTCCACTATGGTTTCTGTGAAGAAAATTAAGAAAATCTATATAAGGAAAAAATAACAATGATTTCATAAAAGCAATATAAGTTTTAAATATGTGCTGTATGGGAATTAATTGAAATGAAAAATTGTAGGAATTTATTATTTGTGTTTTTAGTATTGTAAGCAGTGTTAAAGAGCTGTTATGCAAGCAACCTTTCAAACTTGATCATTGGAATTCAGCTCCTGTGAAACAATTTGTAATGGATTTCAGAAAAAATAAATTATATTCTTTGAAATAGTAAAATAGATAATTATATACACCTTACAGATCATGTGAAACAGTGAAGGTTCATGTAGGGGTGACTCATTGTTTTAATAGTACTTAATATGAAACATGGCTTATAATGAATATTTGAGTTAGATTTTTATTTTAGTTTTAATTTATGGCCACATTCTGTGAATCATTTTCTTACTTTATTTTCCAAATCCTTGCCTTAATCTATGTGTGAAGACTATTCCTTGCATGATTTGAATATTAAAAAGGATTACCATTTTCTCTTACTCCTTATAAAAACAAAAGCAGTGCAGTTTTTATACATAGTAATTTTATTACTGTGAAATAATTCTTTCTGCTGATCAGTAAAAAAGAAATCAGTTTATTATCTTCTTGCTTCCCCATTAAAGGTATGATAGAGACCCAATAACAATTAAGTTTCAATGGCATTTGTATAAGCTGTCGTACAGGGTCTATATCTGAACATCGAAGTATTAAAACTTTGAATGTTCTGATATCGAACACTATTCAGCAAACGCTAAGAATAGCGAAGCTGCAGAACAGCAAATTCTTTCCTCAAGAAAGAATTTGGTTGGCCGTTTCTGTGGCTTCGCTATTCTTAGCGCTGTGGTGGAAAGTTACGGGTTGGGTTCTGGTAGGTGTGCGATTGTTTGTACGTTAGGGTTAGGGGCGGGTTAAGTGAGTTAGGGTGAGGGCACAGGTTAGGCGTGTGTGTGACAGTGACAGACTTTAGGGTCAGGGGTGGTTTAAGTGAGTTAGGGTTAGGGCGCGGGTTATGTAAGTGTGTGATAGTGACGAACCTTAGGTTAGGGTTTGGGTTAAGGTAAGTGGGTAGATAGTAGTGTATGTTTAGTTTAGTGTAGCGTTAGATATAGGAATTTAAGTGTATGTGTGTGGTATTTCTAGAACCTTGTTAAAGTTTGTGCATAATGCTTATGAGATTTTTGATTATGACTTAATTGCACTATTCCTATTTTTAAAAATCTATCAAGGACATTCGATAGTGTGCCATATTCTTTCTACTCTTGAGGCGCTGATTAATTTGCACTGTTCCAGTACTTTGATCCAATGAATGTAGTTATTTCAGTGAATAATAATGGGTCTAATGACTGATGACTGGAAAGGTGTGATAATATCATTGAACTTAGAAGATATATGCTTGGTAATCAGCGATCTAATGACTGTGGATACATAGCAGTAAAAGGAGAGCTCATTGTCATCACATCTGACATGGTTTCTGACAGCTGCATCACAATCAAAGAGGGATACCATTGATTTGGTAGCAGCATGAGTGCTCATGTTTTCTAAATGCAGCGATACTGCACTTTTTTGACATTTAGTACAAAGGCATGGTGCTAGCACCTTTTATTTTTATATGCTAGTCTTTCTTGTAGGACACAGGAGTTATTTGGGAAGATTATGATTTCACCAAGTTTGCACTCATCAACAAGCTTTGTTAACCAAAAGCCCTTAACATCAGTGTTGATATTAAAGAAATAAATGACAAGTAGCAGTGGCCCTGGGGAGACTCCACTGGTAACAAGCCTCTTGTGCCCTCTGTCATAACTTGCTGGGCCCTGCCTGCAAGCTAAATTACAATGCAAAATGTAACATAGGGGTTTTATACTTAAAATGGTATCAAAGGCAGTGTCTAGTTTAAGGTTTAGACAATGCACTGATTTGGCTTTCTCCAGGTCCATAGAGACTATCTTAAAGAATTCCATCAACTTTAGCAGTCAGGGACTACATTCATAAACCTAAAGTGGTTTGGATTAATGAATTACAGGTTTGGAATGTCTTCCACTCTTTTGGATTTAATGCTTGTGAGGCTTATTAATCTATAGTAGCCCTTGATAAGTAGTGGGACCTAATTTATAAAGGAGAAAGAGGTAACTACAGATCTTCGCCATGCCTTAGGTATGAAGGTGGATGAGAGGTTGAGTTTAAGAAGTTTATGGAGTGAGTTAGTAAGACGGTTGGTCAAACTAGGAATGAGGAACCCAAGTATATTATCAGGCCCCATGGAACAGAATACACAGTGTCATCATATGCCAACTCTGTACATTGCTGGGTATTATTTGCAAGTATCCTGACATAGATGAAGAAATTCTTGTTGACTTTGCTGAAGACAACCAGAGACTAACTCAGATGCATAAACAGGAAAATGGCAAATGAAACAAAAGTGATTTATATATATATATATATATATATATATATATATATATATATATATATATATATGTGTGTGTGTGTGTGTGTGTGTGTGTGTGTGTGTGTGTGTGTGAGAGAGACAGAGAGAGAGAGAGAGACTCTAGAGGAAATGCTTGAGTTTTGTACATCTTTTAATTAGAATATAATATACATGATATAACAAGCAACATTTCAAATCAACTGAAACACTAAACTGTAAAGAGACACCAATATAAAATGGGAGAAGACCTTTAACAGTTGAATAATTAAAAGATTTACCCCCGGATTCATGAAGCTCGGCACAAGGCCGGTGTAAGGCGTGCGCCGGCAGTGCAGTGTATAATCGGTGTAGCAGCGCCACATGCATAGTAATGAGTGCGTGCCGCAACCACAACCACCTGCAGAGGTCACGTGCGCGAGCCCAAGTAGGATGCGCCCATAGGCGTGACCAAGCCGGCAGGCGAGGAGCAACCTAAAGTGCTGACTGTCACAGGCCGCCTGCAATAGTAACCGCACTAGCCCGTGTCCGTGGATAATGAAACGTACGCAGAGTATGCAACATAGTACCCGTCTACACAAAACGGAGAACCAAACATTAACCCACGAAGTCCAAATTGTACCCGTCCAAGGAACAAAGGATACGCGTAATACCGTGTCCGTCATGCAATGCACTGTCAGTGGGCATACCCAGTGAAGGTGTACCGCAGCATGTCAGCGCGCCGCACCTACACACAAGTAGCCCCATGGGCATGGTCACCAGCAGTTCCACAGTGGTAGTGAGAGTACACAGCCGGGCAGCCATGTCTATATAACAACCAGAAGGAAACCAGATACCCTAAACACAGACAAACATGTGCATAGCAACATGTACTACACCCAGCAACGTACCCATTGCATACACATAGGATGGCATATGCCGAAGCAGAATATCCAGAAGCAGAACCCATGCATGCAAATGTAATACACAACAGCCCCGTCATAGCACGTAACCCGCACCCATCTACGACCGTCCACCCAATCCAGCTAGCAGCCTTGTGCAGCTGCACACCTACACACAGTGGGTATACCCCAAATGTAGTATGAAGTATTGTCCTAGGCAGTGCCACGCGTGCAAATATGTACCCCACATGTCAACATCCCACCTCAGGTACTGATATCCAAATGGCTGCATGTGAATGTGTCGGCAGAATGCGTACATCCCGCATGTGGTACGGACCTGTCGAAACCCCATAGGCGTTCACACGCCACGGTGTCCATAACTGTACACATCTGGACAAAGCAGTATGTGCAGCCACTGTACCGATGATTAGCTATGCAGACATGTCAAACACAACACATAGGGCGGAACATCCGCCCACCAAGCAGGACACCCCAACAGGGTGCCACATGCACAGAAGGTGAAGGTGGGACATCACACGTAGATAATAGTGGTGCCGGACGGCCAAACACCCACGGCCAATGCAAAGGATTGAATAACACGTATATGCCCGGATGAATGGGTATGTCATATCATGGGAATAGCCTAAGCTATCCAACATAATAGCCATGCGTACCAGATACAAACTGCCAGTAACACGCAGTAGTAATGCAGGAAGGCATACATGACTGTGGGAATATCACAGGACATATGGCACGTGCCAAGTGTCGACGCATGACACAAATGTCCAGGATGGGGCCCCCTGCAAAGAGGAACACATGCCAACCCCACCCCCCACTGACGTATCGGCAGTGGAAACACAACCCAAACACACACCAACACCACCGTCCATCCCACGATAGCAACGGAAGCCAGTCAAAGACCACCATGATGCGTGCACAAACAGGGACACGTGTAACCATCACTCTGACAACCCCCCACAGGCCAACGAATAATAGTATGGACATACGCATGTAATGCTGCGAAGGATGTGTGGTAGTCCTCAGTATCACAGAGGTAGGTACACAGATACACTGTAATCAACCGTGACATATGTGCACTGTACACAGCATACCTGCAGGTAATACATAGTTCAATCATGTGCCACAGAAATATCCACGTACGAATGAGGACAGGGGATAGACAAGTGTGAATGGGACAAGCTATGAACATAGGTTCATAGGTTCATAGGTTCATAGTAGGCTATCTGCCCAAGGGCATTTATAAGCCTAGCCCATAGTTATGTGGCCTTCACCACCCCTTCAGTTTGAAGAAAACTATGCCTATTATATTGCTGTACCTCTGTCAAGCAGTGACACTGAAGTAATCCCTGGGGTATATCTGCGATCTCCCATCCATTGGTCAAGATTCCTCTTGAACAAGGCCAGCGAGGTGCTCTGCCTCACATGTACCGGGATGGTGTTCCACAGCATAGTGAGTCTCTGGGTGATGAATCTGTCCCTCCAGCATGTTCTATTAATGACCGTGTCAAGGTTTAAGTCTCCCGCCCTTGTGGTTCTGAGGGATCTAGATTCTTTAGGTGAAGCATAGTCATCAAATCTGGGTTTGACATGGCCTTGTATGTCAGGCACAGGTTACCTCTGAGCAAGCGGTATGCGACTGAATAGAGCTGGAGTTCTTTCAGTCGGGCAGCATAAGACATATTCTTGAGACCCTTTATCCTTTTGGTGATGAACTTTTGGGGCCTTTCCAGCTGCTGCAGGTGTCGGGTCAGATACATTCTGAATGGGGCATTGTACTCAATCATAGGTCTAATGAGTGATGAGTACAGGGGGACGATGACCTCCCTTGATCTAGATGTGAATCCCTTCATGATCAGGTGGGCAATGTAGAAGGTCTACCTAACTACTTTAGCAACGTGAGTGTCGAACGAACGGTTACTGTCAACCTGGGCCCCCAGATCCCTGGTAACTTCCTCTGTGCTCAGTGGATTGCCACCTATATGGTAGCTAGGGGTAACCTTGTTTTTCCCGAAGGGTATGACCATGCATTTCTAGGCGTTTAGCTTTAGGTCATGTCTCTGGCACCAGTTATCCATATCTGTGAGGCCCTTCTGAAGGATATCTGTGTCAGATGTTTTGTCGACTATGGCACCCAGTTCGCAGTCATCTGCAAACATTGTCAGCCATAACCCCCCTGTGTTTGCTTGTACTTCAGAAAAGTAGATGCCAAAAAAGAGTGGACCCAGGACTGAGCCCTGTGGGACACCACTTGTGACTGGCTTTGAGTCTGACATGGCGCCAGCAACTCTGACCATGTGGGTTCTGTCACTTAGCCAGTTTGCAACCCATCTTGTGATGTATGGGTTTACATTCAAGCTGATGAGTTTTTCAATGATACCTGAGGGGGGTATTGTGTCGAAGGCCTTTCCCACATCGAGGTAGGCTGTATGGACTGCCTTACCCTCATCAATGGCCTTGGTGACTGTTCCGAAAAAGTCAACCAAGTTTAAAAGGCATGATCTGCCTTTGACCAAGCCAAACTGGGTTGGATCCAAAGTCTGCAAGTTCCCTATGTCTTTATCTATGAGTTCCATTATGATCCTCTCCATGGCTTTGCAGATAAGGCTTGTCAAGCTAATGGGACGGTAATTACCAGGGTCAGTGGAGGCACTGCCCTTGTGAAGTGGGACTACAGTCGCCTTGCGCCACTACTTGGGTACATATCCTGAGGTGAGGCTAAGATTAAACAGCTGTCCTAACTGCGGGTTTAATTCCTCATTGAGTTTGCGGAGTACACAGCTGGGGACACCATCTGGTCCCATGGATGCTGTGTTTACTGCCTTGGAGAGAGCAGTTCTCACCTGGGCGTTAGAGATGTTCTGGGGGCTACAATCCTCTGGTATAGATATCTCTCCATTTGGGGGGGGGAGTTTGCACTGAACCTGTCAGCCAGTATGTTGGCAATGTGTGTAGGTTCAGTAATCTTCACATCATTTTGAACTCATTCTGAGCATATCTGGGAGTTTCCTCCTAGGTGTCTAACATAGCTAAAGAAGGCCTTATGATTGTCTTTTGAGTCCTTGGTGATTTATCTCTCGAATTCACCTTGGATGATTTTATGAGAGCTCTTAGTTCTTCACGTATAATGAGCAAGGGTGTCTTACCTTTCAAGGATTCTGCTCTATCTTGTAGTAGCTTCCTCCTTTTGTTGTAGAGCTTGTTTATGGCTGGGGTCCACCAGACTGGACGCTTGCCTTTGGTACAAAGAGTCTCAGTTTTGTATGGGATTGCCTGATCCATGCAGTCCTGTAGGTGCTGGTAGAAGGCATATGTAAGTGATTCAGCGGTTTGAGTAATGTTTACCACCGGCTCAGGGGCCTTAAAGGAGACCACACTAGTGTTTAGAAGTGTGAAGTCGGCTTTTGAGAAAGGCATATGCATGGTAACCGGCACCACCCACAGCATTGTATGCCAATAGCAGGAGCTATTGTAGGTTGTCCAAACACACGTGTCCGTACACACGGAATATCATAGCAATAACCCACGCCCGGATGTGGGTAATGCTAGATATACCCACGGTAGACGTGGTGTGGTCCCGAGGCCGATGCCTGAGGGACCACACAAAGGCAACCGGGGGTAAATACAGCAGTACCCATACCCAGACGCGGGTCATTGCTAGTATGCCATATCATCTAGGGAAAGAAACCATATATTCCCAGACATAATGGCACAGCATAATGCCTGTTCGCCACCCAACTGCAGACATATGGCACCCGCGGCGGTGCGGACGTACTGCGTGAGATGTCCGTTGCCAATGTCGACACTGTCTCACTATGTGAAACAAAGTCAACATAGCGATTCAATACTAAACAGCGACGGAGAGCCCGATGTCCCCGTTGCTGAGCTGTTCAACCTGTTCCGCCATGTTAAATGTGTGTAGCAGAGCGGGACTGCCCCAAAGTAAGCAACGGACATGTCCGTGGCTCAGTGAAAGCTGTCACGCAATGTTAAACCCATGTAATATAGCGAGACAGGTTATAAATACCGAGGTATAGTAATGGAAATAGGTCCGGTCGACCAGACCGTGTGCAATTACTATAACACGATCTACAACGGGCACGCCGCCAATCACGCACACGGTTAGGAATAATGGGGGGGGGATATGGTATCATAGACACGGACAAACCGTGCCCATGTGACTCGTCTGACATTCGTACACGGTCAGGGCAGTTCCGTACACTAGGCGGACAAGACCAAACCCAAAGCACCACAGGAACACCCTGACAATCGAAGGCCTGTATGTGTAGGGGCTATAAGCCCCTGTGATCTGAATATCCCTGCGGTCACGACATATGCATCCTGGGCCATGAGCGGTAGGGAATAAGGAATGTGTAACATGTAGTACTGCACTTTTCCCAGCAGGAGAATGGATGCCTGTGACGTATGTGAGTGCGGGGGTGGGTGGGGTGGGGCGGATATGTAAATTTAGCTAAGTACCATGGGTATGCATATAAATGAGACAGAACAGCTAACGTGTAGTGGTCACAGCAACCGGCAAACGTGAATGCAGTCCCATTTGAATTACAACTATAGAACATATAAATGTGAACATGTACGTAATGCGTCCATGCTGCAAAGACTGTTACATGTGTAAAGGTGAAAGTGTGTTCTGCACACGTCCGTCAACCGGATCAGAGATATGTTACCGGAACAGTCACAACTAATACAGACCACGTAACCACACAGACCCAGTAAACATATGTAACCAGAATACGGATATGCATGTGCGCGCCAGAACCCACAATTTGGAAATGCAAGTGCGTGCGTGTGTGATCCGCTCACAGCAGGGGAAGTTAATGCTGTGTCCTCCACGTCAGTTATACATGTCTCAAAACTGTCAGCCTCTGAAAGTATGGAATCAGAAAATGCCATGTAAAGTACCGGTAGAAATAGTGAGAAACACATGCTATGTGATAAGACAAACATAGAATGAGGATAGAATAACGTGTGTGTTAGTAGTATGGATTGACGATGGTTATGCATCTGTAACCCGACCCACTTGTCAGAAGGTGCCACCGTACGAATTGTGTTTAGTTGGCTCACACTTGCTGACCGGGCTAGGCTAGCTGGATATATGTCCAGTGTCAGCAGAGGCCCGTGGAGAAATGCTCCACACACAATAATAGCACAACATACCAAAGTACTCATATATGTAACCAAAAAAGAACAACAATAGAAAGTGTCCTGAAAGGACTGGTTACATACAGATCCCAGACGACAGAGAAATATATGGGCAGTGGAAGCACGTCACAATTACGGGATCAGGTCCCTATAGAAGCAAGAAGGTCTCACATGACACGCCAGCGAATTGCCAGATAGACACAGGTCAATGTAACACACAGCAAGATTAAGGGCCAACCAGCCGTACACCATGCCAGAACCTGTACAGTGGAAAGGTATGGTATGGTAATAGATGTGTGTACACAGGTAATCCACAGACAGTAACAAAGCAAGGTATGAAACGAGGGGTTCACATGTATATATCTACACACAGCAGTCCGACGGCCCGTATATATGACACATGGACATAGATATGTCACTCGAAAACAAGATGTAAACAACTACAGTTTATTCCATATCATATTTATATAGTTATATACAGTCATATTTATATTTAACATTGTGACTCTTATTTACATTCATATTTATACAAAATATGCATTTAATTGTACTTATTTATTCAATGATTTGGAATCTTAATACAACAATTATACACATTAATATACATAATATAATTATCAACACACTACATTCTAAGGTTTACTCACAACAATTATCAATTATGTTTCAATATACTGATTGTATTGACCAATATTGTATTTATATTAACACATTGTTGTTGTATTAATGTTTCCATTAAGTAATGTATGCAACACTGATTTTTATATGTCACTTTATCTTTAAGACTTGGAGCACTGTCCACCTAACTATGAGCAAGTTTATTGATTAATTGTCATTAAACTGACTCTGAAGGAAGTATATAAGGGACGACTATCTAATGTATTTCGTACTCTGACGATGCCCCATGTTAGTGGGTGAAAGCGCTCAGTATCTTTGGACTGTGGAGTGTATCGTTTTTGTCATCGTCTGTTTTGGTCTGGTTTATGTTCATTAATGTCTTTTATGAAGATGACCAGGACTCAAGGTTTGCTGTATTTCCGCTTACTGGCACATGGATATAGATATGCCAAGTAATACATAATATGGGTAGTCAAACAGACATCCGCAAATGGGGAACATACAGCATCAGTCAAAACCACTGGCCAGATGGTGACAGTCCAACAAGTTCTACACTTTACATATGCACACTGGTGTCCATTGTAGGACTCCAAAAATTGCTGCGTTCACAATATCAACCAGCTGCGATCGACCCAGAAGAAATGACAGCCGTGACTACGGCACAGCTAGACATATGCACCACCAGCGTGTTTAAGGTTGATGACAAGTGTCCATGAAATGCAGGACATATGAACAGAAATCCCCAGATTGTCGAGTCCATAGAAGTGCGTCCACATCCCAGTCCCGCACACATGAAGGATGTGTAATGTGTACCATCGAGGGTTGCAGCCATGGGATCCTGGGTATGCAGAAATGGGGCTCGGTGTTGTTTGGCAGATAATCCGTTGGCCCGTCCCATGTGAGGGATGTGGGTATAGCACATGCCTTACTCCCCACTAATGATGCAAAGCATCCACCGGATAATGCTGAAAGCAGGTGTGAAATGTGTACAGCCCTATATCAGTGTCCAGTAGGCAATTCCCATGGATGGACAAGCGTATGACCAAGATGGCACCCATAACTGGAAACCTGGCGGATTTACACAGCTGCAGTAAGGCATAGCACAGGAAATACAGATAGGGACTACATTAGGCATTCCCCATACAAAGTCAGACCGTCGTGCGAATACCGGCGTACACAGCTCTCAATCTGCCGTCACCAAAATGGGGATCACTCGCTTCCATAATGCAGAACAAATGGGCGACCTGTGGAACACATACTAATGGCTCACTAACAACTTCAACTAGGAAGGTCATAGGATGGTTAAACTATGGCGTTCCCACTTATAAAGAAGATCCTTTAATGAATTAATATGATTAATGTCAATTGACCATGGATTACACCTAATCAACATAAAATAACCGCTGACACCTTATGGCACACAGAGGTAGATGAAACAGTCAACGTAGAAATTGTCCAGGACAGTGCCCAAATGGTATAAACAGGTTCCTTTATATACAAGTAAGCGCTTTCACCCGTAGGCTCCTTCAGACTTACACATAACATAAAAGCATTCAGGCTTTAAATATCCCTCCTCACATTTTCATTGGTCAATTTCTCATCGAACAATGAACAATTAACCCCAGCATATAAAGCGCAAACGCAATGTTAAATACACACACATATTAACATCTTTAAAACATCTTATTAAAACATGTATTATATTATATTGTACTATGCCTAATTCTCATCAATTATAAATCTAACAATATATATAGAAAATATGTATATTATATCAATGTAAAACAGTGGTAAACAACTGAAAGAGTGGACTAATAGGTGTTAAATGTATAGCTGTACCTAAACTACATTCCTGCTATTTGGGTTTATGCCACCTGCTTCTCAAAAGAGGCTTAATCTGTGCTTCATCATTCAATCCTGGTGTTTGGTCAGCTCTCCACCTAATAATCCATCTCAATTCGCATTCTAAAGTATAGTTGATAAGGTCCCCCCCTCTGGGATTAAAATCTAGCCTTTGTAAAACACTGAATGTAAAAGTATGCCTTGGGATGTGCTCATAGCCGTCAGAGGCATAGGCCAACCCGGCTGCCTAGGGCCGCACTAGCAGGGCCACCTTTCTAGTAGTTATGTCATGTAGGTACACCAGGATGGGGCACCATGTGTTGTGGTGGTGGGCCATGGAGCCCTATCGCCTAGGGCAGCGGTTGATCTAAGGCCGCTCCCGTGCTGCCGTAGGAGGGGTAGTACGGTCTGCAGGTATGTGCTGAAGTGCACATGAAACAGCGGTCTACAAGGATTACCCATAGTGGCGACACCTGCACAGACGGCTATAGCGGGACTTACACACGACCATGCACACAGCTCAGATAGACATACACACACCATAAACAGGCAATGATACACAAGGTTTATGGCGTGTACGGCGACAGTGTCAGTACAGCAAGGATAGCTGTCTGCCACGATATCCAGCAGATGTCTCTAGGGCGTGCCGGAATACGGATGTTGCATGGACAATGAGTGGATATGCATCGCACCACAGTTCTATGTGTCAGCCGTGCAAATATGCGATACATGGGACAGACAGCTGTCCATGCAAGAGCAGCGCTATGGGCATAACATAAGTATGTATATATACATCGAGAGAGATACAGACGGACACATGTGGCAAGGCCGGGAGTGTAACGTACATAGCACCACCCCACCACACCACAGCAGGGCGCACGTGGAGAACACGCTACGGAGGTCGCCAACCACAGCAGGCACACAGACAGTCCACAAGCTGCGTCTCACCATCCACAAACACAAAGATGTCGGCAGGATATAAGTGTTCTGTGGAACCTCTAAAGCCATAACCTATGAACCCATGTGGCTGGGAGCATAGACACACACAAACAGCTGGCAGGCATGGGGATTGACCTTACCCCCACCTACCCAACCGCACAACAGTATGACACAGGTATGGAACGCGCTACGTGGACCACTGAACACAGCACCGGCAGAGGCACACGTCTAGGTGGGTGACAACATCCGTAAAGGAATACACGCCGATAGCCAAGGTATGTGTTGCGAAGCGTCTAAAAGAACTACTCTCTCCAGGGGCAGCTGTAAACACACAGACACACATCTCACACACACACGGAGAAGGGCCGGGAGTTGAACCTACGCCTACCTACATGAACACACTACAGCATGATGCATTTACAGAACGCGCTACCGAGATTACTGAGCACAGCGCTATCAGAAGCATACTTCTAGGCGGGTGACATCATCCATAAAGGAATAGCTGACAATAGCCAAGGTATGTGTTGCGAAGCATCTAAAAGCATGACCATCTGCAGAGGCAGCTGGAAACACACACACACACACCTCGAAGGTCCGGGAGTTGAACCTACGCCTACCTACATGAACACACTACAGCATGATGCATTTACAGAATGCACTACCGAGATTACTGAGCACAGCACTGTCAGAGGCATACTTCTAGGTGGGTGACATCATCCGCAAAGGAATAGCTGACAATAGCCAAGGTATGTGTTGCGAAGCGTCTAAAAGAACTATTCTCTCCAGGGACAGCTGTAAACACACACACACACACACACACCTCACAGCTCCGGGAGTTGAACCTACGCCTACCTACATGAACACACTACAGCATGATGCATTTACAGAACGCGCTACCGAGATTACTGAGCACAGCGCTGTCAGAGGCATACTTCTAGGCGGGTGACATCATCCGTAAAGGAATAGCTGACAATAGCCAAGGTATATGTTGCAAAGCGTCTAAAAGCATGACCATCTGCAGAGGCAGCTGGAAACACACACACACACACACACACCTCACACGCACACAGGGAAGGTCCGGGAGTTGAACCTACGCCTACCTACATGAACACACTACAGCATGATGCATTTACAGAACGCGCTACTGAGATTACTGAGCACCGCGCTGTCAGAGGCATACTTCTAGGCGGGTGACATCATCCGTAAAGGAATAGTTGACAATAGCCAAGGTATGTGTTGCGAAGCGTCTAAAAGCATGACCATCTGCAGAGGCAGCTGGAAACACACACACACACACAGAGAAGGGCAGGGAGTTGAACCTATGCCTACCTACATGAACACACTACAGCATGATGCATTTACAGAATGCGCTACCGACATTACTGACCACAGTGCTGTCAGAGGCATACTTCTAGGTGGGTGACATCATCCGTAAAGGAATAGCTGACAATAGCCAGGGTATGTGTTGCGAAGCGTCTAAAACCATGACCATCTGCAGAGGCAGCTGGAAACACACACACACACACACACACACCGAGAAGGGCCGGGAGTTGAACCTACACCTACCTACATGAACACACTACAGCATGATGCATTTACAGAACGAGCTACCGAGATTACTGAGCACAGCGCTGTCAGAGGCATACTTCTAGGCGGTTGACATCATCCATAAAGGAATAGCTGACAATAGCCAAGGTATGTGTTGCGAAGCGTCTAAAAGCATGACCATCTGCAGAGGCAGCTGGAAACACACACACGGGGAAGGTCCGGGAGTTGAACCCACGCCTACCTACATGAACACACTACAGCATGATGCATTTACAGAACGCGCTGCCGCGATTACTGAGCACAGCGCTGTCAGAGGCATACTTCTAGGCGGGTGACATCATCCGTAAAGGAATAGATGCCAATAGCCAAGGTATGTGTTGCAAAGTGACTAAAGGAACTACTCTCTCCAAGGGCAGCTGGAAACACACACACACACGGGGAAGGGCCGGGAATTGAACCTACGCCTACCTACATGAACACACTACAGCATGATGCATCTACAGAACACGCTACTGAGATTACTGAGCACAGCACTGTCAGGAGGCATACCGCTAGGTGGGTGATATCATCTGCAGAGGCAAGGCAGCCGATAGGGAATGAAGACAGAGTGCGCAGTCACACATCATGTTACCATCCCAAGGTGGGCGTACAGTAACACGGTAGTGCTGCACTCGGGAATACCAACTAACTACGGAGCACAACATCATGACATGGATATGGGATGCACCACAGACAGTATACCCTATGAGAGGGCAACCGGCGTGCATGATGTAGGCAGCCATTGTGGCATATCAACCACATATGACTCACCTGAATGGCCACCATGGCAATGCAGGATGTCATTGGCCATGGCTACATGCCTTGTAGCAGACATTGGTGCCGACTGTACTGTGTACCCCCGAATGGCATACTGGGCATGCCCTCACACCTAGCAGTCGCGAAGGGGAAACATACATGCACACGGAGTATCATCACAGATGGGCGCGGTGTGCACTGTACTGTGTGTCCATCTACACAGCTGCTTACTGGGCATGCTCACACACTTAGAATCTGCAGAGTGCAGACATGCATACACATGGGGTGGAATCATGGAAGGGCAGAGTGTGGACCGTCGTGTGTGTCCACCTACACAACAGCAACCCGGGCATGCTCACACACGTGGCGGTTGCAAAGGGAAACATACATGCACACGGGTATCTTCACAGACGGGCGGTGTGCACTGTACTGTGTGTCCATCTACACAGCTGCTTACTGGGCATGCTCACACACTTAGAATCTGCAGAGTGCAGACATGCATACACATGCGGTGGAATCATGGAAATGTAGAGTGTGGACCGTCATGTGTGTCCATCTACACAACAGCAACCCGGGCATGCTCACACACGTGGCGGTTGCAAAGGGGAAACATACATGCACATGGGGTATCATCACAGACGGGCACTGTGTGCACTGTACTGTGTGTCCATCTACACAGCTGCTTACTGGGCATGCTCACACACTTAGAATCTGTAGAGTGCAGACATGCATACACATGGGGTGGAATCATGGAAGGGCAGAGTGTGGACTGTCGTGTGTGTCCACCTACACAACAGCAACCTGGGCATGCTCACACACGTGGCGGTTGCAAAGGGGAAACATACATGCACATATGTTATCTTCACAGACGGGCATGGTGTGCACTGTACTGTGTGTCCATCTACACAGCTGCTTACTGGGCATGCTCACACACTTAGAATCTGCAGAGAGCAGACATGCATACACATGGGGTGGAATCATGGAAGTGCAGAGTGTAGACCGTCGTGTGTGTCCACCTACACAACAGCAACCCGGGCATGCTCACACACTTGGCGGTTGCAAAGGGGAAACATACATGCACATGGGGTATCATCACAGACGGGCGCGGTGTGCACTGTACTGTGTGTCCATCTACACAGCTGCTTACTGGGCATGCTCACACACTTAGAATCTGCAGAGTGCAGACATGCATACACATGGGGTGGAATCATGGAAGGGCAGAGTGTGGACCGTCATGTGTGTCCACCCACACAACAGCAACCCGGGCATGCTCACACACTTAGTATGTGCTATGCGCCGTCCGGCATGCAGACGGAGTGCACACACCGCAAGTCATGGCCAGGTAAACCCGTACACACGCACAGGGTGGACACACATGCAGTTACACGTACACACACAGATGACATCACAGGCATCACGGGTGCAGGCTGAACATGTACACACTGCAGTGAACACTGTAGCTGCCATGCCAGCACCATGTCATTGGTGCAGCAGTATGCCTCACGGTCCAGCAACAGCATGTGACATATGTCCGCAGGTCTATATGGTGGTGTACGCCCGTCATGCAGAGTACACATGTACTATCAATGATCCCACAGGTGTGATGTAGTCCGCCCATATCGGTATACATGGACAGGCGTGCTCCACACATACCACGGGCCTGACACAGATATGACACATGACTGCAGCTGTACCACAGTGAAACAAAGCCCGGATATGTCATATATGTGATTGCCTGGCTGTGTGCATGGACTGCACACAGGACACATACGAAGCCTGTGATGTACCACATGCATAACACTGGTGTACGCGGTAATACACACATGAATGGAAGGTGGACACATATCTGTGGTATGCTCCCCCTACAGGGTGTAGCGGTGTTGACTGGGACACATACCCTTGTACAGTTTGCCTGTGACAGCTGTGATACCATACCACAGTCCATGTTCCATGTATGTCAACACACATGTCACAATGTAGCAATGCATACACACATGGCAACAGGGGATACATGTGACACGTGTACTGTGCATGGTGCAGCCATGCATGAGCAGTGTCCGATGTCCATAACACAGTTGCAACCCCCTACCGCATGCATACCCATCATGGGGGCCGTCATATGGTGGCACAGTAACAGCACACATGGCGGTATGTGTGTACATCATGTGTTTAAACACCTGTCCACATGCATGTGTGCAGGTGGTGGTCACAGGTGTGTCACACACCATCCTACCCTGCCATGTGCATACAGTCTGCTATGTCGCCGTTACATGACAGTGCTGCCATAATGCATATCCATCGGTCAGGTGTCATCGACCATATGTCACATGGCCACTGTAACCCCTACCACCTCCCAAGTGCATATATCGGCACAGCTGCCGGATACAGTGTTGGTACGCATGATGCACTACATACCGCTGCACGCCTGCACATATCCCATATAGCGGGTGTGGCATTCCCAGCACCGACATGTGTGCAGGAATGTGTGCCCATGTATGCCACAGATCGGGGGGACTATGTGCTACGTGCCACACATCACTGTACACCATGGTCGAGATCTGTACATACCTCAGTGTGGGGTGCATGGATGTGGATGGTGCAGTACATGCAACACATCGTCCCTCCATGTAGACATGTGTGGTCACCACCATGTCAGTGTGTCAACATGTGTGTATGTCTGCTGCCTGTTGTGAGGGTGTATGCAGATATAGTGTTGTGAATGGACACTAACCACACAGGGTGACCATCCCGTACTGGTGCTGCATTGTACGACCCTGTCAATGCCATAGTTGTGAGCCATACTGGCCACCTGTGCAAGACCGCCCCCTGTGACATGGCGTGTGGGTGCATTGTATTGTGAGGGTGCTGACCACACAGGCAGGTGTCCCCATCTGCACACAATGGGGTGTGCGCCATAGTGGTGTACACCCCGCGATTGCGGACATATTCCTGTACCGGTACAGCATCCTACTGCTGCACAGCATGCACCACAGCTGACAGGTGACACCTGCGGTCAGTCGCCAGCACGCTGTGTACAACACCTGCAGAATGTCACCATACTTGTACTGTGTCATGCCATGTATGTGATGTCTCTGTCCACCGTAGCCTGTGGCACCAACCACAGGCATCAGGTGCAGTATATGTGTGGACATGTGTGTCATGTACCATGTAAACAACGTTACACTATATCTGACTCCGTGCTCTGCAGGTTTACACGTAGAACTTCTCTACTTGCAATCTAAACTGTCTGTTCTCTATCACAAAAGCTCAGCACCTGCTCCCACAGTATTCCTACATAGGTAAAGTACATGTATACTAGACGGAGTACTACACTAGCCTAGAATCCCCTTGAGTACCCACTTCCCTATAGGTCCCTTCTGACCCAGTTACACAGCAAACGCATTCAAGTTCTCTGGCATGTCGAAGGGTCAATTGCTAGCGACCTCTCCTGTTCAGATGGTGAATCTGGGCATCCTGAGGCAATGTTACAGGTGCCTCATGGACACGGACAAGCCGCACCTCCCCCACTAAACATAATACATGTGAGAGATGCAACTATATAGCCAGACAGGGGGCTGCGCTCTCTCAAACCAAAACCGGCAAGACCAAACGGGAGGGGAAGGACACCACGCACACCACAAACCCAGTGTCACATGGAACTATCACAAATGCTAAACAAACACATGAACACACAAAGACATACTCGGAGGCACTGTTAAAACATGTAACGAACCTAATGAGGCCTCCAAAGCAGACACCCAAGCAACTGCCTCCACAACACATAGGACATGCAACACATAGTTCTCAACTTCAGTGTGCTAAACAGTCACAGCCCTTAAGGCCACACACAATGCCAGACACACTTGTAATAGGTGACACCATAATCAGACACACCGACGTCCCACCCACCAGACTGAGCAAGGGAATGATCACAGTAGGCTGCCTGTCGGGCGCTGGAATCTGCCACATAACACACACACTCAGGTCATTCCACAGCATGTACAAGTATGACGCGGTCATTGTCCATGCTGGTGTCAATGACCGGAGACATACCACCCTGGGATACATGAAAGGAGACATAGAGGGGCTCTCAGATTGTGTAGCCTAGGCCAGCATGACCCTGATCCTGAGCAGTATCCCACCCACATCAAGTATGATGCCACAATACTGGGTCCGAATGATCACCCTTCATAATTGGCCTGATTACCGGTGTCAGTCTGAGGGGATCCAATGTCCTCTTGCCTGGGATGACATGCTTGACATGCCACGCTCCTTCGCAAGGGATGGCTTGCACCTGTCGCCCCTGGTCTTCAAGAGTTTGGCAAAGGCTCCTGCCACCCCCACAGTGCCCACTGCAGGCAAGACTGAAATGATAAACCTACCGCCCTAGACTACAAACCTGGAAAAAACTAAGGGTAATACTGCTCAGTGCCAGTAGTCTACGCCCAAGCTGCACACCCTCAAAAGCCCTCCTCAGTATGGAGGACATCGATGTCAGTGCTGTGACTGAAATCTGGTCCAGGGCTCCTGAGAGCACCCCAGCACTATCAGGTCATACCTCATATCACGCGTTCAGGACCCTAACCCGGACCGAACCACTGAAGGAGGGGGAGTCTCCATTTCCATGAAGGATACCCACACCTCCAGGTTGGCAGAAACACATGTAGCAGCGGGGACCATCCAGGTGCAATTAACCATGGGTAGGACTGCCCTACAGTTTGTTGCATGCTACAGACCACCCTCCCAAACCCAGGATACCCGCACAGCCTTCCTGAAGACACTGGGGAGTATGAATGCTCTCACAACACCATCATATTGGGTGACATCAACCACCCATACATAGACCGGGAACATTACCCAGGACACAACACCCTACACCAAAGGTTCCAGGTGTTCATACACCCGAATGCTGTGGAACAACTATGCACCATACCCACAAGGGGAGGGACTATACTAGTCCTGATCATCACACATGGGGACGACATGCTCCACACAGGATGTACATCCCTCAACGGTGAGGTCAGACCATATAGTGATCTCACTGGAGATCCGCATCCCGCTCCCAACACCGGCAAGGGAGACCACAGTGAAGACCTCTCCACAGCGAACCCCACACGTCATACGACTGGTGTGGTACCCTACAAGGCCTCCATGCCAGTGGTAAACACAGGCCACGCTGCTGAAACCCTTACAAATGCCTTCTACGAGCACCCCCAGGAATGTCTGGATCAAGCAATCCCTGATAACATCAGGACCTTGTCCACCAAAGGCAGGCACATGGTCTGGTGGACCCCAGCCATAAACAAACCGTACAACAAGAGGTGAAAGCTACTACATGACAGAGCAATATCACTACCAGGGAAGGCATCACTGATTAATACTGGCGGTAACATACGATCACTCATACAATCATCCAAGGCCGCCTGTGGGACAGGACTTGCAAAGGACACATAAGACAACCATAAGGCCTTCCTTAGCTATGGTAGGAACATGGGTGGAAGCCCAAAGTTATGCTTGGAATTAGTCCAGAATGGTACAATGATCACTGAACCCACAGACATTGCCAACAAACTGGCAGACAGGTTCCGTGCATACATCTACCCTCCCTCCCCCCCAAAAGGGGAGGTATCTATCCCACCAGAGTCTAGCCTCCCAAACATCTTGAATGCCCAGGTGAGAGCTGCTATCTGTAAAGCAGAGAACACAGCATCAATGGGACCAGACGGTGTCCCCGGCTGTGTGCTACACATCCTCAATGAGGGCCTCAACCCGCACATAAGGCTGCTGTTTAATCTTAGCCTTACTACAGGCTACGTACCCGATGGCTGGCATACGGCAACTGTGGTCCCACTCCACCAAGGCGGTGCTCCTACAGACTCTGGACATCACTGCCCTATAAGCTTGACGAGCCTTGTCTGCAAAGCTATGGAGGAGACCATAATGGAGCCCATAAATGAAGACATTGGGGAATGACAAATACTGGAACATACCCACATCGGCTTAGTCAAGGGCAGATCCTGCCTCCTGAACCTGGTCGACCTGTTCGGAAGAGTCACTAAGGCCATTGATGGGGGTACGTCGGTTCGCACAGACTACCGTGACCTGGCGACAGCGTTCAAACCAAACTCCACGCGGGCATCATAGAAAGGCTCACCAGCGTAGATGTAGAGCCATATGTCACACGATGGGTTGCCAACCGGATGAAGGTCAGAACCCACAGGGTTAGTGTTCCTGGTGCCATGTCAGACTCCAAGCCAGTCCCGAGTGGTGGCCCACAGGGCTCAGTCCTGGGCCCCCTCCTGTTTGGCATTCAACTTTCCGATGTGCATGCAAACATAGGGGGATTGTGGCAGACAAAGTATGCAGATGACTGCAAACCGGCCACCATAATCAACACCCCATCAGACACAGACATCCACCTGAGGTCTCATAGAAATGGATAACTGGTGCCAGAGCCATGGCCTGAAGCTACATGTCAGGGAAGGTATAGACCTACCCTTTGGGAAAGACAAGTTAACCCCAAATTACCACATAGGTGGTAATCCATTAAACACGGTAGACGTGATCAGGGACCTGGGGACCCAACTTGTCGGTAACCTCTCTTGACACTCACATTGCCAATGTGGTTGGGAAGACATTCCACAGTGCCCACCTGGTCATGAAGGGATTCACATCCAGATCAGGGGAGGTCATTGTACCCCTGTACTCTTCACGCATCAGACCAATGATTGGGTACAACGCCCCATTCGGTATGTACCTAACCCGACACCTGCAGCAGTCGGAAGGACCCCAAATGTTCCCCAACACAGGGATAAAGGTGCTGAAACATATGTCACACGCTGCCCGACTGAGGGGACTCCGGCTCTATACCTTCTCATACCGTCTGCTCCGAGGTGATCTGTGCCTGACATACACGGCCATGTCCAACCTGGGTGTCATGGACATGCTCCACCTCCTAGGATCCAAACAACGACGGGCACGAGAGCAACAGACACAAACCTCAACACGGATATAAATAGGACGTGCTGGAGGGACAGGTTCATCACCCAGAGACTCCCTACACCATGGAACAGATTCCCAGCCCTTGTGAAGCAGAGCCCCTCACTGACTCTGTCCAAGAGTAATCCTGATGTGTGGATGGGAGATCGTAGGTATGCCCCAGGAATCATCTCTGTGTCACTGCTGGACAGAGGGACAGCAGACCAATGGATATAGTATCCTCATCCTAAGGGATGGTGAAAGCCACACACACTCTGGCTAGGCTTACACATGCCATAGGGCTCATAGCCTAGTATGTACCTATGCACCTATGTACCTATGTAGGTGTCCAGGCAGGTTGCGGGTACATGTGGTATGCTGATATTGCCAGATGTGCCTGTGGGTAACCCACAGCTACACGTGGGGGACTGATAACATTGCTCCCAGTAGGCAAATGCGAGTACACCATATGAGGCATACAGGTTAACAGAACCAACATGGTGCTACACATGTAACTGTCACACATACCGTGTACACAGCTCAATGCATGCTGCACCTGCACTACATGGTATGTCTGCTGCATGATGACAGTACACAACCCACGTCACATACACACCTGTCACTTGTCATACACAACCACTGCAACATACACATCACACACTATGCGTACACAGGTATCACATACACCTCTCACTATCTTGTCCACCCTGTGCATCAGAATATATTTGCATAACCATGCACCGATGGTGTGGATGACAGTGATGTGGCAGAGGCTTCATCATATGCATAGGGTGATATGTGTGCCAGGGGCATAGGCTGTACCAATGGATGACATCATGTGTGTGTGTAAGGGCCGGTGCATTTACTGGGCATGACTGTGCAGAATGCATGTGGATGTGGTGGAGCCCTACAGTTGTGTCTGCCGTGTGTGGGTATGTGTGTACACAGTTCAGCCATATGTGATGCCTATACGGGGTATACTTGGCAGCCCCAGACTGTACAGTGCAGGTTGTATGGCTCACTGTGTCCGTCTGCGGCCACGTGACCCGTGCCTGCCTGGGGTCGCATGGGCACTACCGGGTGGAGGTATGGAGTGGCCACTCTCCGATGACACATGTCCGCTGGAACCATGTCCACGCTGGGACCGGCCAGGGCCACGTCCACGTGGCCTGCTGTGTCCTGGTGTGGTCGGTGTAGCACCAGCTGCACTGCTGCTGCTACCGGCACTGTGTGAGTGGACATGAGAGGTGGCATGCACACGTCGACCTACACTAGGTGGTGTTGCTGGCCTACGGCCACATGTCCTATGCCTCACCTCTACCAGGTGTTCCAGCACAGACAGCTCACGCTCGCGGATTGACATGCCTTGGTCGAGGATTCCAACCATCTCACCTAATCGCCTATCCAGTACATTAGCAATCTGCTGTTGAGCATTCGCCAATGACTGGATGTTCTCATTTAGGGAATGGATTGCGGCCCTCTGCAGCCTCTGCCCTTCTTGGTTCTGCCGTTCAGCACGTGCCTGTGCCACCATTACAGTCTGGAACATGCGTCTGGTGATACCAGCTGCTGCATCCTGTACAGCAGGTGCATGTCTGCCAGAGGTCCTCCTACGAGCAGCACCAGCCACATGCCTGTGTGGCACATCACCAGTCATTACACTGGTGACATGGTGTGTACATGCACCTTCTGTAGCCACCACACATTCCTGCTCAATGCCAACAGACGCTGACTGTCCTTCCTCTATGGGCAATGGTGATGTGGTATGTGTCGGCATCAGAACCATGTGCGGGGATGAGGGGGACATAGGTGGGATGGTAACCAATGGCACAGCTTCTGCACCTGACAACCCTGCCTGTGCCTCATGCATATGGTCATCACCGCTAGTATCTGTAGGGACACTAGCATCAGATGGACCGCAGGAGGGGAACGCACCTACACCACCTGTGAATACAAAGACATACTGTAAGATACATTACACACACGCAGACACACACGCAGACACACACACACACACACGCAGACACACACACACACACACACACACACACACACACACACACACACACAGACACACACATGCATGCAGACACACACGCACACACACACACACACACACACACACACACACACACGCAGACACACACACGCAGACACACACACGCAGACACACACACACACACAGACACATCATGCATGTGATATTGCAGATGGCATGCAGCATTCCCACACCACAGCTCAGAGAATGCAGGCCAGACATTAATAGTGGTAGTATGCATACTGCCCTGGGGTGCACACTACATCAAGCAGGTGTCATTTCAGTAGGCATGCAGTACACACATTCATGGTAGTTTGCATGCATCACCATGATACACCATGTGGCCACAGGCAGGTTAACAGTACACATGGCTGGTGTCACTTTGACATGTATTCTGCCGACATGTGTGATAACATGTGGACATGTGACAATGGTGTCCCACCACATGCACCGCATCATACTGGACGTCACAGTGCAGTGTTATGTGTACAGGCTACAGATAGAATGCATGTGTAACAAAGATGTCTGTGCAAGTGTGGTTGGTGTGAGCCGTGTACATAGCTATACAGTGGGGAGTACAGGCACTGTGCCACTGCATGGCAGCAGGACACAGGTATGTTTCTGTGCGATGCATAACATGGATGCATTGCATTGCCATGTCTGCAACACAGTCATGCTGTTCCACAGCACGTATATGGTAGACATTGGTGGCACCTCCAGTGGCTGCAGACAGGCAGCCTGGTTGTCTTGTGTACCACATCAAATGTACAGGTGGTCCACTACAGCTATGATCGCACTATGTGTGGACAATGTGCAACGGTGTCTATCCACTCCAGACGTACTGTGTGGCAACATGCCTGTGGCTATCACCCATGGCCATGTTTGACTGGGTCATGGACAATTGTGTGTGATGGGCATCATGTACCCATCCCTGTGGTGGCCCATGTGACATACACCCATACAAGTCAGAGGTGTCACAATCCAGAGGGCTATGCAGACAACAGTGTGGATGTTTGCTATGTCAGGCGTAGGTCATGTCATGGTGTGACAATATTGCAGACAGAACACCACAGGCGTGGGACATGTCGTGTGCCATGTCACAACGTGTGCACACAATGCAGGGCATATGTCACATTGGTAACACCTGTGTGCTGGCCAGATCACAGCTCACTATGTGGTACTGTGTGCGTACCACAAATGGTGTTCCAATGCATACTACATATGCATCCATTGTAGAACACCTCCACCATTGTATGCATAGCTGACTGCACATATCACACTGACAGGTACTGTGGTTTCATGCCGGTGTATACTAACGGTTGTATCTACTGTACATGGGTGTAGTGTGTGTCTGGTGGTGCAACCTGTATACCGTGACTGGAGCAGAACCCAGGTGTGCATGTTATACCTGGCCACATGGCGAATATCTATACACTGTAACATGCCTGTTACTAACAACAGTCTCACCTGCGACGGATCCATGGCTGTGCGACTCGCCAGAGGTACCTGTATAGGGGCGACACAACAGTATAAACATTATCCACGACTGTAGCCACAGTAAGCACTGTGCATGTCACATCATGTACTTGTGTGATAGCATGTGGTATGCACACGTCTGCAAACACAACGTAGCATACTGTAGTATGCGGCTTGTGTGGCCATATACCTGGCATGTGTTGGTACATTACGTGGTGTACTGTGACACCCACACCTATGGCAGATATCATACACATATGCAAGACTGACTTACTAGGCAGCTCCAGGCTCGTTGGTTGGGAGACACCCACCTCCACGATGGCAGCTAGTGTTTCTGCATGATGTTCCCTGGGTGTCCCCAGACTGGCCAGGAGCTCCTCCGTGTGTGTGAGTGGGGGCTGGGTTGGTGGCCCACCACCTGTTCCACCTTGTTCTCTGGCGATTGCGGTGGCATGCTGTTTCGCGTGCCGTATTAGGTCCATGCAGTGTCGGCGTATCTGCTGGTAGGTGCGGTTGTTGCCACCCACGTCATTCACCCTCCTGCGCATACCCTGCCACAGGTCATCCCGCTGCTGCACTTGCTGTGGAACATGGCTGAATAGCAGGTCATAGTTGTCATGGAGCAACGGTATGATTACGTCATCCTCCTGGTGGCTGAAGGCTGGCAGCCATGAACGAGGCATTATCTGTAAGACATAATGATGGTGACAGGTCACATTTACACTGATGTACTGGCATACCGCTGGACATACATTGCTATGACATGTACGACATCTGCACAGTAATCTCTGCGATGCATCATGGCACTGACACAGCTGACATGTTGCTGTCACACCATTAGGCAGCGGGTATCATATCATATCTGTGTGTCAACTCATCACACTGTACACACACCATGTTGATGGTAATCTGCTGTGGACATGTGTACCTGCCTGCACCTGTGTTCATACCAGTTGGCACGTGTCCCGATGTGCACACAGTTCTACTGTTCACCTGGATGCTGTGTATATGTCGCTAGGTGTCACAGACGCAGCCATTATGGACATCAGCGGTGGCACTGCACACATACACATGGACACCTGTACATGCATGTGTTGTGCCATGTACATCTACACAGCACTGTACAGGTGTTGGACAACCTGCCACGGCTCACCTGTATTGCACATGTGATACACATGGGACATTGTGTAATCATATGACATTAGCAGGGATGGTCATACATAGCATGTGCGCGCGCACATTGCACACACCAACACACAGCACCTGTGACACCACAAGGTGCATCAGTGCCACATTACTGTTCTGGACAGTTGATAGTGCAAGTGCCATTTGGCCATCGCACCATGTATGACTATGATGGCACGTGCAGCCTTGCTGGACAGGGCTGCATGGTATTTTTATTTATTATTTATTTATTTTACATTTGTTTACCGGGCTAGTCTAACTGGATACATGTCCATTTTCAGTAGAGGCCCGGGGAGAAAAGCTCCTAGGTAAATACAGCTGAATTAACAAATTTCTGTGAGTTAAGCATATAAACAAAATCAATACAAAAAATACAAGCAAAAATAGACTGATTTACAGGATAAATTCTAACAATTCAAAGTAAATTGTCAGTATAGAATTCACTCTTAACAGTAGATGCAGTTAATATGGCAGAACCAAAAAACATATTTTTTTTTTTTTTCTGAAGGAAAAGAAGGGGAAGATCAGAGTTTAGGGTGACTATAGAGCTAGTCAGGTTTGGAACAGTAACATAGCCAGTGAGATTTGAGATATACTTTCAGATTGTTTTTGAAAATGGATAGTGAGGGAAGTGTAGAAATGTCATTTGGTAGAAGATTCCAGGCTTTCCCTACTGTATTTGAAAAAAAGAGAGTCACCGGCCTTGTTGTTTGTTTTGGTAGAACTAGCTAAGAGTTTATGTGAAGACCTAAGGGAATCTAGGTTCTTGTAGGGAGTGATTAGTGTGGATAGAGCTGGTGTTTTGGATGGTGTGTAAAGGGTTTTGTGAGCTATAGTTAGTTGATTGAATTTGATTAGGTTCTGTAGTTCAAGCCAGCCTAGCTGTTTTAAATTGAGGCAATGATGGGTTCGAAATGGGTTTCCTGTGGCAAATCTGATGTTATTATAGGACCTTTCCAGTTTGCTGAGGTTGTGTTTAGATAGTTTAGTAAAGATGGGTGAGGCATATAGAAGAGGAGATATTAGATGTGTGTGTGCTATTATTGTACGAGCAGAGGGTAGGAGAAAAGATTTAATCTGATACAGGGAGCCCAATTTTTATTAACTGATTTTATAGTATTGTTTATATGTGTATCGAAGTTTAGTTTATTGTCGATGGTGACTCCTAGTAGTTTAGTGGTAGCTTCAGGAGATATAATAGTCTTGTTGATAGAAGTGACTGTGAAATCCAATGGGGGGTATTTGCTGGTGGGAGAGAATAGAAGGAGTTTGGTCTTTTTGGGGTTTAAGAGAAGGCATCTGTGAGTAAACCATTTCTCTACTGTGTTGAAGACTTGTTGGGTAAGGTATAGGAGGTCTGAAGAGGATGAGGCTGAGCATATAAGTGTAGAATCGTCTGCATATTGTATACATGAGGCTTGAGGGATGGCTAGGTGGAGGTCATTGATGAAAATGGAAAAGAGTAGAGGTCCAAGGATGGATCCTTGGGGGACACCGAGGTTGACTGGTAAGTGGGTAGAGAGGGACTTGTGCCATAGTACTGCCTGCTGTCTATTGTCAAGGTAGGACTGGAACCACTGTATGGAGGATGTGTCAAGTGATAGGGATTTTATTATGGTAATAAGAATTTGGTGATTCACCATGTCAAAGGCTTTAGATAAGTCAATGAATAGGGCAGAAGAGAGTTTGTTTAGACTACGGTGTTTGTTGATAGTATCTGTGAAGGAGAGAAGGGCAGTGGAGGTACTATGTGAAGGTCTAAAACCATGCTGGCAGTTAGCTAGAAGGTTATTTTGTGTTAAGTGTTGAAGCAGTTGTTTGTGGATGCATTTTTCCATGATCTTAGCTAGAGGTGAGAGGAGGGCAATAGGTCGATAATTGGAAAGCTCGGTAGATTGGCCACCTTTGTGGAGGGATAATATGGGAGATTTTCCATATAGAAGGGATATAGCTTTCAGTAATGGTTCTGTTGATCAGGATTGATATTGGGAGGGCAATGGCTTTAGCAGCTAGTTGCAGAAATTCTGCAGGTAGTTGGTCTGCTGAGGGAGAGCATGGTTTCAATTTCTGAAGGAGGGTAAGCACATATGATGTAGGGACGGGGTGAAGTTGAAAGGAGGAGAACAGTTTGTTTTTTAGTAGGTAAAGTGAAGTTCTGAGGTGAGAGCTGGCTAGCTAGTGTTTGTATAGTGTTAGTGAAGAATGTGTTAAAATCATTAGCTATATTTATTGAAGTTTTGTGTTCAGTATTTTGAGGGCTAGGAGTGGTTGATTTTCCTGGGTGGAGTAGTTGATTGATGCTGGACCAGAACTTTTGTGGTTTGGAGTGATTCACTTGTTAGGATAGTAGGTAGTAGTTTTTTATCTAATATTACAGCTTTTTTGGTTTGGTTTCTTAGTTGTTTGAAGGTTTGTTGGTGGATGGGACTTTGAGTCTTTTTCCATATTATCCATTGTTTGTTTCTATCTTTGATTTTTTGTTTGGTTTCTTTAGAGAGCCATGGTGCATGTTTGGTTTTTGTTCTAATTTGTCTGGTTGGGGCATGGTGGTTCAGGATGGTAAGGAAGTTGGTGTTAAAGTAAGTAACGGCTTCATCTAAGGATAAAGTTTGTAGTGGTGACCAGTTACATGCTTTTAGTTCCATCTGTAATAGTTCAGAGTTAAAGTTCTTTTGGATCTGATGCTTATTGTGGATGTGGGAGAGGGACAGCTAGTTTTATGTCTGATTATATAGGTAAGGGAGTGGTCACTTAAATCATCTGGGAGGGTTCCTGATTCATAAGTATGGGGAAGACGGTTAATCAGAATCCAGTCTAAAAGGCTAGATTTCTTATTGGATTTATTTGTCCTGGTAGGGAGGTGATAGTTTGGGAATACCCATATAGGTTTATGTGGTTGGAAGGAGGTTACTGCAGAAGGAGGTCCAGTCTATATTTGTATCACCTAGGATTATTGTTTCTTGAGGTAGGTTTTGGGATAGCCAGGAGAGAATAGATTCCATAGTTGCTATGTTGTTACCAGGGGGTATGTACAGACAGATGATATAGATAGATTTGGAATTGTTAATAAGGAGTTTAGAGATAAGAATCTCTGCACTGGAGTCTAGAGGTAGTTCGAGGTCATAGGTGGTTACATGTAGGTGAGGTTTATATAGGATAGCAACTCCTCCACCTCTTTGGAAGTTCGGTCAAGTCTTAGGATATTATATCCCGTGGGATGATCTGATTGTCTTTGGTTGTAGGTTTTAACCAAGTTTCTGTTAAGCATAGAATATCAAAGGAGTAGATTTCAGTCAGGGCTTGTAATTGGGTAATTTTATTGTTTATGCTAAGATATTAAGATGAGCAATAGTAAGGGAGTTAGATTGTTTGGAAAATATATGGGTAGGATACTTTTGGAGTTGAGGGATGAAGAAGGAGAAGTTAAAGGCCCTGGGTTAGGTGGATGTCGCCATCTTTAAAGAGAGTAGTATGTTTAGAAAGTAATGGTAGTGGATTCTACTGTAATGAAATAGACATTTCTGGGATTGAGGTTATTATATTTTGTGTGTTGTGTTCGCTGAAATTTAGGAAGTATGTATTTAGAAGAGAATGTGATATTAGCATGTGTAAGTTGTGGGTGTGAGTTTAGTGTGATCGCTTTCTGTTTTGGGATAATACAGCAGTGGGTCAAGTGGGTTTTCAAGGAAGGTGAGTAGATGAGTGAGCATTAAGGAAGGTAGTAGTAATAGTATAAGTAATAGTGAGATAAAGGGTGGGATGTTTTGATTCATCATTGTAAGAGTATTAGTTGGTAATAAGAAGGTGGAAGCTTAGACAGTATTAGGAGGAGAAGGGAGAGAGGGTAGTATCAATTAAATGTGGGAGTGTGATGTGTTAGGATAAAGTTAGTGGATGTGGATAGCTGAAGTAGTGTGTAGGGAGGCAGTATAGAGAGAGGAGTGTTTGTATAGAGTAGGATGAAAGAATATGCTGTGTGATAGGATTAGAGTGGTGGGATGGAGGTGAGGGTAGGAAGTGATGACAGAGGAAGGGGTGGGATGGAGGAAGAGGTGGTCTAGGAAGTATAAAGGTAGGACCCTGGGGTGGGTGGAATTTGGGGGTAGGGGAGCGGAGTGAGACAAGAGGGCTTAACGGAGCGGTAGAAACAGTTAGTAAAACTTTGTCAGGAAA
Organism: Protopterus annectens; assembly: GCF_019279795.1. NCBI lineage: Eukaryota > Metazoa > Chordata > Ceratodontiformes > Protopteridae > Protopterus > Protopterus annectens. The sequence goes on from NC_056728.1 coordinate 1,359,363,187, forward strand.
ACAATCAGAGGAGCTGTATGCAGTAAGCAAGAGCAGAGTTTAGTAAGAAGTCAAAGAGTGGGGTTGGTGGATGTAACCCGGGTAAGACAAGAGTGAAGAACTAGTAGGTTAGGTAGTCTTAGGAATTCAAGGATTTGTGAAATAAAGCACGTGGGCAGGAGGTACCCAAGAGATAAAGCTGGGTTGTGGGGTGTCACCTTTGTCCAGGTTTGATATTACAGGAGATAAAAGAAGGAGACTGTCTGGTTGTGTAACTAGAAGGGGGTGACTACAAGTAATAGGGAGTACTGTGTGGGTTAGGAGGTATGTGGGTAATATATAAGTTAAGAAAAGGGCGGTGGAGACTGCTGTCTGTGCTGGCCTGAAGCCAACGTTTGGTTCTCTGGAAGGATGTATTACAATGGTTTACAGAAAATATAGGCAGGATATAGAGACCAACAACATACTTTCTGTTTAACGTGAGACTGGTTGCAGGGAGATTAGGCTTTGAGATTGCCACTGCAAGCTTTCAGAATGAGTTCATTCCCCAAGGCAGGCTGATTTCAAGAGACTAGTGCAGGAGATAGCACAGGAGAGTATGGTGCTGAGAGGAGAGAGAAAAAACAACAATGGAGAGGGGAGCAAAAGCAAGAGTTAGGACATGTTGGGTAGGTTTGGTAACATTTATAACAGTTATCATAGATACATAACATAAATAGCAATCTTGCCTCTATAAAAACAGTAACTCAAAAACAATATACTGCAGTACTACACTGTTTCAAGCTTAGTAAGACTTAATCCACAATTCCACCATATCCATGGCAGGGTATGTCACATACATGGCACAGGGATGTGTCCCACCTGGGGGATACTGGTATTGGGAGGGTGGCTGTCCATTCCATATGTCATTGGTATGTGTATATGGACATTACGCATGTCTATCATCATGGTGTGGACAATGGCCTTCTGCAAGGTAGGCAGCATGCTGCTCGGTGGGGGTGTGTATGGTGCATGCTGGTATCACACATCCATGCATACACATTACCCCTGACAGGTGCTATGTGCTGTGATATTGTTCAACACAGTGCTGTATGTGCCCGCACAATGATATCCCATGCACATGGATGGTACCCTGGCCTGACATGGGTACCACATATGTCTACATCCAGTGCCTGCTGCCACCGCCATGTTGGCAGGTGCACCACACAGCACCATCCCTCCCACAGGAACTGTGGTGTTGGGCACAGCATAGGCATCCATTTATGGGGACAGGGATGTTCACATAGCGGGGGCACTGATGGTATCATCCATCGGACCATGCACGTATGACGCACACCTTACACACCCAGCCCATTCAGTATGTTGTTTGCAATACTGACACAGCTATACTGCTAGGCCAGGGACATTCTCAGCCATACATACACAGATGCATGAACATCTGTCTGTGGCATGGGCTACAATGATGGTGGGGTTCAACACATACCATGTTTGACTGTGGCTGGCGCAGATGTTCTGTGCACATGTCTACACCGTAACCCTGTTCTACTGTAGCCAGTGGTGATGTGCTGTGCACATGTCAATGCTGCACATTGTGTTGGTGTCTGTCTGTCAACAGGCCAGTGGTGGAACACGCAAGGGTATTAGTGATCGAATATGCATGCCGCCCTGTACAGCTGTACTGCTAACATCTCAGGTGCTAATGTGTCATGGACATGCACACCTTACCCTGACAGGTGGTAGTGGGTTGCCACCCGTACCCATCACCTCTTGTGGGTTGCTATTATCCAACATCCTCTTTGTATTGTATGTTCAGGCTATGCACCTGTGTGGGACATGTGGGCATGCAATGCGCTACTGCGTACCTTTGCACCCATTGCACAACATGTCACACAGGTACACTGGCAGCCATACACTTCACAGCTTGATGACGGTACAACAGGTGTTGTACACATGTAACACATATCCTGTGGGACATGGTCATATGTACAGGCATGTCCGACAGTCACGTACCACTGCTACCCCTATATGATGGATATGCAGTACATGTGGCGGTACAGCAACTGTCACATGTACTGCAATGCCCCTACCAACATGGAGTGGTACTGCCTGTGGGGGATGTGCGTCTGCATCCATGCTGTGCCCATAGCTGACAGTTGTACATCGATACATGCAACATACCTCATTTGGTGTTCTCACGGGTGTATGTTCAACATGGCTCCGCATTGTTTGTGTCTGTCACACAGTCATTGTTGCACATGGTTTACATGCCAGCCATGACTTACTATATGTGATTCCATGTACTTCATTGGGATACCATCATTATACATTAGAACGGCGTATTCCAGCCAGCACATAGCCTTCCTAGATGACACTGTTAGCCAGCCAGTAGTAGGTGTTCCACCATCTGCACATTAGTCACACAGTATGAGGGCGGCTGATACCCATTCTGGGGACAGGGTGCTGACAGCTGTGGATGGGTGTGATGCTGTCGACAACCATAACTGCACCTGATGGTCACATCTGGATGGGTAACATTCACAACACACACCTACCTTCACGTAGTAACACATCATCTACAACAATGGACATTCCTGCCAGAACACTGTGTGCAGTATGTCTGTATGACCACTGTAGGCACCACTGGTGGCCCCCAGCATGGCAGTCAAGAGCACCAGTGTATATCCCGCGGAACCATGGGTTACACCATTCACAACACACCTGTCTCGGATGACCCTGTTGTGGATCACAGTGCAGTTCCACAAATCATGTTACACTAGGCATCATGCACTGATATGTTGCGGACGTGTGAACAGCTGTGCAACTCAACATATGCACACATGACACATCACCTGGTACAATATATCTCTCATACAACATGTTATTGTGACCGCCCTGTGATGGCATTACACAGGCTACGTGTACTGAGACATGTGATGGCTCACCAGTGTCATCACCCTCTGGGTGTGTGTCTAGCCAAGTGTACAGTAGGCAGTGGTCTGAACACAAGGACACTGTACCTTGACCTACTGTGTCACTGCAACTGTTGCCTATGCTCATACTGTAATTATACAGGCATGTGGTATCTGACTGCTATGACAGTCCTGGTCGACCACACTGCTGTGGCACACATGACCTGCAGCCATCTGCCTGGGGTGTGGAGCACACATGTACATCTTCACATGCTATACTGCCTCTGTGGCGGTGTCACATAACTGTCTCCGGCAGGGCTGTAACAGGCAGGCACGGCATGGGGTCATGTGGGACAATGCTTGCATCTTCCACTGTGCTGCACACAAGCAAGGCACACACACTATTGCACCACTCACATTTATCTGCAGTGACTGGGACCTGCCTCCATGCTCTGTGCAGCACGCCTGCGAGTACGGATTGTACATGGATCGTACCTCCCAGGCACATACCTGGACTGCAACACCCACAGGTGAGGGGATCCCACATCACACAGCATTTTGCACACATCCTGAATAGTTGCCGAACACAATGCATCATAGGTGCTCAATGTGCAGATACCCATGTTTATGACCGCTAGACACATTGTAACACGCAACAGAGTTGACATTGTACACCACAGGTTACATGCTGTCTGTGTTGTTATACTGTACATTGGGCCTCAGACAGCTGATACTGCCATGTGCTGACAGCAACCCACACTTCCCTAGAATAGACACCCATGTACCTACACATGCTTGAGGCATGCACTCCACCCAGCTGGCTGACACATTACACAACACATACCATACCTACACTACCCTCAGCATGCACAATACCTCCATGTGTCTGGTGTGTTGCACCTGGGGTTATCCCCCCTTTGGTGGATGAACACATATGCTTCACGGCCCTGCTAGCCACACCCTGGAAACACACCCATCGCAGCATACACGGAACATGTGTACTACAGCCAGTACTACTGACGTCTGCTGACAGCAGTTGTTAATGGCATGACACCCCGGCAGATGGACAGTGTACATACATATGCTGACACATACCACAGTGCACTTCCGTAGCATGTACACGATGATAGGGACCATGCTATTCCACACAGAGACATGGCAGTACTGACCTTTTCACAGACGCCACGGTGGTGGTCATGTTCCATGCACATCTGATGTACGTGCACATGTGCAGGCTGTTGCACGGTGGTGTATATTCACATGTGTGGGGTGCATCACTTGTCAGCCATGGTGGGTCCTCGAGGTCCATCACATGCTCCAAGGCTAGCTACCTAAACATGACTGCCGCACATTGCAGTGTGGGGCCTCAGGCAATGTGGTGGTATGTCTGTGTTGTTTGGCTACATCCACATTCAATGTCACATACAATAGTCACCCAGGCATTGCAGACCGAGATAATGTTGGCAACGTGCCAGGTGATGGTGTACTTACCAACAATACACACTCTCACTCACTACAGGGTCGCAATCCATACATGGACATCGTAGTGTCCCTGTGGACACATACATGGTACTGACATGCACACGTTATGTCCTGGGACACTGGCCCAATGTCACCTTCCGATGTAAACCAAAAGCACAATGATGTCCCTAGCTGTTATGTCCCACCAACCTGTTTGGTATGTGTCTCCGCACCAGCCCACTATATTCACTGCTAGCCTGTTGTCGGACATTGTGTACCTTGACCGCCGCGCAGCCGCATCTCTCGCACTACCCATGGGTGGCACTGCATTGCACGTGTGGGACTGCAGTCATACACCCATGACTGGACCGTTCTGAATGGCACTGGGGCACATCCTCACGAACGTGCTTCACGCACACATTGATGGCCTCCATGCCTTTCCTGGCACCCTCGTTGGGCTTGTTTGTGCCACAGCACGTCACATACACATGCTGGCCACCTGTCGTACCATTGCATGGGCGGTTGGGGTGGTACAGAGGCCAACACATCAGACGTTGTCCTCACATTGCCCTTCAGCACCATTCCACGTTCTGGTATTGGCAAGCTACACATCCACCTGCACATCATACCCTGTGTCTCAGGATGTTAGGCTATATGACTCATGGACAGGACACACAGTGGTGCAAGCATATCATAGTACCTACTACATGTCAGGTACATATGGCATTACTCAGTCCTCAGTCCTGGGGCCCCTCATGTTCACTATTTGCTTACATACACAACATGCTGTCACAGAGTACTGTCCATGCCTAGATATCCCACACCTACATACCTGGCGCCATTATAGCTCCACCGGCTCATACCGATACCGACCATACGGGTGTCAGTGTGGCGGATACATCATGTGGGTGTCATGGCATCAGGATGCATGACACATGGTGCATACACATCACCTTTGCATAGCAACATTCACCCACTGACTATCACATGGATACTGGCCCCGTACATACATATCACATTGTACATGGTTGCTGTACACACATATGCCCCACATGGTCCTGTGGTTACCGTATTCCACTGTGGCATGGATACACTTCTGCAGGGCCACACCTATCTGTACTTTGTGTGATGCTGGTACATAGGTAGCCATTGTACCTGTGGCATACACACATCTACACACGGTCAAGGGTACAATACCACATTTATGGTGTACCTTCCACAATGGCTACAACTTTACATGGCACAGCATTGTCATGCCACGATGTGTACCAGGCTTGGACGGTTTACATATGCGGCTGACAGACGGAAAACACATCTGTACACATCTGCATACCACATACACAGGGGTGTCTTCTGCTCTGACACGGGCCATGTCCTCCGCATTACTGATGCATATACTCCTCATACATGACAATTGCGGTGGGCAGTGTGAACGGACTGCTCATGGATATGTGCACACATGCCACACTGCATGGGCTGGGCTTCTGTGTTACTTCCGCAGACACAACACACACCATGCTGTGGAACATAGGTCCTGTGCACATCCCACAGGGACACACAGTGGCACTGTTCATGTGATACCTCCCTTGCTGTTTGAGTGACACGTAGTCATGGTACCACCACAGCAGCGGTACTGTGTAGACATGCAGTTGACACCCGCCTCTGCTGTTCACAGGACACTACCATGGGGAGGTGACACTACTGTGTACACTGCACATGTGTTTACACATGGACCTGCCAGACTTCATTGTTGCCCACGGTGCACCTGCTACAGATCCTTTGGGCATAGTTACTTAGTGTACCTTCCATTTCGGATGGCTATGATGCTACTACTCTGTCCCATAAATACAGGCCATATGTATCCTGTTATTGTACATACCAATAGGTGATACCTCCATTATGCATGATATGCCTGTGATACTGTGTATAATGTCTGTCATATCCACCATGACAGCTTTACATTACACATAGTTGACATAGTATCCCCTACTGCAAGGCATACGCACGCCGCGCACATTACGTATGACATCGATGGTATATGCCCATACACATGTGTGCTGTGACAGTATACATACATGTCCTATCCCCTGCTATGGCACTTCCTTGTTGGACATCCACTGCCAGCATCGGCGTGTGGTCTGGCATTGTTCTCCCTAATGCCCCCCTGTGGCAGCCCTTGTGGTGTCTCGGCTGTGTACATTATGTCCCACTGCTGTGCACATGGTGTCCACAGTCGTTGGTATGCTCAGCAGGATAGCACTACATAACCACCTTTCACCACTCTCTGTATTATGGACAAGTGTCATTACTTACAAACACCATTCCCATACAGTACAGCTCATACACATCATGCTACACACCGCATATCGTGTGTTCTACATACCTTGTCGGTGTTTCGTTCCATGTTTCGTTCCGTGTATCGGTTTTCCTTTTTATTACTCTTTCGGTTGTACACTGCTGGTTCGGTATGAGCATACGGTTTGAATATCCTAGGAGTCATCCTTATATCCGTCGATACCTGCAACATGTGGGTTCATCCCACCAATTGCTGTTCCTCAGTGAGTAATTGTGCGCATATCACCTGTGCATCTACTCCATTTGGACATTACGCATCGTAACTGGGGTATGGTTGGATTCCTCACCTGGGCGTTGGCTATTTGCCCTACCTTCGTGGAGATGGTCTGTATTGTGTTATGTTATGTGTAACTGCAGCCGCTATGTGTGGCGACAGGTACATTTCGCAGTGGTGTTAGCCGTGGATTGTGTGTGTTGGGTATAGTATTTGGTTCGACATGTGGGTGTCCCTGTCTTGACGACGTCTGTTGATGGCGTTTTGCATTCGGATGTGTAACATGGCTGTTGTATTCCTTTAAACAACGCATGCAAGTATGCATCCGCCTTTGATTGTGTTTCCCACGTGAGATGTTGCAGTTATGCAGATGTCATTGACTGCCTGTATATTTGTACTGCTATTACGGTTTGTATCCCTTTAATATGTACGATGGGGGATATCGGAGGTTGTAGGTGACGGATACGGGTTGTGGGCCTTGCATCTCTACATACACGTTATGGTTGTCTGTGTGCTCCATCCCTGCCTGGAGAGTTGACAGTTAATTGTCTGTTGGTATGGGAGTGTAGGCTGTGTTGTTGTCATGTGGTGTTGATATCGCCTGCGTGTATGCTTCATGCATGTATTCCTCCATCACATCTGTGGTATATCAGCGGTTGTTTGTACGTGACGACTATCCCTTGTCATTCTGTCCCAGATATTTACAGTCATTGTGGTCCTGTTATTGGGATGGCCTGTTTGCCAGTGGTTGCCACCTATTCAGGTGGGGATTGCTTGTTTGACACTTGTAGAACACACAGCGGTGTTTACGGGCTGATATGTGGCCACGGTCAGTACTGGGGTAGCACATACATATTTCCGCGGTACATACCTATTGCTGTGTGACTTTGCCGATGTATCGTTTTGCAATTAGCATATCGGTGTCATACATACGGGAATGAGTAGTACATACGTCCTTTCCATTTCCTGTGGGGTATATTCCTGTGCTACAATCTGGGACATTGTCACTTTGTATCGTTCTACGTCGCCACACGCCTAGCCAGGGTGGGGCTCTCACTACTACTTTGGGACTACTGGTGTACATATGCCTGTGGCTAGTGTACCATATGCCTACACATATTATTCCACTCTGCCTCTAACATGGCACCAACATACACATATTACGGAGACACACACATTACACTCGCACAGCAACACACATGGCACCCTCACCGCACACATACACATACTACGGCACTCACGGGGACGGTTGCACACAGTAACTGCATGGGCCGTGACACCGGCTGCAGTGTCTACCTCCCCTCTCATATCATCATACTATTACCCGCGCATGTACTGTGGTCTGGCGATCATTCCGACTCGCGGTTATGCATTTCGGTATGTTGCCCGTTCCATGGTTAGCGGTATCCTCTTCTGTTAAACCTCCCGGATGCTCAGGTTGTCGTTTCACTATGTATACTATGTACAGATATCGCGTGTTACATCTCAGTCACCTTACATCCCTCTGATTTCCTGTCTTAACTGTAGTACTTATATGTCTATGTGTACATATATTTCTATATATGTAATTATATATCTATCTACATATATGTATATGCACATATATACATGTTTATATGTATACACCTTGCGGCGAACGTGGCGGCATACAGCAACGCCGTCTACTGTAGGACCCGCGTACTGTTCAGGTGTTGGCGTTCCATGCTCCACTGGCTGTTGGGTGTACAGTGTTTGGGGGCTGCCTATGTTGGAGTCACACATGGGGCCACCCATACAGTACACTTTACGGGTGGTCATGTTTGTGTGCCATCCATTTCACTGTGTGCAGGTAGGGAGGTGTCGGCGGGGGTTTTGCGATTCAGTATTATCTGCCTCATTTGCATGGCATTGACTACTAATTCATAGTTACCACGCCGAACACTGCCGCGAGTCCTTGGCAACCCTTGCACCATGGTTGTGGCTTTCCATGCATACCATGGTGTATTATGGCTGTGAAGCTGATGTGTATTACTCTGCTGTTTTATAACATTGTCATATTATTTCATTGTTTTGCACCTTCCGCAAACATGTCCTGGGGTTCTGCTGTGAGTTTCTGTGGACATACCATTTATGTTATTATTTACATGTTGTGCATGTTTTCTTTTGACATTCTCTGTGTATTTCGCCATTGGCATATGGTAACAGTGTGATACCTGACGCTGACAGCCTTCCGTTACTCCTATGTTATGTTTGAGAAAATGTAAACCGTTTTATTTGGTTTACATTGCCGTGGCCTTATGCTACGCCTGCGCCACTTCGTGGATCGCTATATGCCTTCATTTGCATGGTGCAACACTGCACATGGGGTGTTTAGCATACCTACGCCGGGGGCGGCGCAGATCCGGTGCACGCCGGTAGTGCACGTGGAATTGGATTGTACCTGAATCGCTCGGCGGCCATATTTGGCCTACGTTATGCGTGCGCCTGGCGCAAGGTTCATGAATCCCGGGGTTACTTTCACTCCTTCAATTTCGTAAGGCTTCATCAGAGTAAAATCCAATTAACTAATGCACAATTTATAAACAAATCAATAAAATAGCAGCCATAAAAAGTTCATAGTCAATTAGCATTATTCACCCAATCATCACACTTAAAGAACCATTTAAAATGTAAATGCATAAAAATATTGATAATTCTTTTTTAAAAACCATGGTACATTTAAACATGTAACATAATTATACTGATATAAAACTGTAATAGGTGGCTTATGTGCCCAGAAACAAAACCAATAATTCAAAAATAGGCACCGGAGACCAAGCGGATCCAACACACAAGTGTTTATTGCAAAAACACACGAACACACAGCAATTGCTTTATGTGCTGTGTGTTCATGCATTTTTGCAATAAACAATTATGTGTTGGATCTGCTTGGTCTCCGGTGCCTATTTCTGAATTATACTGCGGTGGTGGTGCTGCAGTAGCGTTGTCGCCTCACAGTAAGATGTCCTGTTCGATTCTCAGCTAGAGCGTCTTCTGTGTGGAGACATGCATGAATGGATGTACCTTCATTGAAGGTTGTGTGTCAGGGCTGGCAACTCGACACGTAAAAATCTACTGCCAATCATTAGCGGACCGGAGTTCCGCTGTGGCGACCCCTAACCGGTAAAAGCCGAAAGACACAACAACAACAACTGACATGCCAAAAAACACAAACTGAGAACATAAATAGATGTTTACTCAAATGAATAGATAATTAAATATTCTGTTAGAATAACTAAATTAATCTTGTTTGAAGTTGTAAAATGCCACTGAATGAACAGTGGTCATTGACCCAGGTTTCTCCATTGCATTGAGTTTCAACTACCAAAATACATCTCTACACTCCAATAAACCTTCAACGTCCCCACCCTTCGCATTGGGTTGAATTTTATCAACCACAAAAAAATAGGAACCTTTTGAAGTTATTAGATTCATTTGAATGTATGTGTATGGCATTACTAACATTTTATGTTTTACATGTCTAACATGTTCACCAATACAATCTTTTAATATCCTAGTGGTTTTGCCAACATAAAATGTTTGGCATGTCATACACGTAGCAAGGTATATAATCATTCTAACATTACAGTTGCAGCAGCCTGAATACCTGATTGAATTGTCATAACCACTAACTGTAACATCATTAATGTACTTACAGAATTTGCAAGCCGCACATTTGTACATATGTGACTTAGAATGGCTATCATTTGAAGACTTATTTATCTCCAACCATCCCTTTAAGTTGTTAACCGTAAACAAACTGAAGACCTTCTCCCAAGGGTTCTTTTACTTCAGGGGCAAACAGTAAGTTCCAATAACTCTTGAGGATTGTTGTAATAATTAAAAAACAAAAAGAAGATTGAGTAAAAGTGCTAACAGTCACTACAAAACAGCAAACAAAGCACTTCAAGGAGAATAGTATCCACGGCTCCACAAGTGAAAAAATTGTTTTATTTTTAACGCACCACAAATACAAATACTGTGTTTCCATCCTGTAAAGTCAGAACTTCTTCAGAAATACAACTAAACCATCAAGTGTTCCTTATATACTAATTAAGACACAATTCATTAATTAATCCAATTACAAATTTCACCTCCAAGCGAAAACCATACTTAATATCAGTGTTATTTCCTAACATATTTAAATGCATTCTCCACACTTATTAAAAAAATGTATTAAAAAATGTATATTTTTATAAAAACATGTACCATCCTATTAAGAACCTCTTCTAAATATAATTAATACAACTAATAAATAAAATAAATTAGATACAAAATGTTAGTATGTATTCTCCCTACAACATGAATTTTAAAAAAGTGACATAGCACCATCTAATGGTAAAACAGCTATATTAATTCCTAGTAACCTACGTGTTTGTAACCAAAGACAGGTTCCATTGGTCATATGTGCAATATATTTTTCCATAATCAAGTATACACACAGAATATACACCAGTTTATTTTAAACTAAATGAGAAATGAATGTACATATGTTAGATTTGTACAATAAATGTATATATAAAACAAAACAAAAATCTATTTACAATTTGGCTGACCTAAGTTTCAGGACGGGGGCCAGGGAGATGTGGTCATTCAGACCAGGATGCCTATCAGCCTCTAGTTTTAACTGCCAAAATAATTCTCTAAATTCGATAGTAGTCTCCCAAGGCCCTCCCCGTGGGTCTATTTCCACTTTTTCTATGACAAAGAAACCATAGCATGCTTCTTTACATTCTATACTGTGTTTGTAAAGGGAGTTATTATAATCCTGCTTCCTAACATCATTCAAATGCTCATAAATTTTCCTTTTAAATTTCCTGTGGGTCTTACCTATGTAAAAACAACCACAGGTTTTACATATAGCCATGTATATCACCCCCACTGATTCACAGTTACAATGTGCATTGGTCTTAATACATACCTTCCTACCCTTTAAATTGACCTTGTTACCAACCAAAACATAAGAACATTGGGCACAGGAACCACATTTATATGTTCCTTTCCTTTGCTTACTTTGCTTATTGACCCTATTTTCCAACATATCTTTTATATTCTTACCCTTTACCCTTCCTATATATGAATTTTAAAGGATCATTAAATAATTTGTCCAAATCGGAAAATTTTCCAAATCTTTCCCAATTCTTCAGTATAACATCCTTGATGTCATTGACATTACTACTGAAGTTTAACACTAAATTATTATTCCATTGTATAGCCTCTATCCTGTCCTTAACCTGAGGGTTAATCACCTCTGGTACCCCTAGAATTGGACTAAATCTACTCCTCCTTTCCCTAAATACTTCTTTCTCTATTTCCTCTATCAAGGCTAAGGGGTAATTTCTATCCAAAAACATTTTCTTCAATTTGTTACTCTCCTCCAAATAGTCATTATCTCATGAAGTCATCCAACAACATCTAATGTATTGCCCTTTCACTATTCCCTTCTTTTGACTAAATGGGTGGGCACTAGTAAAGACTAAATAAGAGTTAGAAAATGTCTCTTTCCTATAAACTCTAGATTTGAACCTTTTTATCTCAAGCTCCTTCTCTATTAATACATCCAAATAGTGTAATCTCTCATACAATATTAAATTAGTAAATCTCAAAAAATCTGTGGTCATGTTAAGGTATGTAATAAATTAAAATAATGTGTATTCTGGTCCCTTCCAAAAAATACATATATCATCTAAATATCACCTATAATAAATCAAAAAAAGGTGAATACTCTGAATGAAACATATATTTTTCCTCCCAAGTGGACAGCACTAGGTTGTCATACATGAGGGCACAACAGGCCCCCATTGCTACCGCACTAATTTGCTTGCAAAAAACAAAAAATTGTGTTTCAATGTTAGGTCCATTAGTTCAACCAAGACCTGAATGTTGTTAATGTTGGTGCTCCCTTTACTATACAGCGCTTCTTCAAACCACTCTAACCCTAGTTTGTGAGGTATAACGTTAAATAGATCGTGTACATCCAGTGTTACAAAGATTAACTCCTCATTGTATAGATCTTCACTAACACTTCTAAGGCAGTCCCATGAATCATGTTTTAAACAGATAGCTAAATAATCAATAAATTGCACTTGTTGCTTAAACGTGAATTATAAATAAGAAGTATTACTATTTAAATAATCAACAAATTTCAGAATGTCTTGCTGGTCCCCTTTCCATAAAATCAAAATATTGTCTAAAAATCTAAATTAGGACACAATTTTATCCATATAAAATGATGAAAAAATATACAGCCTCTCTTACTCTGCCAAGACCAAGTTGACATATATGGGTACACATTTGACATCCATTGTTACACTCAAAATCTGCCGAAAAACTTTGCTGTCAAAGAACACAAAGTTATTGTTCAATACTACATCTGTAAATTCAGCTAGGAGATTGACCTTTGCTTTTGACAGACCTTTGTCATAAATCAGGTTTTCACAAAAAAATCAAGACCAATCCTGTGTGGAATAACTGAAAATAAATTAATCACATCAATTGTAATAAATATTAATTCCAATTTATACATTACACCTTTTAGGGTGTTCAATAGGTGCCAAGAATCACTCAGAAATATAATTTACTATTTATAATGTGCTTGCAATGGAAATATGGGTTTTGCTTTCAAACCCTTTTCAGCCTCTATAGGTCTCAAAAGGGAGTCATATTAATTTCTGTGAATTTTCAGTATACCAAAAATGGAAGGCATTATAGGCCTCTCGAACATCAAAAAATCTAAATATCTTTGATCAATCATCCCTTGAGAGAAGACATTAAATAACAGACAATCAATTTTCATGTAGGAAATGTTAATTTCATTCCTAGATACTCTTAAGTATGCACTTTCATCATTTAATATATCAAACTTTTTCAAAGAGTAATCAATATAATTCATAATCATCATTCCCCCTCCCTCATCAGGCTTCATAATCCTGATATTCCTGTTAGAAACTAATTCCTTTAAACTTGAGCTTTCATCAGGTTGCAGATTGTTAAAATTACTAGTGTTCTTCTTAAAACATTTTCTAAATTCACCTTCACAAATCTGCTTGAACAGAAAAACTACATGGTTAGATAGCGGAATAAATATACTTTTTCTTTTTAAAGAACAAACATTTGCTTGACAGGATTTCCTTTGAAAAATATTCTTAAATTGAGTTGCCTGGTGTAAAATTAATCACCAATTTACCAATATCAGTCTTAAAAGTTGGAACAAAAATAAAGCCTGTTTAAGCATAGAACAGTCATACGGTAATAACATAAAATCACTTAATTTAGGAATGCAAAAATCCCTATATGGTACCACCATATCACTTGAGGCACTCAATACATTTAGTTCACATTTCATTCATTTTTTGTTGTCTCTGTTTTTCTCTGCCCTTCCTTTTCTGTCTCCCAGAGAATCTCACCCCACCCTGGTGCCCACGAGGCTGTTTTTTTTTTTTTTTTTTTGGTGGGCTATCCTCTCTAAATGTCTCAAAGGAGGAAAATCTAAAAAAAATCATTACTATCCAAAATAAAACTGTCACTAGGTCCATTTATAATGTTAACATCAATAGGATCAGTGGTAACAGTTTGTTGGTCTTTTTCATTAAAGGACTTTAAAAAAACCTTGGGAGTTGGATAAACATGCTTATTAGCATATGCCTGAGAATCCCTAAAAATATTCCATTGTTTCCTCTCAAGCTTCCATTTTACAAAGTTATCTAAATTACTAAACAACTGATGGTTACTCATTGCATATAAGACAAACATCAAGTCACTAACAATACTGTCATCGAGTTTCTTAATATCATTGTTTAACTTTTTCAACTTGCTGTCTTTCTCAGGGATCAAAAGCTTCATTAAATCCAGTTTGGCATGATTGAACAACTCCAGAAGCTCATTGTGCATAATGGAACCCTGCTCTATATCAGCAGGGTATTTCCACACCTTCAGGCCTCTAGGTACTTGTTTTAAAGTGACACACTTTGAAAGAAACACATTGCCTGCCTGCAATGACCTATATTTCTTAATTAAATGTTGCAAAGCCTGTAACTGTGTTTGCAAGGAACTATGATTTCTCAGTAAATTCACCAGGTGTGCCAGTTCAAATTTCGGGGTATGCAGCCAACAAGAAGTATAAAAAAAAACACATTGCCCCACTGGTCAAAATCTAGATTGAGTCTACAAGTACTGTCACCATTATTGGTAAGGGTAGAGTTGTTACTTCGTAAATCTATCCTGTCAGTCTGTGTGGAAGTTGTCAGGTGTGTCATTAATAATCCATTCGTAACATAAGTCAAAAGTTGCGGGAGAAGGATAGTCAAATCACCAGGTAAAGCTTCCATATTTAAAAATTAATTGTAACTCTCATTGAATAGGTCCTCTTATAAATAATAACCACAACAAATTTGGCATGAATATCAGGTAGAAACAATAACAAAACACTAAACTCTAAAGAGACACCAATATAACACAGGAGAAGAACTTAACAGTTTAATCATCTAAATGACTTGGCGCTTTTGCCCATTCAATTTCTTAGGATTTCATCAGAATAAAATCCAAGTAACTAATGAGCAGTTTCTAACAAAATAAAGAGCAGCCGTACAAAGTTTATAGTCAAAAAGCATAACTCATCCTATCATCATACTTAAAGAACCATTTAAAAAGTAAATGCATAAAAATATTAAGATTGTTTTTTTAAAAACCTGGTACGCATGTAACATAACATATAGTGACATCCCAAAAAACACAAACTAAGAAGATGCATAGATATTTATCCACATAAATAGATACTTAAAAATTCTGTTAAAATAAGTAAATTAATCTTGCTCATAGCTTTAAATACCAAGTATATAAGAAGAGATTTACAAAGGAAAAAAACAATATTTTACAATGTGGTAGAATAAGTAGATCCATTCAGTATGTTTAATTGCAAATAATTAAACAAATAGAAATAAACCTTTGTCAAAATTTCCATAGTCAAGCATTGAATTAAATATAAAATAAAAATAAAAAAGTGCAAGTAGCTAATAAAGCACACTGAATGTATTCAAATACAATTAACAAATAACATTATGCAAAATAGGACATTGAACAGCAATATGCAAGGAGGAGGCAGTTTAGATTCACAAGCTGAGTAACTGTGCTACCAAAGAAATAGCACTGTATGTATGGTATGCAAATGACTACATAATGAAAGGCTAATGAACGTCTATGCTAATGAGACCCACTCACTTTTCGAATTAACAGAGATACATGGAATGCCTAGCCTACTGCACAATACTGTTTGTACAGCATTAATCGTCCTTGCTGGGGGGGGGGGGCACTTTTCAGCATTTGAAACAGACTGCATTAATAGTTTAGCAGGCATCGGCTTCACAAATCCTGTACCACTTCCTTGATATGAAGCTATAGCATGTCATAGGATTTTCAAGGCAAATGAGTCTTGCGGCCATGTATGCATTGCTACGACCCACCCAAAGGACATATACCCTTTCTCCAGATGTACAAGACCAGTCAGTCCTGACGTAAATTTGTGAGCACCCATCTAATCATCCAATTATTATTTGAAGGATGATAGTATATCTCTCTGCTTAAGGGCAATCTAGTTCCAAGGTGGGGAGGTGTTGCATGATGTCTCTGTCATCCCATCATGTTTTATTGGGTCTATATTGAACTCTCAAAACTCATTAAATTGACTTTTCAGTACAACAAGCCAAAAAATTGAATGGCTCAAACCACTGTAAAAATAAAAGACAAAAACAAAAAAAAAACAAACAAACAAAACAAGGTAATATAAAAAACAGTCCTACAGGGTAATGGAACAAGGCAAAGCTAAAAAACACAAGGGTCATCCAAAGAAGTTAAAAACAATGTATTCCAATCCAATAGTACAGGTAAGCACTTTCATCCAGTAGGGCTTCATCATACCATAAAAACACAAAAACCAACATACATTTATATCACTGCAAATTAATAAAAAAGTGGGAAATCAGTAATTAATTAGCTCTTAAAGAGACGAAGACTCAGAGACAAAAAATTAATAAAAACATTGCATCAAATACTAACAAATGTGTAGCTAAAAATATATATGTATATAAAAAATACATATATAATATAATATAATAAATAAAGAATCACACTCAGGGCTGTCAAGTCCTTAGTCCTCTAGATTTTAAAATGGATTTGAGGGACACTTTATCATTGAGCCCAGGGTATTGATCAGCCCTGAGTCTAACTATCCACCTAGTTTCCTGGGTCTCAATGAAATTCCTAATGTCATCTCCACGAGGGTTGGGATATATCACCTCAATCACCATAAACTTAAAACTGTGGGTCTCATCAGTATCTAAAACATGCTTGGAAAGTCCATTCACTGTGGACTTGATCCTGATCTGATACAGATGTTCACGGATCCTATCCCTAAATTTTCTATCTGCCTTGTCCACATAAAACATGCTGCAAGACACACAGTACGCTAAATAAACCACATGTTCCATCATACAATTGTTAGTCACTCAAAACAGAAATCTGTAGTTTGTCAATGGATGCACAAAGGCACCTCTAGTGTCTACAAAGTCACAAAAACTGCACTGGTTACAGGGAAACGTACCCACAGTACCATGGCACGTGGACCCAAGGCTGGTCCTGGGATGACACAGTAGCCTCTTCAGGTTGGGCTTATTTTTATACATAAAGTGTGGAACTTCCCCAACAATCTCTCTAATATCAGGGTCTACTGTCAGGACCTCCCAATGTTTCCTGACAATGTCTTTAATGGATCCCACATCTTCAGTGTAAAATAAAAGGACCCTAACCACATCTAGCCTATCTGAATCCCTAGACTTACCAGTCCCTAGCACATCAGAGAAATATGGGTCTGCTGCAACAAAAAAGGGTGTTTTACTACCCCCTACACCACCCTGCTACTTATATATACTAACTCCAAGATCACAAAACAGTGGGGATAAGGAAAAACTCCTTACCCCACTGTTACTGATCTTGCACCAAACACCATAAAGTCACCCTAAACCCAAATTCCCTCCCACAAAAGCACAAACAAACACACACACATACATTCACAAAAATGAATACACTCACACACAGGCACACATTCAAACACACACTCAAACAAACATGCAGATCATCTATTTTTAATGTATTCTGCATATATTGACCAAATAAGTTTGATGTAATGCAGAACGCATCAAAAACTAATGATCTCACTTTTGGTGAAACAAATAGCACCTGTTTTACTTATCTGCTGTTGAAGATTTAGGTCTTTGTTTTTTTTTTGTGGAACCATTACTCCTACAGAGACACAGGAAATCCAGGACAACTGGGTCTCTAATAGCTCTGAAAGCAAGGTGCAGATCTCCCCTCCAGACTCTATAAGATACTAAGTAAATGGGCAATATTTCCTTCCTTTCTAGATAGATTCAGATATTTAGTCCATGATCTTCTTAGTAACTTCTGAGTTTTTTTCTAGTTGTTTGCTATGTCAGGTAAGGTACATCCCAAAGAGGGCCTTGTACACATTAACTGGTGTAAGCAATGCTGAACATAAGGGCACAATGACGTCTTTAGATCTGCATGATATTTCATTGACAAATAGCTGTACTAAGTAGAAAGATTTTTGGACTACTGTTGCCATGCGATGATCAAAAGATAGGGAATTATCTACCCATGTTTCAAGGTCCCTATCTACAGTTTCATTTTATAGTGGAGTATTTTCTACTGTTTGTGGTAAGGGAAGGGGCTGTCTACAAAATGTGATGTCATTCCCCTTTTTTGTATTTAATTTTTGCCCAATTTAGTACCCCAGGTATTTACAAGTAGGAGAGCTTGGTGAAGGGTTTGGATATCAGAGGGAGATATGACAATGACTCCCTGTTTGCAGTCATCTGCAGACTTAATTAGCCTGAGGTCATGTTTCTCAGTTCACATTTCAGAAAAGTAAATGCCAATAAAAGAGGGGTCCCAATTATGAGACCTGAGGGGTACTACTTGTTACTGTCATACTTTTTGATGAGGCACCTGGCACTCCTAAAGTGCGGGTTCTATCTTTTAGCTAGTGTCTTTTAGTAAGTTTGTTATCCTTCTTAACTCAGACATCTATTTTTAAAGCATTTAGCTTTCTTAAAATGCCTGCATGGGGTATAGTGTTAAACTCCTTGGCCAGGTCCAGACATGTCAGGTGAATGGCATGTCCATTATTGACAACCTGCATATCTCTCTCAAAGAAGTTAATTAGATTCATTAGGTAGGATCTCCCTTTGACAAAGGCAAATTGCTGAAGACCAGCCTAATAAGATTTTTGATATCATAGCTATGAGGTTAGTTATAATAGATTTACCTCTTAGCCTAGTCTGTCTTTTCTATCTCCCACTTTTTCCTGCACTCCTTCTTTCTTTTGATGACTCCCTGGACTGCTGCATTCCACCACCAGCTTTCCTTATGTAACTTATTTCCATACCTGGCTTGGCCACATATCTGTTCTATAGTCCTCACACATGCTGCTTTGAGGAGGTGCCATTCTTCTTCATCTCCACGTATTTCCTCTTCTTCTTGAGGTGCTAGAGCCTTGAGTAATTCAGTTATAATACACTCCATGACTTTACAGATGAGGCTCCTCTGAGATCAAACAAGCTCAGTGAAGAATTAGGGGTGAAAGTGCAGACAACACTACATTTACCTTTTTGATCTTTTGCAATACTAAATGTTGTGACAAAAAAACTGTTATCTTTCTGCGATAACATTTTTAGTCAATCAATTGGCCAGAATGGCCAGCAACAAATAGCAAGGCTCCCCATAAAACACTTATTTCAAAAATTCCACGAGGAATCATTAGTTGAGCTTTCCTTGCAAAATGTTTGTAGTTTTCTAGGTGGCCCATCACATAAAATTCAAATCAGTAAACAGTGACAATAGAACATCAAGATGACAAAAATAGTTACTTTTAGGCTGTGAAGTGTCAATGTTTTGCAGACAGGGGATACCAGATTAATTGTGCAGAAGACAATTAAAAGGGATTCTGTGTGCTTTTACACCAACCTTCATATGGGGAAATATGAAGACTACAATATAATAACTTTTTACAGTGATTGCTTTTCTAACTAGAAAATGCTTTTAAGCGATTCTGGAATGGAAATGGATTCAGATCAGTACACAGAAAATCTAACACCCAGGTCTTTAAATACAGAATGTTAAGAATAATGCAAATAACACGGCATACTGTAACCTAAAGAGTTGCTGTGGCAGTGAAAATTTTAGTTCTGCAAGCTAAACTTCATGCCACCAGACCTCTCAAGTCTCATCAAAATATAAAGTAGAATGAGAGAAATAAAAAGGTTTGAAATTTCTAAAGTAATCAAAATGTTAGAAACAATGTGTCCAGTACAATGCAAGGCACATATGTTGTTTATTCTTGAGTCAGCGTTAAAATCTAAAAATGTACACAACAATATTACTAGTGACACAGACCTGTAATAACGAACATGAAAAAGGCTGGAAAATTGTATGGAAGAAAGACTGACATTACAACAGAGACTGTTACTCATTTAGGGTATTTGACCAAACCAGGACACGTGTCATAAACACAAAGAATGCAGGCTTTAGCAATGAGATCCTGTGAGAAACAGCTTGCTTTTTTTTGCTTTGTTTGCAAAAAATACTGAAATGGGAACATATGCTGTTTTCAAGAAGAGCAACTGATTGCAGTTACATAAACTAATAATAATTATGAAAAGTTGAAATGGAGGCAAATCATGCACACACATGCACTCTCTTCATTTCTCTCTGTCTCTGTCTCACACACACACGTACACACACACACGCACACACACACACACACACACACACACACACACACACACACACACACACACACACACACACACACACACACACACACGCACACACACACACACACACACACGCACACGCACACACACACACACACACACTGTGTCACACACACACACACACACACACATGTTCATGCGCGCGCGTGTGCACGCACACACACACACAGACACACACACACACACACACACACACACACACACACACACACACGCGCGCAAGTTTGTATACACTCATCCAGTTAAAAGCCTCTAAAAATACTTTGTAAGAAACAGAATATACTGTAAGAAATCATTTGAAATTAAATACTATCAGCATCTCAGTATAATATATTGCAAATCTCAATTTAAAGTAGTGGTTTAAAGTTATTATTTTAATGTAACTGATCCACAGATCTCTTGAAGTTCAATCTGCATTGAATATGGCAAAAAATAAAAATAAAAATAAATAAATAAATAAATAAAAATAGAAAGCTTGATGACCGTTTCTTTGAACACACTTTCTTGAAATGGTTCTTGGCAAAACAGACCACAATCAGAGACAATGGGCCGGCTTCAGAGAAAGTTCCCACATCTCAGTAAGGACATTTGTGTGATGAGATGCCATGTGCAGGGTGCGTGTTTCAGAATCACATGTGCTTCTAGCAGCAAAGGCAAAGCATCATGGTTGGGTGTTGTATATGCTAATGGCATGGTAATGAATCATCATCATTCTCTTTCGGCTTTTCCCGTTAGGGGTCGCCACAGCGGATCATCTCTTTCCATTTCTTCCTATCCTCTGCATCTTGCTCTGTCACACCAACCGCCTGCATGTCCTCTCTCACCACGTCCATAAACCTTATCTTAGGCCTTCCTCATTCCTCTTACCTGGCAGCTCCATCCTTAGCATCTTTTTTCCAATATACCCATCATCCCTCCTCAGCACATGTCCAAACCAATGCAATCTCGTCTCTCTTGCTTTGTCTCCAAACTGTCCAACATGAGCTGACCCTCTAATATACTGATTCCTAATCCTATCCATCCTAGTCACACCGAGTGCAAATCTTAACATCTTTAACTCTGCCACATCCAGCTCTGACTCCTGCCTTTTTGTCAATGCCACTGTCTCCAACCCATATAACATAGCTGGTCTCACTACCCTCTTGTAGACCTTCCATTTCACTCTTACTGGTACCCGTCTGTCACAAATCACTCCTGACACTCTTCTCCACCCATTCCACCCTGCCTGTACTCTCTTCTTCACCTCTCTTCCACATTCACCATTACTCTGAACTGTTGATCCCAAGTACTTAAACTCGTCCACCTTTACCAACTCTACTCCCTGCATCCTCACCATTCCTCTATCCTCCCTCTCATTTACACACATATATTCTGTCTTAGCCCTGCTGACCCTCATTCCTCTGCTCTCTAGAGCATATCTCCACCTCTCCAGAGTCTCCTCAACCTGATTCCTACTCTCATTACAGATCACAATGTCATCTGCAAACATCATAGTCCACGGGGCCTCCTGTCTGATCTCATCTGTCAACCTGTCCATCACCACTGCAAATAAGAAAGGACTCAGAGCTGATCCTTGATGTAATCCCACCTCCACCTCAAACGGAGCTGTCACTCCCACTGCAGTCCTCACCACTGTCACACTACCCTCGTACATATCCTGTACCACTCTTACATACTTCTCTGCCACTCCCGACTTCCTCATACAATACCACAACTCTTCTCTAGGCACCCTGTTATATGCTTTCTCCAAGTCTACAAAGACACAATGCAACTCCTTCTGACCTTCTCTGTATTTCTCCAACAACACTCTCAGAGCAAACATTGCATCTGTAGTGCTCTTTCCTGGCATGAAACCATACTGCTGATCACTAATCATCACCTCCCTTCTTAACCTTGCTTCCACTACTCTTTCCCATAACTTCAAGCTGTGACTAATCAGTTTTATCCCTCTGTAGTTACTGCAGCTCTGCACATCACCCTTATTCTTAAAGATAGGTACCAAAACACTTTTTCTCCACTCCTCAGGCATCCTCTGACTTTCCAAAATTTCATTAAACAATCTAGTTAGAAATTCCACTGCCATTTCTCCTAAGCACCTCCATGCTTCCATTGGTAAGTCATCTGGGCCAACAGCCTTTCCATTCTTCATCCTCTTCATAGCTGCCCTTACTTCCTCCTTGCTAATCTGTTTCACTTCCTGATTCACTATCCCCACATCATCCAACATTCTCTCTCTCTCATTCTCTTCATTCATCAGCCTCTCAAAATACTCTTTCCATCTACTCAACACACTCTCCTCTCTTGTGAGTACCTTTCCCTCACTATCCTTTATCACCTTTACCTGTTGCACATCTTTCCCAGCTCTGTCCCTCTGTCTAGCCAATCGGTACAGGTCCTTTTCTCCCTCTTTAGTGTCCAATCTCTCATACAACTCTCCATATGCTTTATCCTTAGCTTTCGCCACCTCTCTCTTTGCCATGCGCCTCATCTCCTTATACTCATGTCTACTTTCTTCATCTCTTTGACAATCCCACTTTTTCTTCGCCAGCCTCTTCCTCTGTATACTCTCCTGTACTTCCTCATTCCACCACCAGGTCTCCTTGTCCTCCTTCCTCTGTCCAGATGTCACACCAAGCACCTTTCTAGCAGTCACCCTTACTAGTTCTGCTGTAGTTACCCAGCTATTCGGTAACTCTCCACTGCCTCCCAGTGCCTGTCTTAACTCTTCCCGAAACTCCACTTCACAATCACCCTTTTTTAACTTCCACCATTTAATCCTTAGCACAGCTTTCACACTCCTCCTCCTCCTCTTGATCATCGTCATCCTACAGACCACCATTCTATGCTGCTTAACTACACTTTCCCCTGCCACCACTTTACAGTCTCCAATCTCCTTCAGACTGGCCCTCCTACATAGGATATAATCCATCTGTGAGCATCTTCCTCCACTCTTGTAAGTCACCCTATGCTCCTCCCTCTTCTTAAAATACGTATTCACCACAGCCATGTCCATCCTTTTCGCAAAATCCACAATCATCTGACCTTCTGCATTCCTCTCCTTAACACCATACCTACCCATCACTTCCTTATCCCCTCTGTTCACTTCACCAACATGCCCATTAAAGTCCGCTCCAATCACTAGTCTCTTACCCTTGGGTACACTCACCACAACTTCATCCAACTCACTCCAAAATTTCTCTTTCTCATCCATCGCACACCCAACTTGTGGAGCATATGCACTAACAACATTCATCATTACACCATCAATTTTGAGCTTCATAAACATCACTGTCAGACACTCTCTTCATGTCTAAAACACTCTTGGCATATTGTTCCTTTAGTATAACCCCTACCCCATTTCTCCTGCCATCCACACCATGATAAAACAATTTGAACCCGTTTCCTAAACACCTGGCCTTACTTCCCTTCCATCTGGTCTCTTGCACACACAATATATCAACCTTCCTTCTCTCCATCATATCAGCTAGCTCTCTTCCTATACCAGTCATACTGCCAACATTCAAAGTTCCTACCCTCACTGCTACACTCCTAACCTTCCTCCTATCTTCCTGCCTTCGGGCATGCCTTTGCCCTCCTCTTCTCCTTCGGCCAACAGTAGCCCAATTTCCGCCAGCACCCTGTTGGCTAACAGTACTGGTGGCGGTCATTGTTAACCCGGGCCTCGACCGATCTGGTATGCAATTATGAAAAGTTCTCTGTATCAGTAATTTTTGGCAGAAGTTTTACACTGGATGCCCTTCCTGATGCAACCCTCCCCATTTATCCGGGCTTAGGACCGGCACAAAGAAATGCACTGGCTTGTGCATTCCCCAGTGGCTGGGTAATGAATAACATTATTAAACTGAACTGCTCAGGGTATGCAATTAAGGGAAAAAAAGCTGGTAGAGTGATTCAAACATATATACATTTTGCACAAGAAAGTTGTGCCAGGTGTATATTTGAACTTGGATGAATGTTCATGGCCAGTGTAAGTGAATCACTAAAGCATGTTAAGGGCCACAGCGGCATTAGTATATGTGTATCACTGCATTGCCCGATGGTCCAGATTGTTGCCCCCCCATAGGTGCTGGCCCATCTGAACTCACGTAACATTTCATAGAGTCTGTGACACCAACATAGTGGACTGGGACCATGTGGATCGAAACATCATACAAGAAAGTATGAACATGTGTCAGCCTCTGATGTAGCCCTGTTAGAGCCATGGAGTATCTATCCCAGTTGATGCAAAGTTATGTGTGGCTTTGTGTATATTAGCTACAAGGACCTTTCGGAAACTACTGGGGACACAGTGGTGGTATTTTAGGCATCTGCTTCCAGAATACTCCATCAGTTTCTTTATGCCATTGTTCAGCACATGGGGAGCATGTGTGGTTCCATTGTACCACTGAGGAGAGAGCCAATACCATGCAGGATTTCTGTGATGGAGCCTATTTCCCTGATGCACTGGGGCCATAGACTGTACCCACACAGAAATACACCAAAGCACAATATTCTATGGAAGTATGATCCAGAAGTAGAAGTAAACATGAAATTGATGTCTAGAAATATTAATATTAAAAAAGTAAATATTTTAATCCATGATGTTTCTGATTACCATAAATCAGACAACTTTGCTACAAATGTAGCAAACAGTTGCTACAGTTTATACCCTGCCTGCATGAGTAGTATAGCAGTCAGGTTTTAGTTTAAAAAAAACGATTGATTTCCCAGCAATTTATGCCCAGGACAGTTGCTCATCTTGCCCTGTCCTAGCTATGCTACTACCTGTAGATACTCTTGATGGTGTCTCATGTTCCATCCCCAACATACAGCACTGTGCTGTGAGACCACCTGGAGGTATCACTGCCTCTGACATGAATCAGAAACTCCTCTGTTTCCATGCCGTACTCTTGTTGTTCCAGCACTTGTTGATCTACTTCCTACATCAGGTGAGGAGCTTTTAGTTCAGTGACACATGTTATGTCAGTGGGCCCGTGGCACACTATTTCAGAACTGCAGCTGTGGTTGCCATCTGCATTAATGTCAGCCACCATATCTTATTAGAAATAATACTGATAGGCCAGATTAGCAGCATCAAGGCCAAAGAGAAACTGGCCATTGAGATGAAGGGTCTGGAGTAGCACCTCATTCTCCTTATCGGAGAACTTTAGCTTATGTATTATGTTTTCAGCAGAGTCTGCAATGTGTTTATGCTTCCTCTGTTTTAGAAGTATTTCACTGTATGTATACAAAACAGTGGAATTAACATCTTGTTCATGAGTGGCCCTGCAAAATTCTTACACTGCCAGTCTCCTCCTTGCCCCTATGCATGCCATTTATGTGTTATATAAGTCTATCCACACAAATTTGGCACATAAGCTTACTGAACAAATGTTCCCAACCATACAATACCTGTAAGACTGTAAGTGACCAAGGTAACATGACTGCTTTATCTCAGGGTTAAAAAGATTTTTGCAAAAGACGTATATGTGTAATATAATTAATAGGCACATTTTATTGAAAATGGTATCAGAAGGCCAGCCAGAAAGTGTTGAACTGTGCTCTGAGTATGTGCTGATAGGTGTGCCTCCCACTATGTTTAACAATTCTTCAGTCCAACAATTGCTTTACCCTTGCAATCCCCCTCTAAATGCACCTTCCCAAAACACTTACAAGTACTGACAAACTTTCTTCAAATTATATCAACAAGTACAATAACAGTTAAAAGCAGCCAAATGCAGTTTGAAAAAAAGAAGCAGAGCATTACGTCTCCTTAACAGTTACTCAGGATTAGAATTTGCTGCTCTGTGAGGTTTTCCATAGAGCAATACTTATCCCTACTTTCCATCATTATATACATCATCTTCATCACCATCCTCATCATTTACCCTGCTTTTTCCTATTTTCTCCATGGGGTCAGCATGTTGCGTCACCTGTTGCTGTTGTTCTCTATTTAATGCCACTCTCCTGCCTTCTTCGACACTCATGCCTGACTTGTCACAGGACTTCTCTCACAATCCGTCTACCTCTTCACTGGACATTCTTGTTTCCTCTTGCCTTCTTCCTGTCTGTCTCAAATCTTCTTCAGCAGATTGTTTTCTGCTTTTTCTGCACGTGCCCAAACCACCATAATCTGGTCTGTTTGACCTTTTCTGTAATTGGAGTTACTTTGGCTTCTACCCTTATGTTCTCATTTCTTCACCTGCCTGGAGAGTGTACACCCTAATGCCATCTCAGGCACTTCATCTCCATCATCTCTTGCTTCCTCTACTGCTTGTCTTTACTGCCCAGGTTCCTGTACCATACAGTAGTACTGATTGCACCACTGTTTTGTACACCTTACTTTTCAGCTTCTTTGGCATTCTTCTGTCATACACTACACCTGACACTTTGCACTAGTTGGCTAAAACCATTCTGATTCTAGCTTTGACCTCACCATTCAGAATTCCCATCTCTTCAACCACCCCTCCTAGATACGTGAAGCTGTTACTGTGTTCCACTATTTTCCCCTTCTATCTCAGTTCTCAACTTCCTCTGAACTCTACCATTGATGGCATTACAACTGTCTTATCTGTTCACAGTGTCTTCTTATGTGCCTTCAGAATTCCATTCCCCTATCCTTTGCTAATGTTCTTGCTCCGAGTCTACCTGTAATGCCACATCATCTGCATACAACAACTTATGATCTGTCCCGTCCAACCTGTTTGCTAATGCAGTCCATCCCCAGTATGAACAGCAGTGGGCTCAGAGCTGAACTCAGGTGCACATACACTCCCACCGAGAACCACACTGTGAGATTGAACACTGTCCATAACTGAGTCATTAGATCCTTGTACATAGCTTGCACTAATTCTACTTTTATTTCTGAGACTTTAAACCACTGCAGGCCAGCCCAAATCAGCTTTCCTGGGACTGTGTCATACTCTTTCTGTAAGTCTAGGATTGCCCAGTTGGACTCTTTCCTCATCTCTAGCTTCTTCTCAACTATCTGTCTTACTGCAAACATCTGGTCAGTTGTGTTGCATTCTGATCTGAATCTGAACTGCTCATCTCCCACCTTACTTTCTACTACAATACCTATTTATTTATCAATCATGATGCCCAGAACTTTCATGCAGTGTGACAGAAGTTTGATAACTCTGTACTACCCTCAATTGTGAATGTCCCCTTAGTTCTTGAACACTGACACTAGTACACTTATTCTCCAGTCATCTGGGATATGTCTTTCTTGCCACACTGCTATGAGTACCCTCAGGAGCCATTTCTCCCCTATCATATCCATCTTTATCATCTCTGCTGTGACCCCATCTGAGCCTGCTGGTTTCCCTGACTTCATTTTCCTTAAAGTGCTATTCTTACATCTTGTAGGGTGGTTCCTCCTCATCTCTCATGGTAGACTGTTTCTGGGGCAGTACAGTTTCTGTGAGGTTTCGTTCATTCAGAAGCTGCTGGAGGTACTCCTTCCATCAGACTTTGATGTCCTGTGGACTGCTGAGCAGATTGTTGCTGGAATCCCTTATGAAGGGTATCTGACTATCTTCTTTACCTTTCTGCCTTTGCCTAGCAATCTGATATAGTTTCCTTGTGCCATCTACAGACTTACCTTTCAGAAGCTGGTAGAGTGCCTCTCTTTATTAGCTTCTTATTTAGCCAACCAGTATTCCTTCCTAGCGTGGTATGTCTTTTCTATCGCCACTTTTTCCTGCACTCTTTCTCTCTTTTGATGACTTCCTGGACTTCTGCATTCCACCATCATATTTCCTTATGCACCTTCTGGCTTGGCCACATATCTGTTCTGTAGTCCTCACACATGCTGTTTTGAGGTGCTACCATTCTTCTTCAACTCCACCTATTTTCTCTTCTTCTTGAGGTGGTTGAGCCCTGAGTAATTCCTTGACCTGTCATTCTTTCTATTCAGTTAACTTCCAGGTCTTCAGCCTAGTCTCTGTTGACCTTAGAGTCTTCTCTGATCACCACTTTCATCCGATTCTGGCAACCAGCCCTTATATACATTTATTTATTGTTTGTTTATCACCTTTTCTTTTATATTTACTTGTAACAACATGCAGACCAGCACTTATGCCACCATCCAGGCCTGATACCCCACCACCAGTGGCTACTGCACCACCACCAGCCATACCTTAGGCAGTAGTGTCCTCAGCTGCCACTGCACATCCACCCTCGGAAGCACCAGCAATGACCAATGCCACTATCCTTCATCAGCTGCAATAATACCTGCAATAAACAACAACAGTGGAGTTGACATGTCTGTCACCGGGTGACAACTGGAGGAGATGGTGGAGACATTACCTGACATATACCTGTTCTCAGATCTCCACATGTTTCATGACTATTACAAGCTGCAGGAATCCACAGCTCCTCCTAGTTGCATGAAAAACCCTAGTGTACTGTTGGAGTACTACTGATCCCTACAGCTACATACTGTTTATAAGTTTATACTTGCTGACTTAAGCAAGTAAGTACCCTTAGTTAGTGCCAAGTGGTGGCACCCTTATCCTCTGGACAATCTACTGTACCGTGTTCTCACTTCATATTTACTATTCTTAGCTGATACGCATCTTTAGTTAGCATAAAACTGTACTAACCTCATCTTCTACACAATCTTCCCTTTCTAGGTTGGTCTTATTAATAGTGTAGCCTGTGTATTCCTCCAAAAATCATCTCTTCCCTCCTTATAGTTTATGGTACTAACCACAAAGACTATACACTCATCCATAACTCATCCCATCTACCTACATATAGTTTGTCCAGTGTTTGTCTGTGAATCACTTAAATATACTCATTAGTTACACCCTGCCATACACTTGCTCATCTGTTAACGCATAGTTCATCCTGTATTCTCTTAATTAACTCCCAGATTATGTGTTCTTTTATTGAACTCCCAAATTACCAGTCAGACGTGGAAGGTCATCTTGCATGTGTCCCTTCTACTGCCAACCTCTTAGCACTTAAACTCAAAAAGTATCGAATTTGCCTCATGCTCACAGACAACAATTTGATACCACAAATAATTCTTTTTGTGAGAGGTGTGAATATTTAATTAACATGGAGGCAACCTTCTCACTAAAAATTGCCTCTGAGCAGGCCTCACTTCTACCACATCCTAAACAAAATCACACAATATCACCTTGCACTGAGACTGAAAAACAAAAACCCTCTATGAAAGACTGCTAGAACTAGAAAGATCAGTGAAAATCTGACACCTCATCTCTTTCATACACATCTATAGCACAGTCAACATGTCAAATCACCTCAAATTGTCTCTCCAAACCAGTATACAGGCAGAATGTCTTAGTGATAGGTGACTCTATAATCAGGCACACAGATTTTCACTCATAAGGCTGGTCACAGTGAGAGTTGTGGCATTTCTTGGCAGAGGTGTGGGGTGAGAAGTAATTATGATAATTATGGCATCTTGTATTTGTAGCTAAGTTAAAGAGATGCATTATTCCTTTGGAAGTGAAAAATAAGAGTTGAAAGCTCAGTGATGTACATGGCTAGGGGGTGGGTGAATGGGATGGTTATATCGAGTTATATCTTTTTATTTTCTTTTATGGCTTTTCTGTAGTTGTCAGTGAGCAACTTTCCTGGCACTGGATTGTCTCTGACCTGCTGTTTTGCATTTTTCAATTAGAGTGAGAGCTCTTTGTCCACTCCTTGTTTTATTACTTCTCTATTTATCTATGTATTTGCATTTGATAACAGCAGTACAGCATTGATATTTTGGCCTTTTCCAGATTCAGAGCACTGTTAGGTTAAGTGACTTGTTCAGTCACACAGTAGGCAAACGGAAGGTGAGGAAAACTAACCCTTTTGCCTTAACATCTTTTAGGACAGTCTGTCAAAGCTCTATTTTTATGAGTAACAAACAAGAGTCATGTCTCAGTAGTCCTGTGTACTGTGTGTATAGATTTGTTATCGTTGGTATTTACCAGATGTGAATTAATGGTTATACCCGTGGACTTGGTGGTAAGTGCAGAATAAAAGCTTGTGAGTCTTATGTGGAATTGGATGGGATTGTAGAGTTGCAAGAGTATGCTGTTGGGAAAGGAATGCTGGGCAATTATGAACAAAGAGATTTGTAGGTTATGGAAATAAATGAAGCATCTGATGCTGTAATACATGTTTGTTGGGTGTATGACATGATGCTAGATGGAAGGAAAATATGCTATTAAAGCAACAAATAGCAGGATTATACATCAAAACCATGATGGAAAAACAAACTTAGGAATAGTGTGAGAATAACAGTAAGATGATTGGTTTCCTTTTTCTTTCACTCTGCTTGTTACATTTAAAGCTCTGGACACAAGAGTGTTATGGAAGGGTATAGTAAAGTTTCTGGTCAGGCAAAGGAGTTAAAAGATGGAGTAGACACTGAGTTTCTAAGGGACACTGTGTTTCTAAGAAGAGGTAAGCAGGAAAGATTAATAACCAATAAAGCTCATAAGAGCATAATTTTTAGTTGACATACTGAGTATGAAGTATGATGCATGTTTATGTGAACATGCTCCTGTGAAAATGTTTGTTCTTTGTTTGCTACTTTGGTTTTGATACCAGTTTGCAAGCCAAATATAGGATTAACACACCTAACCTAGAAAAAAGGAAATATGCTGCTTTATGAAAAGCATGCCATAACAATTCATGGAGTCTCAGTAGCCCAATAGGTACCACACTTGCTTGTGTTGTTGAGAGATCAGAAGGCTAGGGGTTCTATTCCCAAAGCAGATAGCCATATGAATTTTTCTAATATGGACACTAGCATGCAGCATAAGGGGGATGCTGCACTCCTGAGTGTGCCAGCCTTCAGATGAGATGTTAAACTGAGGCTCCATCTGCCTGCATTGGTGGCAGCTTAGATAATTATAAAAGATCCCACAGCACTCATTGACAAAAGAGTAAGAGAAGTTCCCCATTATCCTGGCCAGCTTTCCCCTAGTTGGTATGAATACTATAGCAATAACCCACGCCTGGGTGTGGGTAATGCTGGATTTACCCACGGTTGGCATGGTTTGGTCCCGAGGGCGAAGCCCGAGGGACCAAACAAAGCCAACCATGGGTAAATACAGCATTACCCACACCCAGAAGTGGGTTATTGCTATTATATGACATTATTTAAGAAAAGAAACTATTACTTTTCTTAAATAATGGCATAGTATAATGCCTGTTTACTGCCCTTCCGCAGATGTCTGGCATCCGCGGCAGTTCTGATGTACTGCGCGCCTGCGCAGTACATCAGAGCTGAGCAAAAGCTGAGAAAGCAAGATCTCCGTTGCTTTTTACTGTTAGCTATGTTAAATGGGTTTAACATAGCGAGACAGTTTGAAATAAGCAACGGAGATGTCCGTTGCTTATTTTAAACTGTCTCGCTATGTTAAACCCATTTAACATAGCTTAAACAGTAAAAAGCAATGGAGATCTTGCTTTCTCCGTTGCTTTTTTAAAACCTGTCTCGCTATGTTAAATGGGTTTAGCATAGCGAGACAGCTTTAAAATAAGCAACGGAGATCTCCGTTGCTTATTTTAAAGCTGTCTCGCTATGTTAAACCCATTTAACATAGCAAGACAGTGTTTTAAAAATAGAGTTATACTAACGGAAAAAAGTCCGGGCGACCGGACCTTTTTCCATTAGTATAACTCGATTTACAATGTGCACGCTGGCCAATCAGCATGCACGTTTTGGGGGGGTCATGGTATAATACCTCTGTTCTCCCCTGAAAAGAGGCCATTGGCTAGTAGAAGTATGTCAGTTAACAAAGTGTAAATAAATAAATTCTAATATGCAATATTGTAAATACATATAGATATATAATATTACTGTACTGATATCAACAATATGCAACAGATTAAAAATTCTAAGACATTTACTTGTTTATATATTGTTTCAGGTGGTTATTGCTTTATGTTATCCTTTGTATAAGCATCATGGTATGGCATTTACCTGGTTTATGACTTGGTTGTGCTACAACACTATGACTTGCTGTATTCAGCTCACTGGCCTAATTGTTTTACTGCCTAAATTACCTGGAAACATCTGTTTTTTTTTTTTTTTTTTTTGTGTAGGTTTAAAGCTTATGGTCTTGCTAAGCTAATATGAGCAGTGTTGTAAAGCAACTTGATTCATACCACTTGTGGATTGGTAGTTGTATGACATTTGGTAGTTAATGTCCTGTGCAATGCTTGCACTTTCTGCAGTTTGTGTACATGTGCTGAAGTTTAGTGAGTGATTTTAGTGTAACTGCTGCTGATCTACCACTTTTCCTTTTTTATACTATATTATATCCTTAGTTATACTTGCTCTTAGGAAGACACTTTCAAACATTTCATATATACTGTATGTTCAGTTACATTTTTATATGGGCTCTATTGGTTCCTCTGCTAAGTCTCATCAAAGATATAAGTTAAATGTTTACTCATTAATAACAACCCCCTCATTTTGCACACACCTGTCATTAATATGCTTCGTTTTTCTTGCTGTTGATTCATTACATTTTAAGTTCTTCATATTTTACTGAAATAGTGGTCTGCAAAGTATGTATTTTACTTGTCTGCAAATATGTAATTAGAGAGAATATTAACTTTTGTCATGTTTCATTTTGCTAGCATTTAAAGCATCAGGTATCTTTTAAGAAAAAAACGCTACTGCTTAAATTCAGACTTCATTTTGTTGGCTGAAGAATTGTTGGGGATAGGGTTTAATGGTGTCTATCACGAGTAAAGGGGGAAGGTAAATTTTGTTTTATTATTTCTCCCATTTTACTGAGTTTGTGCAGCCTCAGAGATACTACATGTAAAGAACGAGAGTTGGGACAGACCTACACACTGGGGGGGGGGGGGTCCAAGGGTGGAAGTCCCTTGAAAAATGATGGTTATTGAGTTTATGCAAGATTTTTTTTTTATCACTTTTGTATGGTTGTGATATGTTGCATATTGGATGTTTCAGTTGTATGTTTTGTGTTCTTGTATAATAGGGCTCAGTGTTTCATTACAGATCCCTTTACAAATTGTATTTTTTGCGGTGTCTCCATTTAAGAATGTTTCCGATGCTATGAAGTCTCACTGATATTTTGGACAATGATTCTGTCTAACAAAGACATACAAATCAGTTTCTAAGTAAAACATTGTTCAAATCCTTTGAGACATAACAATATTATGTAGTAAATAATTTTTATAGCATTTTTGCTCATTTCATTATACTTTGGATAAAAAAAAATATTTTTAAAGACAGAATTAAATTAGTGGGATTAATATTCAAAGCTACTACCTACTCGATTGTCTGTGACCAGAATTCTAAAAATAGTTTGTCTGACTTTCTAAAAGTGGCTCAGAGGACTCCATTGGCCTTGTATATTAAACATGTGATTGTATGATAACGTGGAAACCTTCTCATTAGGATTAGCACACTAACATTCTCCATAATTCTACAGTAAGCTCATGCATTCATTTTGTGTAATTTAACCATCACAGGTACTTATTTCTGGAAGTAAACTCCAGCTGCTGCTTAAACAATACAGGCTTTGCACTGGTTGGCAGCAGTGTGCTTGGCTTGTTTAGCTGGCAAACTGATGTCTAAGTCCTAATCAATGCAAAATTATAAGGAACCCAGCTGTTTTGATATCCTTTATTGAAATGTGGTCTCAAAGTATAACTATCAATTATACTTAATATTTCTACCTTTGGCATTGATTTTGCTTTTTTTTTCTGCTTGCAGAAAGATTAAGATTTCTTTTTCATGTGCAAGAATAGATAATGTTAAAAAGCTGTTAGCAAATCCAAAAATCACTGTTGCTTCTTTTTTCTTTTCAGAATACACACACAAAAGGTTTAATGGTAAAACACATGCTGATATTTTTATAATTCTATTTTAGTATTACATTTTCTGATTGTATTTGAATCATTAGACATTGATGAATGTTGTTAGTGCATATGCTCACAAGTTGGGTGTGCAATGGATGAGAAAGAAAAATTTTGGAGTGAGTTGGATGAAGTGGTGATGACTGTACCCAAGGGTGAGAGACTGATGATTGGAGCAGATTTCAATG
The DNA here is from genome assembly GCF_019279795.1 of Protopterus annectens. Taxonomy (NCBI): domain Eukaryota; kingdom Metazoa; phylum Chordata; order Ceratodontiformes; family Protopteridae; genus Protopterus; species Protopterus annectens. Next base: position 1,359,398,027 of record NC_056728.1, read on the forward strand.
GGCATGTTGGTGAAGGGAACAGAGGGGATGAGGAAGTGATGGGTAGGTATGGTGTTAAGCAAAGGAATGCAGAAGGTCAGATGGTAGTGGATTTTGCGAAAAGGATGGAGATGGCTGTGATGAACACATATTTTAAGAAGAGGGAGGAGCATAGGGTGACATACAAGAGTGGAGGAAGATGCACACAGGTGGATTATATGTTATGTAGAAGGTCCAATCTGAGGGAGACTGGAGACTGTCAAGTGGTGGCTGGGGAAAGTGTAGTTAGGCAGCATAGGATGGTGGTTTGTAGGATGACATTGGTGATCAAGATGAGGAGGATGAGTGTGAGGGCAGCACCAAGGATCAAATGGTGGAAATTGAAAAAGGGTAATTGTGAGGTAATGTTCAGGGAAGAGTTAAGACAGGCACTGGGTGGCAGTGAAGAGTTACTGAATAGCTGGGTAACTACAGCAGAGCTAGTAAGAGAGATGGCTAGAAAGGTGCTTGGTGTGACATCTGGAAAGAGGAAGGAGGACAAGGAGACCTGGTGGTGGAATGAGGAAGTACAGGAGAGTATACAGAGAAAGAGGATGGTGAAGAATAAGTGGGATTGTCAAAGAGATGAAGAAAGTAGACAAGAGTATAAGGAGATGAGGTGCATGGCAAAGAGAGAGGTGCTGAAGGCTAAGGATAAGGTGTATGAAGAGTTGTATAAAAGGTTGGACACTAAGGATGGAGAAAAAGACCTGTACCGATTGGCTAGACAGAGGGACCTAGCTAGTAAAGATGTGCAGCAGGTAAGGGTGATAAAGGATAATGAGGGAAACGTACTCACAAGTGAAGAGAGTGTGTTGAGCAGATGGGAAGAGTACTTTGAGGAGTTGATGAATGAAGAGAATGATAGGGAGAGAAGGTTGGATGATGTGCGGATAGTGAATAATGAAGTGCAATGGATTAGCAAGGAGGAACTAGGGATAGCTATAAAGAGGATAAAGAACGTAAAGGCTGTTGGTCCAGATGACATACCTGTGGAAGCATGGAGGTGCTTAGGTGAAATGGCAGTGGAGTTTTTAACTAGAGTGTTTAATGAAATCTTAGAAAGTGAGAAGATGCCTGAGGAATGGAGAAAAAGTGTTTTGGTACCGATTTTTAAGAATAAGGGTGATGTGCAGAGCTGTAGTAACTACAGAGGGATTAAACTGATCAGTCACAGCATGAAGTTATGGAAAGAGTAGTGGAAGCTAGGTTAAGGAGGGAGGTTATGATTAGTGATCAGCAGTATGGTTTCATGCCAGGAAAGAGCATTACAGATGCGATGTTTGCTCTGAGAGTGTTGATGGAGAAGTACAGAGAATGTCAGAAGGAGTTGCATTGTGTCTTTGTGGATTTAGGAAAAAGCATATGACAGGGTGCCTAGAGAAGAGTTGTGGTATTGTATGAGGAAGTCGGGAGTGTCAGAAAAGTATGTACAGGATATGTACGAGGGTAGTGTGACAGTGGTGAGGTCTACGGTGGGAGTGACAGATGCGTTTAAGGTGGAGGTGGGATTACATCAAGGATCAGCTTTGAGCCCTTTCTTATTTGCAATGGTGATGGACAGGTTGACAGATGAGATCAGACAGGAGTCCCCGTGGACTATGATGTTTGCAGATGACATTGTGATCTGTAGTGAGAGTAGGGAACAGGTGGAGGAGACCCTGGAGAGGTGGAGATATGCACTAGAGAGAAGAGGAATGAAGGTCAGCAGGACTAAGACAGAATATATGTGTGTGAATGAGTGGGAGGACAGAGGAATGGTGAGGATGCAGGTAGTAGAGGTGGTGAAGGTGAATGAGTTTACGCAGTTGGGATCAACAGTTCAGAGTAATGGTGAGTATGGAAGAGAGGTGAAGAAGAGAGTACAGGCAGGGTGGAATGGGTGGAGAAGAGTGTCAGGAGTGATTTGTGACAGACGAGTACCAGTAAGAGTGAAAGGGAAGGTCTACAAGAGGGTAGTGAGACCAGCTATGTTATACGGGTTGGAGACAGTGGCACTGACAAAAAGGCAGGAGTCAGAGCTTGATGCGGCAGAGCTAAAAATGTTAAGATTTGCACTGGGTGTGACGAGGATGGACAAGATTAGGAATAAGTATATTAGAGGGTCAGCCCAGGTTGGAAGGTTTGGAGACAAAGCCAGAGAGGCAAGATTACGTTGGTTTGGACATGTGCTGAGGAGGGATGCAGAGTATATTGGGAAAAAGATGCTAAGGATGAAGCTGCCAGGTAACAGGAAAAAAGGAAGGCCTAAGATAAGGTTTATGGATGTAGTGAGAGAGGACATGCAGGCGGTTGGTGTAAGAGAGCAAGATGCAGAGGACAGGAAGAAATGGAAACAGTTGATCTGCTGTGGCGACCCCTAATGGGAGCAGCCAATAGAAGAAGAAGACATTTATCATTGGAGAAAGAAAACTGAAATAAATTAATAATATGTTTCAGATGCAGATACAACAGCTACTACCCAAAAATGTTTTTGTAATAGTTTAGTTTACCATAAAAAATAAGAATGACTTTAAATAATTGCAAAACATTGCCATGATATTTCTATACATGGGCCATATAACCATACTGTAACTAGACCACATGCAGATTGTTACAGGTAAAAACCAGCAAAACTCATACTTATCAAGGTTTGTTGCCTGGGTACTATCTGGTATTAGTTCAATAACAGTCTTCAGTTTAACTGATAGCTTTTTTTTTTTATTAGAAAGGGCTACCCTCCTGAGTATTTCAAAATAAATAAATGTCCTACAAATTCAGTCTAATACTTAACCAATGCTTTCTTTCGATAGTATACCTCCAATCCAAAGAGTAAAAAGGTCACACAGACAAACCAGTTAGTAAAAACTACAAGAAAAACTTATCCAGGCTAGAGTTTTCACTCTGTGATACTTTAAACATCCTGTAATAGAGGTCCATGGGATATATGCAAATGACACCTTAAGGATATCAAGTGTTTCAGCTATATGGCTTCTGAATGTCTATGATATTCTACTTTTTCTTTTTAAGTCTTTATGGTACATTCAGGTCAATAAAGCCAAACCCCACTAGCTGTGGACAAGCATGTTTTGGCCTTATGAGCTCATCAACACAGCATAAGTGGACTTTTTGGCTGTACTTTAGAGACACAAGTTCTTTAAACCCAGCTGATGTCCATAACCATTAGGGTGTCTGCAAAATATCCCAACTAACATCCAAACCAAAGAGTAAAAAGGTCACACAGACAAACCAATCAGTAAAAACTACAAGAAAAACCTAGCTAAGCTAGAGTAATATGTCCCATGGGGCTCTATTCCAGGAGGTTTAAGGTACCACACAGTGAAATCCCTTGCCGATATCTTGGAACTGATGTAATGAGCTTGAATTTCCATTGATTCTCAAAGTTATGACATTCCTGGGTTGCAGACTGAAGATAATTGTCTAATTTTTCTTCAGGTTTTCCAGGCTTCACAGAAATAGATGCCTGGGATGTTTTTGTTGTGCTCCCAGCACTACTCTGCACTAGATTAATCTCTTTGCATACAATCCTATTTATACTTCTACTCTATTGGTTACTGATATGTTTCTCATTCCTGGAAAGATATACATAGCTTTTCTTTCTTCTTGCTCACTATCATCTTACAGCTTTTACCTTTGTCATTCCCTCTATCTCCCTGGACTTTCTGTCTTTACAATTACTTATCTTTTGCTTTATCCTTTAAACAAATTGTGTTACCCCCCCTACAATTTCCAGGACTAAACCTGCTTCTCACTCTTGTTTGTTACTCCTCTCATTTAACTTTTTCAGTTGTAAAATACACACCTCAGCATTGTGTAGATTTAGTACATAGTATCTGTCTTTTTTGTGACTAGTCTATACTTTTTTGTGTTCATAAGATCATAGGATCATAGGATCATAGGAAGTTACTAGGCTATTGTTTCTGAGGCCCTTACAAGCCTAGCCAAGAATTTAGGCCATGTTCCAACAAGTCAGCACCCTATGCCACTGTCCAGCAGGGTCATGGGTGGAATCCCAGGGGTGTATTTTCTGTTCCCCATCTAGTTATCCAGGTTGCACTTAAAAAGGGTTAATGAGGTACCCTGCTTGATGTAGAGAGGGAGTCTGTTCCACAAAAGGGGGAGTCTCTGGGACACAAATCTGTCCTGCCAACAAGTCCTATTGATGTCATAGACTAGGTTGAGGTTGCGCGTATGGGTTACTCGAGTGGCATTTGAGTTGTGGATATGCAGCAGTCTCATCAAGGCGAGGTCTGAGATTGCTTTGTATGGCAGACAAAGGTCACCTCTGAGGAGTCTGTAGGAGACTGAGTAGAGGGACAGAGCCTTTATCCTATCTGTGTAGAATAGATGATTGAGGCCCTGGATTCCCTGGTGAGGAACCTCTGTGGTCTCTCCAGCTGCTGCATGTGCTTTGTGAGGTACATGCTGAAAGTGGCATTGTACTCAATAATTGGTCTTATAAGGAAAGAATATAGGGATGTTATAAACACCTTGTCCCTGGATGATATACCTTTACTAATGAGGTGGGCCATGTGGAAAGCCTTCCCTATAATGGAGGCAATATGGTGGTCAAAAGTCAGCTTTCTATCAACCTGGTTGCCTGGGTCCTTCATGACTGATTGTGTGCTTAGGACCTTATTATCAATGTGATAACCTGTGGGGACATCACTCTTCCCAAAAGGGATGATGATACATTTTTTGGCATTCAGTTTGAGGCCATGTTTTTGGCATCAGTCATTTGTTTGGGTGAGACCCTATTGGAGGATGTCCACATCACTAGGGGAGTTGATGACAGCACCCAGTTTGCAATCATCTGCAAACTTGGTCAGCCATAGCCAACTGGTTTTGGCCTGCACCTCAGAAAAAACAAAAAACATATTCCAAACAGCAGAGGCCCCAGACCTATCCCAGGGGTACACTGCTCATTATGGCTCTACTGCTTGAGGTGGCTTTACCTATTTTGACTAGGTGAGTTATATCAGTGAGCCAGTTTACTATCCATCTGCTAACATATGGATTGCTGCCTAGTTGAGAGAGTTTATCTATTATACCTGAGTGAGGAATAGTATAGAAGGCTTTGACCAGGTCAAAATAGGTGTTCCTCTCAGCCATGGCCTTGGTGACTGTCTCAAAGAAGTCAACCAAATTTAACAGGCATGACCTCCTCTTCACAAAACCAAACTGTGTGGGATCAAGTGTCTGGAGGTTACCAGTGTCCTTGTTAATGAAGTCCATGATAATCTGCTCCATGGCCTTGCAAATCAAGCTAGTTAGGCTGATGGGGCTACAATTTCCTGGATCTGTAGATGTTCCATTTTTGTGCAAAGTGATGATAGTGGCTGTCCTCCACTTAGCTGAGACAAAGCTGGCACTCAGGCTTTGGTTGAATAGGGTACCTAATGGTGCTTTAAGTTCTTGCCTGAGTTCATGTAGAATGCAGCCTGGGCTGTTATCGGGTCCCATGGAGGCTGTATTTTTTGCCTTTAAGATGGCAGTGATGACTTGCTCCCTAGAGATAAGGGGAGGGGGGCAGGTACTGAGGATGTCCTATTTTACTGATGGGGGACATAGGGGTGAAATTTTCACTGAACCTGTCTGCCAGCATGTTGGCTATATCTACAGCATTTGTGTATGTGGAGTCCTTGACCACCAGTTCTGAGCAGAGCTGGGTGCTTCCCTTGAGGTTGCAGACATATGTGAAGAAGGCCTTATGATTGTCTTTAGTAGATGTAGCCAGTTTGGACTAAAAGTTTGCTTTGGAGGATTTCACTAGTGCTCTTATTTGCTTGTTCAGGCTAAAGAGAGATTGCTTCCAGTCAGGCATCTGCTCCTTCTTGGTCATGAAAAGCACATTTTCCCTTTTATTATAGAGTCCATGTATTGCAGATGTCCACCAGACAGATTTACTCTTCCTTGAGGAGGAGGATTTCATCCTGTTGGGTATTCTTGATTCCAGGCAGCCATATACTGTAAATACTCATATAGTACTTTGGTGTAGGTTTGGACATATGTGCCAGTTGCTATGGAGGAGGAGGGGGCTGCGAAGCTGTTTATACCTTCCCTCAGGAGGTTGTAATCAGCTTTGCAGAAGTTTTTTTGTTTGAACGTAGCTGGGGGGATCAGGGGAGATGGTGACTGCTAAAGTGACCGCTTTGTGGTCGGATCTTACCAGAGATGATGACACTGTAAGGATGCTGCAGTAGTTACTCATGTTGGTTAATACCAAGTCCAAGATATTTTCACCTCTTGTGGGGGTGTCGACCAACTGGTCCAAGATATTTGCATTGATGAAATCAAGGAATCTCTGGGTGTTTGTGTTTTGGCATGAGTATTTCTCCCAATCTATGGCTGGATAGTTAAAGTTGCCCAGGATCAGGGTAAATAGTTGAATCTTGATGGATTCTAAGAGGTCCAGATAGGTGGACTGGGCATCTTGAGTCACAGTTGGAGGTCTATAGCTAGCTATGATTTTAATAGGGGTCTTGTTAATTGTTAACTGCACCTGGAGTGTTTCCTGTGCATCATACTGTTTGACCAGCCTGGAGGTGTGTATGTCTTTTATATACATTGCAACTCTACCTCCTTTTGCTTGGCTGCCCATGGTTTGGGGTCTGAATCTATGATAGACTGAGTAATCTGGTATGGCTGGGGGTGCTCTCTACAGCTTTGAACCAGATTTATGTGACTGCACTAATGTCAGCATCTTCCAAGGTTATGAATGCTTGCAATGAGCGCAATTTTATGTTTAGACTCCTAGCATTTAGTAGCATGACCTTTAATTTACATTTTGGTGAAATTTTCATGTTGCTAGTTTTGACCTCATTTCATTGCCTAAAAAGGCACTATGAGACAGGCAAGAGACTTTGCCAGGACCCTGATGCCCAAGGGAAACAGATGCAGACCATGTCTGGCAAAGCATTGTGGTTTGTCAATCATGTCATCCCAGGCTGTCAGGTACTAGATCTCCTTAGAATGACACAAGAAACTAAGCCACTTGTTAAAGTCAATAATTTTCTGTTTATATTGTATTGTATCTGGGTGATGGTAGAATGCTGCTTAAAGCTAGGAACATAGCTGCCTGGGTCACATATTCAGCAAGCTCGATCATGTCTTCCTTCATATAGTCCATGGAGGTATGTCTCAAGTCATTCATGCCAACATGGACTATGATAGAGTCATAGCAGTACATGTTGAGAGACTTGAGTGCATGGGTGATATAGCGGATTCTGGCACCTGAAAAACAACTAACCGTGACTTTCTCCTTAACCAGCCTGGTGAGGGGCACATCTGTGTGTCTCACAATGGAGTCTCCTATGACTAATATGTTGGGTTTATGTTTAGGCTTTAGTGGCTGTGAAACACAGGTGTGTGGACTATGTGTAGTGTGTGGTGTGTTGTGGTGGGCAGTGGTGTTTGCATGTGTTTTTGCCTTTGAAGTCTGTTTTGTTTGGGTATGTTTTTGTTGTGGACCTCTGCATATGTGGGGGTGTGTTGTGTAGGTGTGGATGGTGTTTGAGGTGTGGTGTTCATGTTGACGACCTTCTAAGTGCCAGATATACTGGCTTGTGTAGGAGAGAGTACAATGACACTAGGTGTTTGATGTAATTGCATCTCTCACAAATTGTGTTCCTAGGTGGTAGTAGTAGAGGGTAATCTGTGTACATGAGGCATTTGCTGCACTGTCTCAGGATGCCCATATCAACCAGACTGGCAGGAGAAAAAGTAGGAAACTATCCATCCATATTTGTTAGAAACTGAGGGAGAGAGGCCAAAGAGAGCTAAGATGGTAAAGGGTGGAAGGTCTAAGAGTAGTACTACTAGGTGATCACACAAGTGCTACTAAGGGGAAAATTTGTAGCTGGAATACCTCAAAAAGGGTTCTAAACTGTACAGCTGAAGCTCTGGATGCAGCAAACCTGTATTTAGACTATGCTACTTAATTTAAGGTTAAGAACACAGTAAGAAAAACTCACAAAGAAGCACAGATTAACCACTTACAGACAAAAGAACAGAACTCATAGTGTGAAAAAATACAGTTAAACAGTGACAAAATGCAATAAAATGCAGTTAAACAGTAATACATTGCATTAGCTAGTAATGAAATATAGTTAATCAGTAAATTGCTTTAAAACAGTAGCTCACAATCACAACATCAAAAGACAGCTCAAATAAAGCAGCAATGCAGTCATCAATTTAATAAGGCTACGGACAAGCAAACTAAATGCAGTTATACTTCTAAGCACAAGCATCAAAATGAAGTAGGAAGAGGCACAGTTTTTTATTTATTTATTTTTTTAGTAGAAAGTGAGGAGACAGAAGATAATTCAAGGTTGAGAAGCTAAAGGGGTAGGCGTTCACAACTTATCTCACTGTGCACAGTACAAAAAGCTGATGTAATGGGACTGGTGGGAGTGTCCAATACCAAGCTTTAATACCACAGCAGCAACAGCAGCAGAGCGGGTGAATGGGATACACAAGATCAGAACAGAGGTAAGGATTGAATTCACTAAATCTAAAAAAACAGTTGCAGTTTAAACAGATATGCAGCAAATGTTTTTAGTAAATCAGAAGTGCAGAAAACAGTTGAAAATAAGCACTTATCTTTTCCAATCTCACAGCAGAGCAATGGCTGAAGGCCTATTCACTGCAGTTTTGAGCAAACAAGTACAAATTGATTTAAACTCTGGCTATTTAAAGCAGAGAAACAGAAACCAGAAACCAGTAAACCAGTCAAATTATCCAATCAAAAAAAGAAAACACACACACACTCACACGGCCTTGCAGTAATGTCTCTAGCTAGATTAGACCAGACTGAATGCCCCCCCCCCCATGAAGAAACAGCTAGGCCTGTCTAGACAAAAGATTTCACTACAAACTCCAAAGGTCATAAACAGTAATAGATATTCTGCTCTATGGTAGTGTTTTTCAAGTACAGCAACAAGTAAAAAGAACAGAATACAGAAACTAAAAGGAGACAAAGATCAGAACAGAAGTAAGGATTGAACTCACTATGTCTAAAAATGATATATGGTAAAACAAGTCCTGCTGACTGTAAAGCTGTGCTCAACCACAAACCAAGTAGTATGAACAAAAATGTAGAGCACAGCACCACAGCAAACCAATAAAAAGCAGATGCCAAAGAGCAGTGTAAAATCCAAATAGACTTTTATTCGAACACAGGTGAGTGCTTTTGTGATAAAATTGCTTCTTTAGACCATACAAAAAATCAGCAACATCTCAAATATTTAAAATACAATCAATTAAATATCTACAAATAAAAACATTCAAGTACAATAGCCATAAAAATTTAAAAGCACAGCTTTCTTTTAGGACAGAAACCATAAAAGGCTATATTGCCATAAAAACACACATAGCAGTATACTTATTTAAGAAGCTTTCTTTCTTTCAGAACTGACTTAAGAGGTACTGATTTATTCAAACCTGCACCTCTATATGCTGATAGTTTAAGAATCCATCTTAATTCTTTCCCTTCTTATGTTTTTAAAGTTAAAGCTAACTGTGACATGAAAAACTCAGTTTATTTAGCACAGTGTGTGACTTGTTCAAAATTTTATATAGGAAAAACTAATAGGCGACTTAAGGAATGAATTCTAGACTATTATTATTGTGCCAATAAGGGCCATAGTTATAGTGCCTTAGCTAAACATATACTAGAGAAAGGCACTAACCATTGGTTTAAGTTTATGGCAGTAGAAGTAATTTATGAAAGTTTTAGGTTGGGTGAAATAACTAATGTCACAGAAGGGAAATAATTAAGATGGATTATTTAACTATCAGCACATGGAGGTGCAGGTTTGAATGAATCAGTACCTTGTAAGCCAGTTCTGAAAGAAAGAAAGCTTCTTAAATAAGTATACTGTTATGTGTGTTTTTATGACACTAGCCTTTTAAGGTTTCTGCCTTAAAAGGAAGCTGTGCCTTTAAATTTTTATGGCTATTGTACTTGAATGTTTTTTATTGGAAGATATTTCATTGATTGTAATTTAAATATTTGAGATGCTGCTGATTTTTTTGTATGGTCTGAAGAAGTGATTTTATCATGAAAGCACTCACCTGTGCTCGGATAAAATTCTATTTGGATTTTACACTGCTCTTTGCCATCTGATTTTATTGATTTGCTGTGATGCTGTGTTCTACATTTTTGCTCAAGTCTAAAAAAGAGTTGCACAGCTTAAACAGATATGCAGCAAATGTTTTTAGTAAATCAGAAGTGTAGAAAACAGTTGAAAATAAGCACTTATCTTTTCCAATCTCACAGCAGAGCAATGGCAGAAGGCCTATCTCACTGCAGCTTTGAGTGAACAAGTACAAACTGGTTTAAATGCTGGCTATTTAAGGCAGAGAAACAGATACCAGCCAAATTATCCAAACAAAATAAAAATAAAAAAAAAAACAGCCTTGCAGTAAATGCCTCTAACTAGATCAGTAGATCAGACAAGACTGAATTCCCCCTCCCACGAAGAAACAGCTAGGCCTGTCTAGACAAAAGATTTCACTGCAAGCTCCAAAGGTCACAAACAGTAATGGATATTCGCTCTATGCTAGTGTTTTCAAGTAAGCAACAATTAAAAGAACAGAACAGACAAACAAAAAGAGACAAAGATGAGCAGAAGTACGGAATGAGTTCACTAAGTCTAAAAAACAGTTGCACAGTTTAAACAGATATGCAGCAGATGTTTTAGTAAATCAGAAGTACAGAAAAGAGTTGAAAATAAGCACTTATTTTTTCCAATCTCACAACAGAGCAATTGCAGAAGGCCTATCATCTCACTGCACTGTTAGTTGTAATTGTTAAATTTGTGTAGAGACTATTCTGAATATAACACAGGCTAAGCCCGCACTTGGCCATATTGTGATTAGTACTCTACCCTGGTGATCAAAACGTAAGTAAATAAAATACAAAAATAATCCTGTATCTGTACTGCATACAGAAATTTCAAATAATAGTCGACATACAATACAATGTCTAAGTATTTGTTTCTGACTTTAATGCTTGGTGTACTACATATTTTGCCTTTTGCATAAACTGTTCTGTCTGTACAGACATATTGAGATTAAAAATGATGCTACATGCTCTTTCCTTGCACATGCGCATCTCTGCATGTGATTCATAATCCTGACATATTTTCACATTGTTGAATATGAATGATTAACCTGTCACATTTAAACTACAATCCTTGCATAAATGACTGCTCATCTTGTTATGGAAAGTATGTAGCGGTGGCAGCATGTAGTGATGTTACATTGTCTAGCCACCCTATTATACTGATGTCACATAGTAACTGAAGTTGAACTCCATCTCTGTATTAGCATTTTATAACTTTTATGCTTACAACATTTCTGCAGACATTTGCAATTATTACTTAATCTAGAAAACTTCCAGATCTTTTTATGCTTTACTTATAGTATTAGGCACATGCATGAGTTTACAGGGTTATACTGAACTGCAAATCAAACTTACATAAAGACAGTAACAAGTCATTTACATGATTTATTTATTTATTTATTTTTAGGAGGATGCTTTAAAGTGGTTTATGGTGTGAATCCACACTAATTATCTTGAATATCCACTATCATCACCTTACCATAGATGCAGTCATGATAATTTTGACAACCATAGTCTATGAAAAGCATTTCTTTTCTGCCCTGTACAACACATTTGTGCACCTATTGATACTCTGAAACCTTAAGATACTGGGTAGCCTTTTGAAAATAAAGTGCAAAATTGAACCACATGGAACTCCTCCCTTTCTCTGTACTACAGGAACATCTATTACCCTGTTCTGCTTTTTCTTCCCCTCCCCTGTTACCTACACTGACTGTAGTCTTACAACTGGGAAATCTGCCCTCCCACAACACCGCATGCCTCCTGGCCCCTCCTTTTATCTACCTATCTGCTCCCACTCCACTGTCCTCCTGCTCCTACCTCATATCCTGCCCCAAGGGCATATAGTGAGAAAGCCACTGTAGGCCATCTTTAATATCTCTGTATTTCCCTGGCTGCTGCATGTCCTTGACCACAAAGGCTTCATTGTAATGTAAGTGCTACAACTGTATTCTATGTGTATTTACTGCTGGCCTGAATACAATTTGTTAGAAGCTATACTTGATTGCTAACTGTCCATTTTGTATACTCATTCTTCTGTTTACACATGTGGTGTGACACGATTAATATGTTAGGTGCTGTTCTGTGTCTCTCGTAGCCCTAATGCTTCGTACAGCTGAATAACATTTACCTGCAGTTCTAAAGGTTACAATACTTTTATATCTGGTATTCTATGCTCAATTGTCTTAGAAGGTTTTGTATTTTGATATTAGCCCAAGCTTCTCATTAACAAGAAGGGTGAATGAGCTAATAGATGTATGTCTGTATACTTAGCGCTTGCAGGTTATAAGCTGCAAAACAGCTACCTTGGTTTCGCTGGATCACCCACGTGGTCTTTCAAACGCCGCTCAGCGCGTTTTAATCTGCTGTATTTCCCACAGTGTCTGTTACCCTTACTGTTAGCCTATATGCTAGTCACAATCTAAGGTTGTTTCACCTAAGTGAGTACTGTGTATTTTAATGAGGTTCTACTGTATCTCTAAGAATTACATGCCCGCTATGTCTGTGCAGTACTTGCGATAGCTATTATAACAGTGTGCCTGCCCTGGCGCTTCCTTGCTTTATCTCATCGGCTGCAGCTTTTACATCGTTCTTGTGCATAAAGGGTTTAATATCTTACCAGATAGACACTATAGCAGGCTAGCAAGCCAGCGCTGCCAGTTTCATCATTGCGACTCACTTTAGAAGGGAACGCTGTACTGTCCTCGCTTATTTGGATGTTGCTGAGTACTCTGTTACCCTATATATCTCTATTGTAGACTGGCTCACCTATTTGTCTTATCTGCTTCAGCTAACCAAGGTCGCTTTGTCATTTAAGGGTTTAATATCATACCCGATAGACACTATAGTGGGCTAGCAAGCCAGCGCTGCCCGAATACTCATTGCACACACTTTAGAAGGGAACGCTCTAATGTCCTCTCTCTCTGGATGAAGCTGAATACACTGTTGCCCTAATAACCTCTGTTTTTACCGCAACTGCTTATTGCTGATTAGCGATTGCCTCCACATTGCTAGTGACTACCGTCCTGGCAATTGAGCTGCTACTGAGCGGTCTCTTCTATCCCACCCTGCCAGAAGAACTTTTAATTAGTAACTACCTAGTGCACTTTAGTTAAGCCCGTGGGAGACTCAAGTGGTTTCAGGTAGCTGTTACCCTCACATTCTCAGGAGAACTGGCCGTGTACTAGGACTCAGAGTATTTCTTTTCTGTCCCATTTGAATATATTATCAGGTTAAGCTCTTTCAGAATACTGGATTACCATATATGCAACCACATGTAATTGCTAATAGTCCTTAGGATGTGTACAATAAGGCTTTATTCTACAATGTAACACACTCATAAACTGTAAGTAAGCAAATCCCACTAGTACATTTGCCTGCATATTTCTGCTTTGCCTATTTAATGTTTATTTGTTGAGCTGAATGTGACAAAGCTAGACGGAAACTACATCATTTTGAATTTGTTTCATCCTGAATGCGACAAAATGAAAGACTGAAACTACATCAATTTCTATTTATGTATATTTACTGTCATAACTGCATTTTCCCATGATTATATTATCTGTATAATTTGACTTTACTGCTCCCATATTACCTAACTCATGCTTGTGTTATTTTTCAATCTTTTCTAGCTTTGTACCACCTCCTTCTGCCTGCTCTAAGGGTCCTGTGTGGTCTTTAAGGACCCTGAGGTTTACTTTGCCTTCCAACTGTTGGGTCAAAGATACCTGCTACCCCAGAACATTTCTTCCAGTACCCAAAGGAATTTGAAAGTATGTTCCACCTTAGTTCTGACCATCAAGCTTAATTGTTGTCTTGTACTTAGCAAGTATAGAACACTTTTGAGTTACTGGGTTAGGAAGCCAGCAGCCATACTTTTCTTTCCCGGAATCTACTTCTAACTCTCCCTTGAACTGCTTTATCTCAACCTCCTTTACCAGTCCATGTTAATTTGGATATCTTTCGTATCCTACTCCCTGTCCACTAGGGGCCCTATTTCAGCCTTAGGCTCCAACTCTTACACCTTCCCTCACATCCGTCTCAGACTTCACCCCATTTCATCCCTTGGCTAATCCTCCTGCTGTGTTACAATCCCTTTACTCTCCTCTCCTGACTATAGAGCTTCTTTTCCTATCCTTTATCACTCCACTTTCCTAGCCTTACTACAGCATTCCCCTTTCTACTTACCTGGTTACTTTAGCATGCCTCTGACATCTGCTGCTCTCTGATTGTCTCCATAGAATCTTTCTTTACCTGCTGAGCCCCGCTCCCTACCCTACCCCAAATCCCACCCACCCCAGTGCATCCACATATATACCTAACTAACCACACCCCTCTCCTCCAATTACTATCCAACCACAACTTACCATTCAGCTCTCTTCTTCCCTATACTTCATTCCTTAACCACACCCATTCACTTATACCACTTAACTTATCTAACAATACCACACCCACATCACTTGTGCTACTACCTAAAGCTAATATCCACCTTTATAATGTATAAACCCCTACCCTAGTACTCAAACATACCATATTTGTGTTCTCTCTTTCTTTCACTCTAATATTAGCACACCTTACTACCTCCCTCTAACAACCACTACACTCACACCTTAACAAACCAGATAAACAAACTTTCTCCATAACCCTTACCTACCTCAACCATCACATCAACATAACTTCCAATCCTAGCTGTCTTTACCTAGATATCATAGAATTACCCACATTAAACATGTCTACCCTAATCCCAGAAGGATACTCCTTCCACATAGTAAATATACAAACACTGCCTACCTAATCCTACTCCTCTCTTAGAAATGGAGATATTCATCCAAACCCAGGCCCAATTGACACCTCAAATCAATCCATTAACCTAAACCCCACTAATAACCCACTACTTAGAAAACCAAACAACTCACTCTCAATAGCTAACCTTAACATACGTAGTATTAATAATAAAACAACTCAACTACATGCTCTCCTAGAACTGTACTCCTTTGATATTATTTGTCTAACAGAAACCTGGTTAAAACACTCAACAAAAGACAGAAATCATTCCTCCTGGCTATAATATCCCACGTCTCGACAGAGAATCTAAAAAAGGTGGTGGCATAGCTATCTTATTTAAATCTAGCCTTCAAATAACCACATTCCACCAAAAGCCTCCCCAGGATTCCAATGCTGAAATTCTCATTACCAAACTTGAAATAAACACAGTCAAATCAATCTTTATTATCGGCATTTACATTCCCCCAGGAAATAACATTTCCACCATAGAAAAGATCCTTTGTTGGCTATCACTAAACTTACCCCAAGAAACAATAATCTTAGGTGACGTTAATATCGATTGGCAATCTTGTAACAACAAACAACCTACTAGCCATATTAACCTTTTATGGATTCTCTCAGACCATCTCCTCCCCCACTAGAATAAATAAAATTAACAAAAAGGAAAGTACCATAGACTGGATACTCACCAACAATCAACCCCATACCTATGAAACAGGAACTCTCCCTGATGATATAAGTGATCACTTATTAACCTACATCATCAGGCTCAAAACCAACCCTCCTACCCAAAACATAACCAGAACAATCAGATCCAAAAATTTTAACTTACAACTATTTCAAAATGAACTGATAGCATGTAATTGGACACCTCTAAAACACCTTTCTCTTGATGAAGCTGTAGATTTCTTTAATGCTAAGTTTCTGACCATACTCAATTACCATGCACCCACACACTCATTAGAATCAGAACTAAATCTGCCCCCTGGCTCTCAATTGAAACCAAACAAAAAATCACTCTCAGAAATAAAGCCTGGAACAAATCTCGCTTAACTAAAAACACAGCAGACTACCAAATCTTTAAGCAACTGAGAAATGAAACCAAAAAAGCAATAATGAACGATAAGAAAAGCTACTACCTGAAATCTCAACATACTCGCCAAAATAACCCACAGAAGTTCTGGGCAAACATAAATCAATTACTACAGCCAAGTAAACCTGTCACACCTAACCCACAAGGCTCTGACATAAGTAACCCCAACCAAACAGCAAATTCCTTTAATTCCTTCTTTAAAACTATTCAAACCTTAGCAAGTCAACTTCCCATCAAAACACAAACATGTCTAACAGCAACCCTAACCCACCCCTCCATTTCACTTTCAACCTGTCCCTACAACTTATATCCTCTCCTTCTCAAAAACTCAAACCATGTACGCTTTCTGCTGACCTACTACCGCTGAATACTTGCAATTAGCAGCAAAATCAATAGCCTTCCCAGTTTCAATACTGATAAACAGAACCATCACTGAAGGATATGTACCTAAACTTTGGAAAATCTCCCATATTATCCCACTTCATAAGGGTGGAAATTCTACTGAAATCTCTAATTACCGCCCTATAGCCCTTCTTTCACCCTTATCTAAAGTTATGGAAAGGTGTATCCACAAGCAACTGCTTCACCACCTTCTCCAAAATAACCTACTCTCTAACACCCAACATGGTTTCAGACCATCCCACAGTACCACCACTGCCCTCCTCTCCTTTACAGACACAATCAACAAATATCGTAACAACAACACCCTTTCCTCTGCACTTTTCTTAGATCTATCCAAAGCTTTTGACATGGTCAACCACCAAATACTCATAAGCACTCTTCAATCCTTATCAATTAATACCCAATCTATTAACTGGTTTAATTCCTACTTAAGTAACAGACATCAAGCAGTACTCTGGAACTCCACTCTATCCTCCCAACTACCTGTCAACATTGGTGTCCCACAAGGGTCTATACTAGGTCCCTCCTATTTTCTTTATTTATTAATGACCTACACCAAGTTGCTCCCCAAGCTACATGTATACAATCGCAGACGATTCAACGCTAATCTGCTCAGCCACATCTGTATCAGACCTTCACTCCCTCACACAACACATATTTAACTCTGTAGAAGAATGGTTTTCCCAGCACTGTCTACTACTTAACCCTAAAAAAACTAAACTGCTCCTCTTTACACCTTCCAGCAAATCTCCCATATTGATTTTACTATAACATCAAAAGATGGCACACCTATATCACAAGACTCCACTACCAAACTACTAGGCATTACCATTGACAACAATCTGAACTTTGATACCCATATTGACAACACACTTAAAACCATTAACAAGAAAATAGGCCCTCTTTACAGAATCAAACCTTTCCTCACTGCAGAATCTAGAACAACTATCGCCTCTCTCTCACCTGATCTCACCCCTTCTCTATGCCTCTCCCATATTTACCAACTTATCAAAAAAGAATCTATCAAAACTAGAAATCTCCTACCACAACATAGCCAGATTTGCCACAGGAAACCCCTACAGAACCCACCACTGTACCAATTTAAAACAACTAGGCTGGCTGGAATATCAACAGCAACTAAAAATTAACCAGCTTAGCTTAGCCCATCAAATTCTTTATCATCCTGACAAAACACCTATACTTTCCAGTCTAATTCAACCATACCACAACCTAAAGTCCCTGAGATCTGCACACAAACTTCTGATAAACACTGTCAAGTCAAACAACAAGGCCGGAGACTGTCTTTTCTCAAACACTGTTGGAAAATATTGGAACCTACTTCCCTCTGAACTCTCATCTATTCCCTCAAAGTCTCCCTTTAAAAAGAAACTCAAGCTTTACCTCAAAACACAATGGCTGTGCCCCTGTACTAATCCTGACTAACTTTACTTCTTGTCAGCTGACTTACTTCACCCCTAAGTTTCACTTTCTTTTCATCTATTTTTCCTCTATCCCTCTCTCTGTACATGTTTATTGTATACTTCATGTTTGTCATGTTCTACAATACTTTGTTCACTCCATCACTTTTGTACCACTTGTTTAATTTTTTTCAAAAAATGCTATTTAGCCTATTATTATGTTATTATATTTGCATGTAGTTCTTAATAGTTTTTACTTAGTATCATTAAAATTATATAAGCGGAGCTTATCTCCCCGGGCCTCTACTGAAAATGGACATATATCCAGCTAGACTAGCCCGGTCAACAAATGTAAAATAAAATAAAATAAATAAATAAAATAAATTTAGCACAGTGTGTGACTTGTTCAAAATTTTATATAGGAAAAACTAATAGGCGACTTAAGGAATGAATTCTAGACTATTATTATTGTGCCAATAAGGGCCATAGTTATAGTGCCTTAGCTAAACATATACTAGAGAAAGGCACTAACCATTGGTTTAAGTTTATGACAGTAGAAGTAATTTATGAAAGTTTTAGGTTGGGTGAAATAACTAATGTCACAGAAGGGAAATAATTAAGATGGATTATTTAACTATCAGCACATGGAGGTGCAGGTTTGAATTAATCAGTACCTTGTAAGCCAGTTCTGAAAGAAAGAAAGCTTCTTAAATAAGTATACTGTTATGTGTGTTTTTATGACACTAGCCTTTTAAGGTTTCTGCCTTAAAAGGAAGCTGTGCCTTTAAATTTTTATGGCTATTGTACTTGAATGTTTTTTATTGGAAGATATTTCATTGATTGTAATTTAAATATTTGAGATGCTGCTGATTTTTTTGTATGGTCTGAAGAAGTGATTTTATCATGAAAGCACTCACCTGTGCTCGGATAAAATTCTATTTGGATTTTACACTGCTCTTTGCCATCTGATTTTATTGATTTGCTGTGATGCTGTGTTCTACATTTTGCTCAAGTCTAAAAAAGAGTTGCACAGCTTAAACAGATATGCAGCAAATGTTTTTAGTAAATCAGAAGTGTAGAAAACAGTTGAAAATAAGCACTTATCTTTTCCAATCTCACAGCAGAGCAATGGCAGAAGGCCTATCTCACTGCAGCTTTGAGTGAACAAGTACAAACTGGTTTAAATGCTGGCTATTTAAGGCAGAGAAACAGATACCAGCCAAATTATCCAAACAAAATAAAAATAAAAAAAAAAAAAAAAACAGCCTTGCAGTAAATGCCTCTAACTAGATCAGTAGATCAGACAAGACTGAATTCCCCCTCCCACGAAGAAACAGCTAGGCCTGTCTAGACAAAAGATTTCACTGCAAGCTCCAAAGGTCACAAACAGTAATGGATATTCGGCTCTATGCTAGTGTTTTTCAAGTAAGCAACAATTAAAAAGAACAGAACAGACAAACAAAAAAGAGACAAAGATGAGCAGAAGTACGGAATGAGTTCACTAAGTCTAAAAAACAGTTGCACAGTTTAAACAGATATGCAGCAGATGTTTTAGTAAATCAGAAGTACAGAAAAGAGTTGAAAATAAGCACTTATTTTTTCCAATCTCACAACAGAGCAATTGCAGAAGGCCTATCATCTCACTGCACTGTTAGTTGTAATTGTTAAATTTGTGTAGAGACTATTCTGAATATAACACAGGCTAAGCCCGCACTTGGCCATATTGTGATTAGTACTCTACCCTGGTGATCAAAACGTAAGTAAATAAAATACAAAAATAATCCTGTATCTGTACTGCATACAGAAATTTCAAATAATAGTCGACATACAATACAATGTCTAAGTATTTGTTTCTGACTTTAATGCTTGGTGTACTACATATTTTGCCTTTTGCATAAACTGTTCTGTCTGTACAGACATATTGAGATTAAAAATGATGCTACATGCTCTTTCCTTGCACATGCGCATCTCTGCATGTGATTCATAATCCTGACATATTTTCACATTGTTGAATATGAATGATTAACCTGTCACATTTAAACTACAATCCTTGCATAAATGACTGCTCATCTTGTTATGGAAAGTATGTAGCGGTGGCAGCATGTAGTGATGTTACATTGTCTAGCCACCCTATTATACTGATGTCACATAGTAACTGAAGTTGAACTCCATCTCTGTATTAGCATTTTATAACTTTTATGCTTACAACATTTCTGCAGACATTTGCAATTATTACTTAATCTAGAAAACTTCCAGATCTTTTATGCTTTACTTATAGTATTAGGCACATGCATGAGTTTACAGGGTTATACTGAACTGCAAATCAAACTTACATAAAGACAGTAACAAGTCATTTACATGATTTATTTATTTATTTATTTTTAGGAGGATGCTTTAAAGTGGTTTATGGTGTGAATCCACACTAATTATCTTGAATATCCACTATCATCACCTTACCATAGATGCAGTCATGATAATTTTGACAACCATAGTCTATGAAAAGCATTTCTTTTCTGCCCCTGTACAACACATTTGTGCACCTATTGATACTCTGAAACCTTAAGATACTGGGTAGCCTTTTGAAAATAAAGTGCAAAATTGAACCACATGCATTCCTTTTACTTCAACAAATGTTTCATAAGTACATTGAACAAAATATGTGTTAGCCTTTAACTGACTCAGTAAAGATACTACCTGGATCAACAGCATGTATTTTGCTTCAACTTTGTGCTCACAGTCCAACTAAACTGGACCTAATGCTTGAGTTTATATCCCAAATGAGATGAAAGCATGCATGCATGTATGTGTACTGACATCTATACTTTATAAATTCAGTGTCTTAAAATTAGAATATGAGAATATATTGCATTTTGCATCAATATTCAGCTTAAATGCAGCTGACATTCTTTTAACCTACTGTGTTTCTTAGTAAAACTTATTTTTGCCATCAGCACCACCTTGAATTTATTGCACACACTCATTCTGGAGGTTACTGTATCCAACAAAACTGTGTGACGTGAGAACAATATTAATTGGATGCAGCTCAATAATACAAATAAAAACATCACCTTTACACTACTCTTTTGCTTGTAAAACCTTAACACCCTGGCATGATACTTTATTCAATTTCTTACATACTCTGGTAAAATTATTACTACTCTTACATAGCTTACAAACTTTGTTAAATGCATTGTAATGTGCTGTTTTGTGTCTCTAGCCACATCAGTTAGACTGGGTGTAGTTTTTACCTTGTCATTTCTTGGCAGGTGTCATGATGCTTGTCACACAGTCACCAGCATTTTTTTTATTTTTAATATTTTAACAGTTTATACTTTCTTCTATACTTGTTTTCATATGCAGTTATTTTTTTTTGCATACTACCAATCATATAATCATACATTCAAGTTGAATCTTAGAAAGTTATTTCACTCTATAGACACAAATAACTGTTTTTCAGTGTTAGGGCTGTTTTCCTTGATAATTTGTCTTTCAGGTGATTGTTTTTGATTCTACATTCAGTTCAATCACTGAGCAATGAATCAGGCAGACCATTACGTTTGAAGCCTTTGGCTCCATGTTTAAGATCAATTGCATAAGAATTTATTGAACCCCAAACTCCCTAATTTTTAGAGAAACATACATTGATTACATATGGTAGATTTTCTTGTTTCAAAATATATATGACATTTACTCTTAAGACATATATCTTGTCTGTCTCCTCCTCTGTAAAGGTAAAAGTTTTAAATACCTTTGATAAATTCCTCAACATCTAAGCAGTGCTCATTTGCTAATAAAGAGTTTCAAAAGATTGAGGTCTGTGTGTCATTTGTTCAGACTGTAAATACTAAGAACTAGATTCAGTTTGGTACTGCTTTGAAGATCTATACGCAGAAGATCCTCAGATCTAGGAAAGCCCGCACAGGCAAGAATTGGGAAGATAAGAGGTTCCAGACACACTCAGGGGGTCATCGAACCTATATAAACCCCTCATTTGTGAGTATTTTCCAGTTTATAACCTGCAACATTAAGAATCATTGCTTACTAAGTTTCAGGTTTTCCCACATGCCCATTTGCTGATAGATAAATTTCAAGATATGAAACCCCCAATTTCCAGTTTTCATAGGGGTTCTCTTCTAGCTTAAGAGTTGTTTTTGACTGTGTTGTAGTAATTTCAAGCCAAATACACACACACACACACATACAAATGTGTGTGTGTGTGTGTGTGTGTGTGTGTGTGTGTGTGTGTGTGTGTGTGTGTGTGTGTGTGTGTGTGAGTGAGTGTGTGTAATTGGTTTACTTGGTTTAGTATCATGATCTTGAAGACCACAATGTTGAAAATCATAATCCGAAGATAATAATATTGAAAGACCAAAATGCCTTAAAATCATGATTAATGAAATCCCCTACCAGTATCAACCTAGACATGAGTCTAACATGGGTCCTGCAGAAGTGCAAGTTAACGAGTTTGATGGTCTTCAGTATTTTGGTGTTTCAGTATTATGGTTTGGTATTATAATTTTCAAGACTGTAAGCTTCAAGGTTGTGAAGAGTAATATATATATATGTATATATATATATATATATATATATATATATATATATATATATATATATATTTCTCTGTAAATAAGACTTAACCAGAGAATAAGGGCTAGCATGGTTTTCCAGGGTGGTCATGATATAAGCTGGGAAGATTGGTAGAGAAGGGGTGAAGGCTGCCAGCCTAGTCAAATAGAATTTGATACATAATTCTGGCAATTGTAAATATAAATATAAAATACATGCTTGTTTCTTAAATGAAAGAAAATACTGTAAAATGTGAACTTCAAGATTGTAGCAACATTGCCATCTGCTGTAAGGAAAACTAAGCTAAGCATTTAAAATGTTCTTTGAAATTAAAATTATGTTTTGTATGCCCTTTGAATATAGAATTTGGAGTTGATGAGTCTGGAGTAAGCATCCTGCCTATTGTTTTAAGGCTAAAGTTAATGACCAGAATTTACATGTGGAATGTCCTTTATTGCTTTAAGTGTAAAATAATGTAAATGTAGTTTCTGTGGCCTGGGAACCAGGAAAGTGTAAACAAATAATGTAATGTTTTATCAGAACTGCAGTTTCAATTTAAACAGCAAGAACTAAAGATTATTAAGCATTTTTGACTTGACTATCCAACTCTCAGCACTCTGCCTATTGTCTTAAGCAAGTTATCTAAGAAGTGTGTCTTCTTATAGAAATAGCTAGGACTATAAAGATTAGACTAAGTGTTTTTCTGTTATCTCAGAACTGTACTACTGATTTATTTTAATTTTCTGTGTGATCTCTGAACTCTTGAGTTGCACTGTGGTGTAGTAGTATTGTCTTCTGTTTTAATTATTTATTATTAAATATTTTAAAACCTTTTACCTGTGGCTGGTTTGTATAGAGACAAGTTAAGCTCTAGAGTACATTGCATATTTATAGAGTTTATTGTACAAGGCCACTCTAATAAGCCTTAGACTGTTTAGTTACACTTACCATTAGGATAATAATATTGTACAGTAATAATTCAACACCCTTTTAAGGGACTTTGGGTAGCTGATAATTATTAGCTGGTGGTGGCAATAATTACTACTGTATAATCTGGGTAAGGGGGCACAGCTGGAGAATCTGTGTCAGCCTTTCCCAGGAGTGTCTGTGAAGTTGCATAAATACTTAAATCAAAGTGTGTGTATGTGTCAGCTACTTGGTCAGGGACACAAAGCACTGATTGGACAGAAAGGGTACTGGAGGTGAGCTTGCCAGCTAGACTGAGATCTGGACCCTATAGCTGTGCCAGTGGGGAGTCTTATTGGGGACTTGGAGAGCAAGGGAGCAACCAGCCCCAGACTGACTGTGATCTCTGTGTGCATTTAAGGGAAATTGTACTTTACTGTGTGTATTTGTTATCCTTTCCTCTCATATGATATGCCCTCTCTGGTGTTAGTGGTGAGGACTAAGGCTACTTGATTGCTGGGCCAGGGCATGGGCATCACATAAGCCCTACCTCAAAAATAAGCCCCATTTAAGATCATCAATAACACATGATGGATGTGTTGAATTATAAAATAATAATATTATTGACACCAGTTGACTGAGGTTATCATACTCTGCTCAGCATTTTTGGACCATTCAGACACCCAACTTCTTGTCTTTGCAGAAAGTCATAAGATTCTTTCCCCGGGAGTCCTCCACAATTCTTACTTTAACCCTAATCCTCACACACACTTGACATTTGAGATCCTTGGCCCATAAACACTGGAAAGTGTACTTTCATAGGTCAAAGTACAGACACAAAAAAGAAAGAGCTATTCCATCAAGTACAAAAAAGGAATTGTGGTGGCCTTCTGGAAAATAATCTGATGGCTTTCTACAAAGAGAAGCAGTTGGATCATTGAATGGTCCGAAAATGGCAAGCAGAGTACGATAACCTCAGTAAACAGGTGGACGAGGGAAATGCTAAGAAGTGCAAGTGTGGATCAGGTCAGCAACCATTATTTCCTGAGCTGGAAGACATCTGTGAATGGATTGCTAACAGGAGAGCAAAGGCTTAGGTTATGTGTAGGGCTGATATTCAAGCATTTGCCCTTGCAATGGCTCCACAGTTAGAAATATCCCCAGAAGAATTCAAAGCATCACAACATTGGCTGGATGGCTTCCTTCAGTAATATGAACTGTCTCTAAGAAGATCAACAACTCTGTTCAAGCTGGCAATGTTGTTGTTTGTCTTTCTGCTTTTCCCGGTTAGGGGTCGCTACAGAGGAACTCCAGTCCGCTAATGATTGGCAGTAGATTTTCACGAACGCCGAGGTGCCAGCTTGATGTTCAACCTTCAACGAAGGCACGCCCATTTACGAATGTCTTTCAAACACCCACCCAACTGTGGGGAGGACATGCAGACTCCACACAGAAGGCACTCCCCGCACTCCAGCCAAGAAATAAACGGGAGAACCTCTTGTTGTGAGGCAACAATGCTACCACTGCACCACCGTGGATGGCCTCATACTGAAGTTATTAAACGTGCACTTGCATTCAAGTCCTTTGTTGATGGCATCGACTTTTCTAAATACCAACTCTCCAACATGATTGCTATGGATGAAACTGCAGTATTTATGGGATAAGGCTCTCAAACAACAATTGATCAGAGGAGTGCCTCATCAATCTATATTCCCTCCACTGGTTACGAAAGTGCATGTGTTACCTGTATTTTGGCAATTTATCTAGATGGAAAGAAAACCCCACCTCTAATCATTAGTAAGGGCAAGAAAGATAAGATTGAATGTGTTTTAGGCATTTACATTCTTGAAACCAAAAAAGCCTGGTGCACACAAGCAGTTATAAGGAAGTGGGTCAATGTAATACTGCCACTTGTTTTGCAAGGTGGCAAAAGAGGTCTGCTAGTCTGGGATTCAGCCAGCACTCACCGTGCTAAAGACATGAAGAACTTCCTTGCAGAGAAGAATAGATCAAATAATGATTTCTGCAGGAATGACTGCGTATCTCCAGACTCTTGATACTGCAATAAACAAGTCATTCAAGGACCATTTGCACATGGAACTCGATGACTACATTGAAAATAAATGGAGAGAAATCAGCAAGAAAACTTTGCGAAGTCTAGCCTGCAAGAGGTCGTGACTTGGGTGATGAATTCATGGGATAAAATTACTGATAGCTGTGTTGTCAATGCACTACAAGCAGGCTAAATGGACAAGCAGTGCTCATTTAAGGAGACCTCTATTGCTAGGCATGACAGATTGGGGCCAATGGTTCTACAGGAAATGGAGTTGCAAGAAATTCAGGCCGGAATTCGGGGGTTAGAGACTTATGACAATGTTACAGAAGAAGATGACATGACTGGATTTGAATAACTTTTCCATTATCGGGGCAACAGAATGGATTGCTTCTTCTTTCAGCTGCCAGCAAGCTCTTGTCAGTTTTTTGACTTTATTGTATTAAGGTAATGTTTCATTATCAAAGGGTAATTACAAAGTAAGGCCACTAGTTCCCAGACTTCATTTTTATGACTTTACATCATTCTTCTCTTACAATTTGGGTAAGGAATAAAGAAACCCTCACCACTTAAAAAGTTGCAGTTATTCACCTGTTTTATTCCCCTCTGTGAAGACTGGTAGAGATGGATGAAGGCTGCCAGCCTAGCCAAATAGAATTTGATACATAATTATGGCATTTGTAAATACAGATGTAATATACAGCCTTGTTTCTTAAATGAAAGAAAAATACTGTAAAATGTTGAACTTCAAGATTGTAGCAACATTGCCATCTGCTGTAAGGAAACTAAGTGAAGCATTTCACATCTGTTCTTTGAAATTAAAATTATGTCTTGTATGTTCTTTTGATCACCAGAGCTTGGAGTCAGTCTGTCTGGACTAGCACATTGTTTCTATTGTTTTAACTTAAGGAATAATTACTAAAGTGTACATGTGAAATGTCTTTTGTTGTTGTAGCTTCCTGAGCAGGTGTTAGCTTGCTAAATAATGTAGCCTGTTGGCCTGGTAACTCCAGGCTAAGTGTCAAAAAAATGATGTAATGGGAACTAAATGAGGATGATGTAACCTGGGATGGCCCAGCAGAAATATTTGTTAGTGATTTTAAAAACTATTGTTTAGAGAGAGACTGTAAGCATTTTTGTCTTGATATCCAAATCAGCACTGCCTTATGCTCTCTTTATGTAAGTAGTATGTTAGAACTGTGTTTTCTCCTAGAAGTAGCCAGGAATTATAAAGATTAGACTAAGTGTTTTCTGTATTCAGATCTGAACTGTCCTACTGTATTGTTTTAAGTTTCTGTGTGATCTCTGAACTCTTGAATGGCAATGTGGTGTAGTAATATTGTCTTGTGTTTTTAGTATTTATTGTTACATATTTTTAAACCCTTTTCAACTGTGGCTGGTTTATGTAAGCTCTAGAGTACATTGCATATTTATAGAGTTTACTGTCTAACTCACTCCAAATAAGCCTTAAGACTGTTTAGTCACACTAACTATTGGATAATAATATTGCACAATAATAATTGGACATCCTTTTAAAGGCCTTTGGGTAGCTGATAATTATTAGCTGGTGGTGGCAGGAATTACTACTGTATACTATGGGCATAGGGGCACAGCTGTAGAATCTGTGTTAGCCGTTCCCAGAAGTGTCTGTGTGGTTGTATAAATACTTATCTCAAAGTGTGTGTGTGTCAGCTACTTGGGCAGGGATATGAAGCACTGGTTGGACAGAGAGGGTACTGGAGGTTAGCTTGCCAGCTAGGCTGAGATCTGGACCCCATAGCTGTGCCAGTGGGGAGTCTTACTGGGGAGCTGGAGAGCAAGGGAGCAACCAGCCCCAGACTGACTGTGATTTCTGTGTGCTCTTAAGGGAAATTGCACTTTACTGTGTGTATTTGTTATTCTTTCCTCCTATATGAGATGCCCTCTCTGGTGTTAGTGGTGAGGATTGAGGCTTCTTGATTACTGGGCCAGGGCACGGATGTCACATATTAATTGGTGGCAGTGGTTGGGATATACACCTCACATATTAATTGGTTGCAGCGGTTGGGATATCCACCTCACATATTAATTGCTGGCAGTGGTTTGGATATCCACCTCATATTAATTGGTTTGCAGTGGTGGGATCCACTACACATATTAATTGGTGGGCATTAGTGGATATCCACATCACAAATTAATTAGTTGGCAAATACTAATGGCTTGTAGTGGTGTGGGTAGAGTGAATCCTATAGCTTATGTACAGTGATCTCTGAAGGTGTTTTGTACTTTAAACCAGCCACACAGTGAATACTCAGAGTTCAGATCACAATTGTTTTATTTCTTTGGTTAGCTTAGTTAGTCAGGTTGAGAAGGCAGCATGTCAGCAGAGGAGTTTGGGAAGCTGACAAGGAGCCAGCTGGTGGAGATGTGCCAGGCTAGGGGACTGGTGCATGGAAACCTGACTAAGCCAGACCTGATTGCAGCCTTGGTTACAGCTGCATCAGAAAACAGCATCCAGGAGGATACAATATCCATAGAGAATGGACAGTTCAACCTTTCTGCAAAGGACAATCAGACTGGCCATGGAGGTACAATATCCTCGGAGAACAGACAGCTCAACCGTTCTGCAGTGAACTTAAAAATCCAGCTGGAGCTAAAGAGGCTTGAGTTGGAGGCCAGATGTTTGGAGATAGAAGCCAAAGAAAAGGAGCATCAGAGGAGGCATGAGAGGGAAATGCTGACTCTTCACCAGAGCCATGGAGGTAATGGGGAAGGGAATAATTGGACCCCAGAAGCACAACAGATCAGTAAATTTCTTCTGTAATTTAAAGAGGGGGATACTTTTGATAGTTTTATTCATATGTTTGAGAGGGTATGCAAACAGTATAGTGTTGACCAAAGGCTCTGGGTACAGTTCCTGACCCCCTTACTCCATGGGAAAGCTGTAACTTTTTTGTCAAAAATGCCTGATGCTGTCGGTCTTGATTATACTGCTGTAAAAATGTCTTTTAGAATATTTTAAGCTAACACTTGAAATTTATAGGAAAAGGTTTTGTGAACATAGACGCAAGGCAGATGAAAGTGTGTGTGAATATGTTGCTGAACTGAGCATTTATTTTCATAGCTGGGTAAGTGGATGTCAGGTCACCACTTTTGAAGAGCTGGCAGACCTTTTGGTGAGGGAACAAGCTCTTTGCACTTTGCCTGAGGACATGAGGATCTGGTTAGCTGATAGACAATGTGCTACTTCAGATGGGCTGGGGAAGAAGGGAGACCTATACCTGGCCAGCAGGGCAGCTCTGCACAGGAAGGGGACCCCCAGTACTGCTCATGGGTCTAAAGGAACCCATGGTGGACAGCACAGACTGCCACAACAGAATCTGCCAGTAGCAGGGGAAGCCACTAGTCCAGGCAGGTACATGTCCAGGAGCTAGGGTTAAATGTTTTGAATGCAACCAGTGAGGCCATGTGGCATACAGGTGTCCATGGAGGCAAGGTGGGGAACCAAAGGTGAGGGAGCCAGTAAGTGAGAAAGACAAAATGCCAATAGGAGGTTGTCTTGAGACAACAGGGGTACTAAACTACCATCCTGCAGATTTCCTGAGAGGGAAGTATTTGGATGAGGCAGTACCATGTGCTTATGCAGTTGCATGCAATGAGGCTAGGAGACAAGCATGTGGGTCTGGCAGCCTGGAGGAGACCCAGACAGACTGCATACATGCAGCCAGGACTGGTGAGGTGGTTACTTCAGAGAATGAGCTACACTGTAGCAGTGAGACTGAATGTTAGCCACAGCTGCTTGTGGGTACTGATCTTCCCTTGGACAGGGTAACTGCAAAGGTAGAGGTGAGTAGTAGTACCTAGGCTGACAGTGAGGCACCACTGTCAGAGGATGCCAGACTTCCTGTGGAACGGGAGCTGGGAAGGGTTACAAGGAGAGAGTTGAGACAGGTTCAGGTCTCAGACCCTACATTGCAAGGCCTGAGGCAGGTAGCTAGGGAGGCACCTGATTCTCAAGGGAAGGGGGATCTGTATACTGAGACAAAGGGTTACGATACAGAGAGTGGACCCCTGAGGGAAGGCTAGAAGGTGAGAGAGTACAGTAGTTGGTAGTGCCTAGAGCCTACCGTCTGGCATTTCTAGCCATAGCTAATGATATGCCCTTTGCAGGTCATATGGGCATAAAATGTACAAAGAGACATATTATGCAAAACTTCTATTGGCCTGGAATTTCCAGAGATGTACAGGGTACTGCAGGACCTGTGAGCAGTGCCAAAGGGTAGGTAAGGCAGGAGACAAGGTGAGAGCTCCTTTGATGCCTGTGATTGAGGAGCCTTTTCAGAGGGTAGCTATTGATATTGTGGGTCCTCTGAGTACCCCAAGTTCCACAGGAAAAACATATATCCTAGTAGTAGTGGATTATGCTACACAATACCCTGAGGCAGTGGCTTTGTCCTCCATTGAGGCAGAGAAGGTGGCAAATGCTTTGTTAGAGTTTTTCAGCAGGATGGGTTTCCCAAAATAAATACTGTCTGACAGAGGTGCCAATTTCATGTCAGACCTGCTGGCTTGTCTGTGGAAGTCTTGTGGGGTGAAGCACATGAAGAACACCCGCTACCACCCCCAGACTAATGGTCTTGTTGAGAGGTTAAACTCTACAATCAAGTCCATGCTACGGGCATTTGCCGATCAGTGTAAGAGGGAGTGGGACAGATATTTGCCCCATCTGTTGTTTGCTTACAGAGAGGTTCCCCAGGAATCCACAGGGTTTTCACCCCTTGAGTTGCTGTATGGGCATAGGGTGAGGGGACATCTAGATTTAATTTGAGATGAGTGGGAAGGTGAATGTGAGTCTCACAAGGAGTCTGTTGTGGCATATGTCCTAAACCTCAGGACAAGGCTCTGGGAACTCATGGGCTTGGCCCAGGAGAACCTGGCAGAAGCCCAACAACAGAATAAGGTGTGGCATGATTGGAATGCTCGAGCTGGAGAGAATGCTGTGGGGCAGCAGGTAATGGTTCTCATTCCCGTCAGACACAACAAGCTGTAAGCAGCTTTGTAGGGTCCCTACAAGGTGGTAAGAAAGGTAAGTGATGTTAACTACATAGTGGAACTGCTAGGCAGATGGCAGGGGCACAAATTGTACCATGTTAACATGATGAAATCTTACCATGATAGGGTGGCCCTTGTGCTGAGCATTTGCAGTGGATTGCAGGAGGAGTCTGAGGGAGATCTGGGGACTGATCTCCTCAGTGAGGCTCGGGCTGACACCTCAGTGAAAGGGGTAGCAATATCCCAGCAGCTATCTCCTACCCAGGTTCAAAGAATCTGAGCAGTGTTGCAAGAATTTGGGGACAAGTTCACTGGGAAACCAGGGTGCACCCACCTGGTGCAGCACCAGGTGGATACAGGGCCCCAAAGACCTATTAGACAGGCCCCTTATAGGGTGCCTGAGAGAGTCAAACAGACTCTGAGGGAGAAGGTACAGGAGATGTTGGAACTAGGGGTGATTCAAGAGTCCAACAGTCCCTGGACCTCCCCAGTGGTGCTGGTGCCAAAGAAGGATGGCAGCACCGTGTTCTGTGTGGATTACAGGAAATTAAATATTCGCACAGAGTTGGATGCTTACCCCATGCCTAGGACAGATAAGGCCCTAGAGCAGCTGGGTGAGGCTAAGTATCTTACAACCATTGATCTTACCAAGGGTTACTGGCAGGTGCCCTTGACTCCCAGTGCTAGAGAAAAGTCATAAACTGTAATGAAAACCAGACCGGGTTTCCGAAACTGGGAAGGCTCGAGGAGCACCACAAAACAAATCATGTAACGCTCGTTTTCTTTTCAACACCAGAAACAAATTTAATACAACATGCCATGAATTTAAAAACAGGTAATTTTCTTAGCGCTTTCACCTGTGTACAAGAAACAGGCTTCTTCAGAGAATATCCATTACAATGGATATTCTCTGAAGAAGCCTGTTTCTTGTACACAGGTGAAAGCACTAAGAAAATTACCTGTTTTTAAATTCATGGCGTGTTGTATTAAATTTGTTTCTGGTGTTGAAAAGAAAACGAGCATTGCATGATTTGTTTCGTGGCATTCCTCAAGTCTTCCCATTTTCAGAAATCTGGTCTGGTTTTCATTACAAGTTTGGAGACGTGAGTTTTATTGCTAGAGAGAAGTCAGCCTTTGTGACTTCTTTTGGCTTGTATGAGTTCACAAAGATGTCCTTTGGGATGAAGAATGCCCCAACGACTTTCCAGAAGCTGGTGGATAATATCCTAGTAGAAGCAGGAGGGTTTTCTCTTGCTTACCTAGATGATATTGCCATCTATAGCCATTCCTGGCTAGAGCAACTTCTGCATGTTAGGGAGGTGTTGGGCAGACTACAGAGGACAGGGTTGACTATTAAGCTGGGCAAATGTCAGGTGGGTATGGCAGAGGTTTCCTACCTAGGACACAGATTGGGGAGTGGTATGATAAGGCCAGAACCTGCCAAAGTGGAAGCCATTCAGGCATGGCCTGCACCTGTTACCAAAAAGCAGTTGAGGGCATTTTTAGGGACAACAGGGTACTACAGAAAGTTCTTCTCCAGTTATAGTACCATAGCTGCTGCACTCACAGACCTGACAAGGAATAACAGGCCAGATAAAGTAGTGTGGACCCCAGCATGTGAGCAGGCATTCCAGAAGCTTAAAGAAGTTTTGGGAGTTCCCCCCATGTTAGCCAGTCCAGATTCCAGCAAATACTTTGTTGTGCAAGTAGATGCTTTGAACCATGGGGTGTACTTAGTCAGATTTCTTCAGAGGGGGAAGAGCACCCAGTGGTTTATCTCAGTCATAGGCTCCAACCCTGGGAGGAATGCTATGCAGCTGTAGAAAAGGAACGTCTAGCCATAGTGTGGGCACTGCAGAAACTTCAGCCTTATCTGTATGGAAGAAAATTCATTGTTATGACAGATCACAGCCCTTTAACATGATTAAACAGAGCCAGTCAGCAAAATGCTAAGATGCTAAGATGGAGCCTGGGGTTGCAAGCATATGTTATGTCAGTGTAACACTGCAGTGGGAGTAGCAATGCCAATGCAGATGTGCTCTCAAGACAGGGAATGGGGTGAGGTACACTCAGATGGACCTAACCCTCTCAAGCGGTGTTTCACAAGGGTCACTTAAAAAACTAGCTTGAGTTCTCAGGGGGGTGTGGGGGTGTGAAGACTGGTAGAGATGGGTGAAGGCTTCCAGCCTAGTCAAATAGAATTTGATACATAATTCTGGCATTTGTAAATACAAATGTAAAATACAAGAGTGTTTCTTAAATGAAAGAAAAATACTGTAAAATGTTGAACTTGAAGATTGTCCAACATTGTCATCTGCTGTAAGGAAACTAAGTCAAGCATTTCACATCTGTTCTTTGAAATTAAAATTATGTCTTGTATGATCTTTTGATCTCCAGAACTTGGAGTCAGTATCTGGACTAGAACATTCTTTCTATTGTTTTAACTTAAGGAATGATTTCTAGAGTGTACATGTGAAATGTCTTTTATTTTGTAGCTTCCTGAGCATGTTTTAGCTTGCTAAATAATGTAGCCAATGGGAACTAAATGAGAATGATGTAATATAGGAGGGCCCAGCAGAAATGTTTGTTAGTGATTTTAAAAACTACTGCTCAGAGAGAGACTGTAAGCATTTTTGTCTTGATATCCAACTCAGTACTGCCTTATGCTCTCTTTATGTAAGTAGTATGTTAGAACTGTGTTTTCTCCTAGAAGTAGCCAGGAATTATAATGATTAGACTAAGTGTTTTTCTGTATTCAGATCAGAACTTTCCTACTGTATTGTTTTAAGTTTCTGTGTGATCTCTGAACTCTTGAATGGCACTGTGGTGTAGTAGTATTGTCTTGTGTTTTTACTATTTATTATTAAATATTTTAAACCCTTTTCAGCTGTGGCTGGTTTATGTACAGATAATTTAAGCTCTATTGTACATTGCATATTTATAGAGTTTACCTGTTTAAGTCACACCAAATAAACCTGAAGACTGTTTAGTCACACTTACTATTGGATAATAATATTGCACAGTAATAATTGGACACCCTTTTAAGGGACTTTGGGTAGCTGATAATTATTAGCTGGTGGTGGCAGGAATTACTACCGTATAGTCTGGGCATAGGGGCACAGCTGGAGAATCTGTCTCAGCCTTTCCCAGGAGTGTCTGTGTGGTTGTATAAATACTTAGCTCAAAGTGTGTGTGTGTCAGCTACTTGGGCAGGGATATGAAGCACTAGTTGGACAGAGAGGGTACTGGAGGTTAGCTTGCCAGCTAGGCTGAGATCTGGATCCTATAGCTGTGCCAGTGGGGAGTCTTATTGGGGAGCTGGAAAGCAAGGGAGCAACTGGCCCCAGACTGACTGTGCTCTCTGTGTGCTCTTAAGGGAAATTGCACTTTACTATGTGTATTTGTTATTCTTTCCTCCTATATGAGACACCATCTGTGGTGTTAGTGGTGAGGATTTAGGCTCCTTGATTGCTGGGCCAGATCATGGGCATCACACCCTCCTCCAATACACCTGTATTTAGATTTTTCTGCACTTTCTGTTAAGAATGAAATATTGCAATGTGAAAGCCAAGGTGTAGCTATTCTGAAGTTGAAATGTTTGTTGCACTGTTTATGTAGAATTCTCACACAGCTGTTAACACATTACCTATAACTGTTGCCCAATAACAGAAAAGTACCAAATAAATGTCAATTTGTGTACATGAATAAATTTCGATTTGTGTACATGAATAAATGTCGATTTGTGTACATGAATAAATGTTGATTTTTGTATATGAATAAATGAATAAATGTAGATTGTTGCACGAGGGGTAAATAAGGCATCCCCTGATAATAAGCCCGAATGTGTATTTCGGTGGGGGAAAAGTATAAGACCCGGTCTTATTTTTGGGGAAATACATTATATATATGTATGTGCATGTGTGTGTGTGTGTGTGTGTGTGTGTGTGTGTGTGTGTGTGTGTGTGTGTGTGTATGTACATATACATGCATGTGGTGTGTGTGTGTGTGTATGTGTGTGTGTGTGTGTGTGTGTGTGTGTGTGTGTGTGTGTGTGTGTGTGTGTGTGTGTGTGTG
This sequence comes from Protopterus annectens, assembly GCF_019279795.1. Classification (NCBI taxonomy): domain Eukaryota; kingdom Metazoa; phylum Chordata; order Ceratodontiformes; family Protopteridae; genus Protopterus; species Protopterus annectens. Next base: position 1,359,432,499 of record NC_056728.1, read on the forward strand.
TGTGTGTGCATACATGCACTGAAAAAATGCAGGCAAAATTCAGGCATCTATATCACGTTATCAAAATATTACTACATCGAATCACTAAAGGTCGACCTCTAGTGATCAATGTAGTAAAACATCGAATAATACTTAAAAAACAAAAAGCAAACAAAAATAAAAACTAACTAGAGTAGGCAAGGGGCAAGCCCCCCTGCACCCCCCACATCCCCCCTATCCATTTACCTGCACGATGTTCTGCGCTTTTGATGTTGTGGTGCCGACAATATCAGCTTCGATATTGTCAGCTTTTGACATGATGAAGTAAACCCAAATTCAGTGGAGTGTGAAAATGAAATAAATGTTGTAAGAACAATATTCAAAACATCAGTATAAGAGAAATTAGTCATTTTGCCAAAAATGTACAAGGCAAGACTAATGGTAGATAATGGCAGCAGAACTGCACAGTCTTATGTTGGTCTTCCATGGCAATTTCAAAAAGACATTGCTCAAGGATTTGATATGATATAAGTTCTATTAGAAAGGACAGACCCTTTGTACAGAAAATTTGTACAGTGGGTAAAAAAGTAGATATTGGTATGATAATGAGTTTAATTATGATACCCTGAGATATGCTTATGTTAGTATGAAGAATATATACTGTCAAGAAGTACAAACTAGAGGCATGACACACAAGCTGTTTCCCCAAAAAGCTTTACTAAAGGCTGGCATTTACTCACTGATCAGGTGAGACTGGGGTTGCCACCTTTTTAAATGGCCAAAGTGGGACATTTTTTGTACAAACATCAGATTTTACAGGCCGACACATACCCATGGTCAGTACAAAGGTTAGAACTTAACTTTTTTGCCTAAATAAAAGCTTATTCTTGTACCATTTTAGTTGCTTATTCTGTTTCTTATAACATTTAGGTATTTTAGATACAGAATAACTGTTTTATGCAACTATTACATAAAATATAGGAAATAATTTTGTCCTAAAATCTCAGGACATTTGCCATTTTTACAATTTTTTGTCAGGACACAACTGCCCAAAGAGGGACTGTCCCTCGCAAAGTGGGACAGGTGGTAACCCTAGGAGAGACAATCCCCCTTTTGTTTTTGTTCTCTTAAAGAAATGCTAACTCAGTAATCCACCTTCTGCCTTCTTTTGCCTCCTGTTGGCCACCCATGCCATTTTTTAGCTACTGCATTACCTGGATTTCACAGGAGACCCTGTCTTGCTATTAGTAAATAGCCTTTCATTTTTTCTGTCTTTTTTCTCTAAGCTCTCAGTGTGTTTTTGCCATCAGCATTTTCAAATGACACTATCTAGTAGGTCAGTACTAGCTAGGATTATCAAAGTTAATGAAGGATCCTACAAGTTTTATGATAAGAATGACTGTTTATTCTTTGTCATTTCTAAAGATATATTAAATGTTAATGGTGTAACGATAAGTAATACGTTATTGGAGGCATTGTCTGCCCATGTCAACCTGAACATCATAGGAATGACTGAACCTTCATTCATACCAGAATGTAATCAGATACTTACATTTTCCAGAGCCAAAATCATCCATCCCAGACTGAGGAAGACCTGGCCTTACTGATAGCTTAACACATCACTTCTTCAGTTATACTATCATTGTTTACCCAGAAAGTAAACAAACAAACAAACCATGAATAAAAAATAGAGAGAATAAATACATAAATAAATAAATAAATAAATAAATAAATAAATAAATAAATACACAGACATAAAAATAAAAACAGTAACAAGCAATCTGGATTGTCTGTGAGTGAGTATTCCACAGATGGTTACCTAAAGTTAGGTTTTCCCTTGTCCATTATCGATTGCTATCTCCCTTGCAACTATTCCATTAACTCTTACTGAACTTTGTGTAATGAAACATGATGACTTTACCGTTGCTGACTTTAACTGCCATTGGTGTATCAGTACTCAGTTCATAATGTGTGTGACGACTGGGGAGAGATGGATGAAGGATGCCAGCCTAGTCAAATAGAATTTGATATATAATTCTGGCATTTGTAAATAAATGTAAAATACAGGCATGTTTCTTGAGTGTAAAAAATATTGTGAAATGTGGAACTGCAAAATATGTGACAGCATTGCACTCTACTGGCCCAGTGAAGCATGTTGCGAAACTTTCATGTTAGAATTCGGCTCCAGTGCGTCTGGATGAAGGTTTCATGCTCATTGTTTTAAGGCTAAAGTTTATGACCAGAATTTGGATGCAGAATGTGCTTTATTGCTCTAGTTTCTGTTAGAATATACATATAAAATTACTTATATTGTTGTAAGTTTCTGAGCAGGTGTTAGATTGCTAAATAGTGCAGTTTGTTTGCCTGGATAAACCTAAGTGTCAACATGATGTAATTTGGGAGGGACCCAGGATACATGTTTGTTAGCAATGTTTAAATACTATTACTCACAAGAGACTGAGAACATTTTGATCTTGGATATCTAACTCAGCACTCTGCCTAAGCTCACATGTAAGTTTATAGCACTGTGATTTCTTGTAGGAATAGTTAAAGCTAGAAAAGATTAATTAGGTATTTTTCTTTGAAATCAGACCTGTCCTACTGTATTATTTTAAGTTTCTGTGTGATCTCTGAACTCTTAGATATCTCTGTGTTGTAGTAGTTTTGTCTTGTATTTTAATTATTTATTAGTAAATATTTTTAAAACCTTCTACCTATGGCTGGTTTGTGTAGAGATAAGCTCTAGAGTACATTGCATATTTATAGAGGTTATTGTAATAGGCCACTCTAAAGTAAGCCTAGACTGTTAGTCATACTACCATTGGATTATAATATTGCACAGTAATAATTAGACACCGTTTTAAGGGCCTTTTAGTAGCTGATATTATTAGCTGGGTGGTGGCAGGGATTACTGCCATATGGTCTGGGTAAAGGGGCACAGCTGGTGAATCTGTGTCAGCCTTTCCCAGGAGTGACTGTGAGGTTGTATAAATACTTATCTCAAAGTGTGTGTGTGTTGTGTCATCTACTTGGCAGGGACACAAAGCACTGGTTGGACAGAGAGGGTACTAGAGGTTTTAGCTTGCCCAGCTAGGCTGAGACCTGGACACTATAGCTGTGCCAGTGGGGAGTCTTATTGGGGACCTGGTGAGCAAGGGAGCAACCAGCCCCAGACTGGCTGTGATCTCTGTGTGCACTTAAGGGAAATTGTACTTTACTGTGTGTATTAGTTATCCTTTCCTCTCTTCTAGGAGACAACCTCCCTGGTGTTAGTGGTGAGGATTGAGGCTCCTTGATTGCTGGGCCAGGGCACTGTCATCACACTGTGCACTATCCCTGCAAAATCATCTTTACCTACATCACCACTTCAGCTACTAGACTTATCCCAAGCTCTGTCAAGTACTCACTTTTAGCCTAGTTACTAAACAACTGGCCTAATAAACTACAAGTATACCTTGTCCTTTTAACTCCAGTTAGAAAACACATTACTATTCTGAGTGACCTTTTTGCAAATAAACCCCATTTCATAGGTAACCTAATCAAGATCAGGACCTTCCCTCAAAATTGTTAATACTTTTACTACTAGAACTTGTCTTAAAAGAGAAGTATGATTCTCTCCCAAACAGAGCATGCCACCTTGAAGAATTCTTCTTTAGTGTTATGCCATTGATTTGAAGACAGATGCTCTTCTTTTTGAAGAGAAAAAATGTCATTTAACATGACACAAGTAAAGGTAGCATTTCTGTTTTGATACAGAAAATAGTCAGAAAGTCCATTCTCAATCATAGCATAATATTTGCAAAAATACATAAATAATTAATTAAATAAAACACTGAAGAGACAAAAGCTTTTTCATAGTAAAATGTCAATATCCTTTTTATAAGAGTATGAAATTGTTCTAGAATATAGCCAAATACCTATCAGGCAGGCCTAAAACCACAGACTCATCACTGTCTGTCTCAGTGCACTTTTTACTGATTCTTTTTCTCCTAAGTTCACAGATGACTGCAAACTGGGCGCCATAATCAACTCTCCAGCCGACACAAGCATCCTCCAAAAGGACCTCATAGAAACAGACAACTGGTGCCAGAGCCATGGCCTCAAGCTAAATGCCAAAAAGTGTATAGTCATCCCCTTTGGCAAAAACAAAGTGCCCACAAATTACCACATAGGTGGTAATCCATTAAGTATAGAAGAAGTAATTAGGGACCTGGGGACCCTAGTTGATAGCAATCTCTCATTTGACAACCACGTGGCCAAAGTGGTTAGAAAAACATTTTATATAGCCCACCTAATCATGAAAGGATTCACATCTAGATCAGGGGAAGTCATCGTGCCTCTTTACTCATTCCTCATCAGGCCCATAATTGAGTACAATGCCCCTTTTGGGATGTACCTTACCAGACACCTACAGCAACTGGAAAGACCCCAAAAGTACCTCACCAAGAGGATCATAGGGCTCAAACAGATGCCATATGCTGCCCGGTTAAAGAAACTCCAGCTCTCCTCAGTGGCATACCGCCTGCTCAGAGGCTATCTGTGCCTGACATATAAAGTCATGTCCAACCCGGAATTAATGGACATGCTGCATCTCAGAAAATCCAAATCCCATCAAGCTACGCGCTTGAGAGACTTGAACCTCAACACTGAAATAAATAGGACATGCTGGAGGGACAGATTCATAACCCAGAGGCTCCCTTCACTCTGGAATAAAATCCCAGTCCAGATTAGGCAGAGTCCCTCATTGACTCTCTTCAAGAGGAATCTTGATGAGTGGATGGGAGATCGTAGGTTTACCCTGGGTATCACTTCTGTGTCACTGTTAATCAGAGGCACAGTATACTAACCTCGAAAAAGGGCATAGCAAAATTAATTTAAAATGGGTGGCGAAAGCCAAACACACTCTGGCTAGGCTTATAAATGCCCTAGGGCAGATAGCCTAGTATGAACCTATGAACCTATGAACCTATAATATCTGCAGATCATCAGGACTCCTATTTCTAAATCAATTCATTAGTCTCTAGTTTGACAGGCGATAGTTGTGAACATTCATCATACAGGTAGCCATCAAGAAATTTTACTGGCTTTAAATCCCCATTTCACCTCACATCAGTCAGAATGGTCAACAGTGCTGACCCCACAGGCAATAGCACACTTCCCCTCATTTACTAACCTTTATGCATTCTTGTTACAGCATGTCACTTCAATGCTTGGTGGATGCATATGTCCCATACCTTGACACTAATAGGACACTGCCCTTGTTATGGTATCTGGCCTGCTCTGGGTGCCATTACAGTATCAGTCCAAACTGCCTAATCTGCACCTAGGTTCGCTGACCCAATATTGGCTCTTCTATTGTCTACTGCCCAGCCCCTTAAGTGCCCTGGTCACTATTGTACTTTGTGGTACCCAGGTTGCAGTCATTGTTTCTTCCATCTGCATCACTGAGTTGTATTCTAAGTTTGACTGGAAGCATGTGCTTTTATCCCTTTTTTTGAGGCCAGTGCCTTTACAACATACTTTACTGTCTTCTAACTTGAGAATGAACAAAAGCTTTTATAGATATTTTGTAATGAGAGAACAGAATGTTCTCACAGTAATTTGAATGCTGTGCTGCTGTAGAGATAATTCCTTCCCCCACTCCCATATAAAAGGACTTTCCGTGTATATCCTTTGTTCATATAATCAGATCCAAGGATGGGATACTTCACAAAAAAGAAAATGTTTACTTCATGCAATTCTGTAGATTGAACGCATTTTTACACTGGAGCATTTTTGAAACTGAAGATACAGAATGTGGTAAAACCACAACTTATCCCAGTATGACTGAAATTCCCTCCTATAGTTCTTCCACAAACCACATCCATAATTGCTCCATTTACATTTTCTGTTTCATCCCTCCTACACTTCCATCTTCCAATAAATATGTTTTTCCTCATAAACACAATCTCAGTCACAATCATACAATTAGTGCTTGACGATCTTTTAATATGATAAACTCCTGTAGGTACTTCATTCCACCGCTAATTAGACATGTGGACATCTTACCTGAGAGATTCCCAGACCTGATGAAACCTAACACTGTTCTTCGACTCTCAAAAGCAACATAATTTGCATCAGATAGCAATTGTAGACCTTTATCCAGTCTTCTGACATTAACTAAAATATAGGAAACAGTATTATCTATGTAGATTAAATCCCACATCTACTCCCTTGGACTTCCATATAATAAACTACATGGGTCCTACAAGGAGCATGACATCACAGTACACTTATCAGTCAGCCATACAATCTACAAGACCATAGACTCTGTCATTCTTACTGGTATAACTCATTAACACCTATCTGGTGTGGAATGTCACACTTTTAGCAGCCTACTCAGTGTGCATTTCTCAGCATTTTCTGAAAAATAAACTTAAAAGCTTAAGATAAATGTAAATATTGTGTGAACAGACAGAGCTATTAAAACTGCACAAATAGCAATGTTATCAGTAAGAAGTGCTCTTTACAATGATAACAGTCAGTGCATTTATAGCCTTTTCATAAATACTATAATATATTGTAATGGACATGAACCTCAAATTATATTTTGATTGAATTTCACAAACAAATTCTCTTGTCTTGAAAATGGTATGACCTAGAGACATACCCCTGGATTCTCAAAAGCTTGCACAGCATGCATGATCAGTGTAAGGGGTAACGCTGGCAATATGGCGGCCGAGCGATCCATGTACATGCTCGTTTGACGTGCGCAAGCACTCTAGCACTAGTGCTGCATGTTCCCAGCCCCCGTATGCAAATGACCCCATTTGCAGGTGAAAACCATGCAAATGAGGTAAATCTGCTATCCAGGAAGCAGGAATCAGGGTGTGCAGGACTAGCGTAATATGCAGAAATGTACTCAGTTAGTAACCGAGTACGGTTCTGCAAAATCCAAAACGGTGACATGACAGCTCCAAATAAAGGCTGCATATCATTGAGGAAGCATGCCAATGGCCAACTATAAGGCCAGTGGCACTGCAAACAATGCAAAATGTACAAAATACAACTTTTATTATATGTCCGCCATTCACGGCTGTTGAAGTATAGGGCAGCCACGTGCAAATGGGATCGGTGGGCAAATAAGAAAATAAACCTAAAAAAAGCAGTCTAACTAAAATCAGTATTCTGTCATGCAAGTCAATGGCAGGCAAAAGACAACCTGACCAGTGAATAGTGTTTGCTAAGGGGGGAGGCACAGTGTGACACATGTAATTATGCATTAGCAGGCAATCCTCTGCAAATGAGGGGAAGGATAGTGAATCCCAGTTTTCCCCAGCATGTTAGGCAGGTCCCAACAGTGTAAGAGTATGAATAGCTGAGTGCAAGACTAGGAGGCAGTTGACATCATGGGTGGGTGTGTCAGACATACTGTAACTAGATTGGAGCCCTGTGCCTCGGGTATGCTGCCAGCTTAGCACAGCCAAGCTAGGGGGTGTGTCTAAACCTGCCCTGCACTCTTTACAAAGTGTAAGTGAGTGTGTGTGTCATGCACTGGAATTTAAAGGAAGAAGAAAGAAGTTAAACCAGGAAACAGCAGCAGTGTGCACATTCAAGTACTCTGTTTGCGTGGAGCGGACCTGGGCCCAAACAGAAGGGCAATGGGAAGGGAAATCAGCAGTATGAAGGTAATCAAGGAGAACTAGCATATCTGGCAGGTGAAATGTATCAGAAGCAGCCAATTACACAGACAGTAGCCCAGTCCAGCCCAGCCCAGAACACTGCTAAAAACTAAGACAACACCTTCCCCACTGTTTTTTCCCACACTCTACAACACAGGGGTATACAAGCGGGGAGATTTTAACAAACAAACCTACAAAATGAGAAGGGCTGCAGCAGGCAACATAGAACAACATGTGCAAGAGGCTGAAGGTGGTGAGGATGTGCATGCTGCCTAACAACCAACAGTGAGGAGATGGAGAAGAGTGTACAGACCCAGGGTAACCTACCAGGGGCTACATGAGCTGGAAATAGTGGAGCATTATAGGGTGGACAGAGACCTCCTACAGCAAGTAGTTGAGCTGTGCCGGCACACCTGACACACCAAACTGAACGAGGGGAACCCATCCCAGTGGATACCAAGGTATGTGTAGGCCTAGGTATACTAGCCACAGGTACCTCCCAAAGTACAACTGGGGATAACATGGGGATCTCACAGGCATCGGCATCCAGAGTATTCCACCAGTTCCTGGATGCCATGTCAGCACATGCCACTGAGCATGTATATTTCTTCAACACCCATGAGGTGTTCTCCAGCAATATGCATCTCTTCCACCAAATAGCAGAATACCCCGGGGTAGAGGGTGCTATAGCCTGCATGCACATATGCATCAAAGCACCACTCATTGAGCAGGGTAGGGCCTACATCAACCGCAGGAGCATCCCCCCCCCATCAACTGCCAGGTCGTATGTGATGCCCAGGGCATTATAATGAATGTGTGTGCTGGCTGCCCTGGAAGCTATGACGATTTCCACATATGGTATCTGATGCAGCTGTACCAGAGATTTGCCAATGGGGACATCCCCAACGGTCACCTAGTGGGGGATGCTGGGTACACACTGGAGCCGTGGCTGATGATACCCATCAGAAATGCACACACACCTGAACAACAACACCATAATGAGGCACACGCACAGGCCAGACATATAATAGAGCATGTGTTTGGGATGCTCAGGTCATGATTCCAGTGTCTGGCCACATCTGGTGGAGCCTTACAGAATTCAGCAGCTACATGTACCCAAATTGTTATGGTATGTTCGATGCTACACAATATGATCCTGCGGAAACAGCTGCAGCAGGATCAGCATTGGGCAGGGCCATACAGCCCCCCACCAATGCCAAGGCCTGCACAGGCACAGAGTGACCCAGAAGAGGAAGAACCTGAGCCTGCCCCAGTAGGCAGAAGGAGGTGTGCCCAGTGTGCCCTGGCCTTGGCAAAGAGGCAATGCATAGCACATGCTCTGATACAGTGGGGTCCCAGGGAATGTCACCTCTCTCTGATTCACATACAGTAAAAGGGATGCCAAACATGACACCACCTGTACTCAACCATGTATAGGGAGTGTACTATGTGCATCTGGCATAGGCAGCCCTCCAGCACCATCCACAAGTCTGGCACACCCACAAGGTAAGTCAATCAACCTACCAATTGGCAAATGGAGCAGAATATGTTGTCACCTGTAGCTATGGTATGGATTTGAGCATGCAAGGGAATTGGGAGGCTGAATGTTATGGCAGCAGACAGTAGGCACCTATAGTGGTACCATGACATGTTAACACATACTGGAGTCACCATAGTAGCCAGTACTACACAGGGTGCCATAAACCACTGCAGGAAATGTGTTGTGAGAAATGTGTGTCCATATGACCCACACATGCCAGTCAGGATGGTTCAAAAGCCCAAACAGGGCCTGTGCGATGCCCCAGAATGATGGCTAGGGTTAACCCCACCCCCAGGCCTACACAGACAGACCAGAGCAGGGCAGGCAGTGGGGTGCCAGTTCTGAAGGGTAGGACATCAGACAATAATATGTAGGGCATCCAAAGCCACAATCTGTAATACACTGGTGTGCCTCTAGACAGCATGATAGCTAGCAATACAGAATGAAATGGAGTACATGACATACCAGTACAGTCATAACAAATGTGTACAAGTGTCACTTGTGCCCCCCCATCCTACATAGCAATGTAATGACAGTCAGGTGTGTCCCCCCAACTCTCATGTAGACATGTAGAAACAGTCAGGTGTGCCCCTACCCGCAATCCAGCATAGACATGTAGTAACAGTCAGATTTGCCCTCCCAATCCTGTGTAGAAATGTAGTAACATGCATGAGTAGGTATAATACGAGTGGAGCAGAGATGCTCAGAGGTGGCCAAGGTAGCAGGATAGGTTGTAGCATGTGCACAATATGCAGGTATGTGTGTGTTAGGATGGTATGTGTTTCATATTGTGTGAGAGTGGTCAGTATGTATGCATGTCAAGGTAAGACCTGGTGGCCATAGCCCAGTACTGTAGATAACAGGGGCAAGCCCTTATAACTGCAGTGCCAAGGACAATGCCCACCAGTATACCACCTGCTAGCAGTAAGCCAATGCAAATGTATGGTGGTAATATGTGTCACCATCTGAAAGACTGACATGGAATGGCTGTTGGGCTAGATATACAAGCATTACACAGGGGAAAGTACCCCAGACATACAGTATACATTGTATCACTGTGAAATGGAGACACCCTTGGAATTTTACATACAGGTATGCATCACAGCAACCAGTCCTGTAGTAGGGGATACCAGTGACGTCCGCCCGAACACCTGCAGATCACAAAGGAGGTAGGACTGATGTATTGTGAAACAGCTGGTGTACCTGCACATGCCAGCATACCTGGAATGCCCCATGCATATCTGTGTATCAGATGCAAGTAGTGTCCATAGCACACATGCACCCAGCTCACGCAAACACCACCCACAGGTACCACTCTGGCCATATCTCTGTTGTGGGGAATGGGTAAAGTATGACCCTCTCCTGTACATGGCAATAGTGGAAGAATGCAGCATGCAGTGCAGGTGTCCCATGCAGGTGTGTCCCTAGCTGTACGTAGCACCCTACCAGCATCCATACCACTTGATCAGGACTGATCAAAGGAATTTGCATGAACACCTATCACACCTACCCTGTCACCCCAGGGGAATATACTGTATGGTGGTCTGCAACTGTAGGCCTGACAGAATGCAATGGCCTGCCACATATGGCCCGCAGCAACACCTAATGCCCCACAGGCCTCTGCCAAAGGCCTGTGTCTCACATGTACTGCCAATGTATGTTAAGTCATGGACACCCAAATAACAAAATAACACACTCCACATAAGCCATATGCAAGGCCATGTGGACAAACCACAGTAACATGTCCACCATGTCCAACTGCATGAACTGTGGACCAACATTAACACACACCTGTGATAGGGTGATACCCTTAGGGAAAGTATCAGAGAATATATGCATAATGTATGGAAGAGTTTAGAATAACGGGGGTGGGGGCTGGTGGGAGCATGGCCAGCATGGAATGTTCAGGGTCTGACATCAAGCTGTGTGCCCACATTATCCCTGGCTGCAAATACATAAATGGGTGGCTACACACCTGCCTGTACACCACAATAAGGTTAATGTCCTGACCCATGGCCCCTGCCTCTGGGCAACCTCTGCGATTCTGTACAGCTGTGAGGCATTGCCACAGCAAGATAAGCCCATGCTGTCTTGTCAATGGGTGTACAAGTATGGTATCCTCTGCCAACACTCTACCAAGGTGCTGAACCAGATACACAGACCCAGCAGCAAGTGTCTGCAGCTCCCCCTCCAGAATGGCATAACTTACCATGAATACATAGGTGTCTGCCCACAATACCGGACACATCTGCAGTCACCCTTGTCCCCCAAGACAGCACTGTGAGCAAGAATGTCCACCTGGCAGTGCATGAAGACAGAAAACATCACTGTTTATAACAGTACACATGTCTGAATATCTCTGCTAACAGTGATACCATGCAGCTGAAGCAGCACAGACACAATCACCTACAGTGCACACTATCCCCTGCACAGGTTGTCCGCATATTGCCAAATGATCAATGGATACCCAGCAGAAACACCTTGCTACCTGTAGTTGTACAACATGAAGGTCTGCACTGGAGTACAAACTACCTGGTATTTATCCACACATTTTATACAAAAGGGCATACTGGGCATGCTCACACACTTAGAGAAATGAAGGCATTGTCAGTCAACAACATACTGAAAGGTCATACTGGGCATGCTCACACACATAATCAAAAGAAGCCCATATCTGCAAAAAACAGTGGACCAGATATATCTGGCAGTCGCAGATGTTAGTGCAGACACTCCTCAGTATGCCCCACTCATGCTTTGCACACACAGTGGATAGGAATACATGCATATATCCAAGGACAATAGACTATAATAAGCCAAACGTAGACGTACATAGATGTGTGGGAGAGACTGACTGTGACAAGGAGCCAAGCATTATGAGGCTTATCCCACCCAGCACACAGCCAAATGACTACAACCACATGATGCTCAGATGTCACTCACTGTAGACATTAGCCACAGCTATCTGTCAGCATTACGGACTATGTGGTGCAATTGCTAGCTGTGCAACATGACTGTATAAGGAAATAGTCATCAAGCAGCTGTATACACGTATCTGTGAAATATAACCCTGCGTGTGCCCGCATGTGGTGTGTCAACCTCTAGATGAATGAGTTATGGCCCATGCACACACACTGTCCTACCCATAGCCCTACTATGACAAACCCACTGAGGTCATCCACTTTGAAATACATCCTTGGGAAAAGTGTAGCCCAGTAATCTCTGTAGCACATCCCATAACTGTGTACTGCTGTAGTGTGATAAAATAGCTAGGTAGGTGTTCTAACCCCAGATGTGGCAAGTGTGTGTGTGTGTGTGTGTGTGTGTGTGTGTGTGTGTGTGTGTGTGTGTGTGTGTGTGTGTGCATGTTAGTCTGTGTCTCTGTCTGTGTAGAGAGCAATGCTTTTTATGGTAGCCACATTCCTTACAATTCCCATACTCAACTTTGGCAAGGCTGCTGATGTCACCCACCTAGAAATACACCTCTGGGAAGGATGTAGCCCAGTAATCTCTATAGCACATCCCGTAATGGCTTACTGCTGTAGAGTGATAAAGTAACTAGGTAGGTGTTCTAACTCCAGATGTTGCAACTGTGTGTGTGTGTGTGTGTGCATGTCTGTCTGTCTATGTCTGCGTAGAGAGCAATGTTTTTTATGGTAGCCACACTCCTTACAATTCCCATACTCAACTTTGGCAAGGCTGCTGATGTCACCCGCCTAGAAATGCACCTCTGGGAAGGCTGTAGCCCAGTAATCTCCATAGCATGTCCTGTAACTGCATACTGCTGTAGAGTAATAAAGTAGCTAAGTAGGTGTTCTAACCCCAGATGTGTAAATGGTATGTGTTAGTGTGCGTGTCTGTCTGCGGAGAGAGCAATGCTTTTTAGGGTAGCCACACAAATTACAATTCCTATACTTGACTTTAGCAAGCCTGCTGATGTCACCCACCTAGAAATACACCTCTGGGAAGGTTGCCCAGTAATCTCTGTAGCGCGTCCTGTAACTGCATACCACTGGATTGTGATTTAGAACTGTGGCAGGGTTCCATCCCTGCCCATGGCAGTTCTGGATGTTTTGTGTGTGTCCATGTCTGTATATAGAGCAATGCACTATATGCTAGTCACACGCAATACATTTCACACAGCCAACTTTGGCAATCCAGCTGATGTCATTCTTCGTGAAAGACAGCTTTGGGGAAGGAGTTCCCTAGTAATCCCCGTGGTGCGTCCTATAACAGCTCCATGCTGCAGCGTGGTATAGACCTCTGTCAGGGGTTCTATACCCACATGTGTTGGTCGTGGATGTTTTGTGTGTGTCTCACTGTCTGTGTAGGGAGAACTGTATTTTAGGGTAGTCACCCACAGTATATTTCAAATGGCCTACTTTGACAATCCTGCTGATGTCATTCATTGTGGAATACACCCTTGGGGAAGCAATACTTCAGTAATGTGCATGGCATGTACTATAACTGCATAGTGCTGAGGTGTAATAAACTAGTTAGGTAGGGGTTCTACTCCCAGACATAGCAGGTGTGTGTGTGTGTGTGTGTGTGTGTGTGTGTGTGTGTGTGTGTGTGTGTGTGTGTTCGTACGTCGTATCCTGTGTAGAGGGGGTTGTGAGCTTGTGGCCAATGTGGAGTTGGTTTTGCATATGTCTTATATGGTGGCCCTACTATATAGCACAATGCCCACCGTACAGGGATAACAGATGTGAAATAGCTGAGAGGCTGGGGTGCAAAGCCATACCCATACATGTGACATCAAGGCCAGGCAATCACATTTAGCAACTCCAGTATTACCCAGAGCAAACTTTCACCCAATGTCTCATATGCACACACATGCCTAGGCAACAGCCAATATGTGGGTAGTACACTGCATATTGGCCACTGATAGTAACCATGGAGTGATAGCAGTGGGCTACAGAGGGCATATCCTGTCCAGCTGTCCAATATGCACATACAGGCTGACAGTGCACCTCCCCCATGTTCCCCAATAGACACCTGCACCACCTGTGGTGCCATCACATGTGTCCCACAATGGACATACCATGCCTGACAACATGCCTTGTATGGACAGTTGCCACTGACACCAGGGAATGCTGTCAGCATGCTATCAATGTAGGTGCAGGCATACCTGGTGCCCATTACCAGTCCCTGCCACAGGGGGCAAGACTGGCACTTATGATGGTAATCTGTGTTCACAACATGGCCCAGACACACCAGGTACAGTTCCACATGTCACTGTACATGCATGTGGGAGGTGTGCACATCCCAGACACCATCCATGTCATGGGGTAAGGAACACATACATGGCAAGTGATGCACAGCATTGGCTACACACAATAGTCACCCGGGTGACTGAATGGTGGATACAGTACCCACCTGTGTGGGCAAGAGCAGAAACTACAGCCCTGAAACACAATGCAGACCATTGTCATGTGGCCTGATGCCAAGGTATACTCATCGCCTACCCTTGTATAGCCTGCTGCTGCAGTCAACCACCACACACACCTGTGCAGACATGCACCCATGCATGTCAGTACTGGCACCCTGTGTGTTTGTCTGTGTGTTGTATGGTGCATATGTTCACAGTCACACTCACTACAACCCCCATGTGCATATAGAAGCATGCTGTCAGATGTCAGACACCTCCTCATACTCTTTGCCCATACAACCTCCGTATGACCCGTGTGGTGCATGTGCTACCAGCACAGTGATGTATTGTGACAATCCTGCTACTGATGAGTTGTACTCCTGGCCTTGCTAAGTGTGTCAATGTGTGCGTGTCCCTGTGAGAGTGTGGCTGTGGTGACGCTGGCACCTGTTTATGCTGACAGACACGTGTACGTCACCTAATGTATAGCTACCATATCCCTGTTGTAGATGTCACACCATTACAGATATGTTCTGAGGGCTCAACAACAGGTAACCCATGTGGCACATCCAATAACTGCATTGAATTGTGAACGCAGTGCATAGTTGTCAGGGGTTTGATACCCTGTGCTGGTAGGTGTGTGACACAAACAAGCTGCAGTTTTACTCCTCCACCCCTCCCTGACATGTCTTTGTCTCTGTCTGCCTCTCCCACACCCTGTCTGGTGGATGTGGAGACCTACACCAGCTTTGCTTAGGCAGCAGCATGTGTATTTTAAGTGATGCTCATGATCAGCTGATAGCCTCTGCACAAATTGCAGCCCTCCCCTAGCTGATTTCATGTGTAACAATTGTGGTAATATTCCCATAGCCAATTGCATGGAAACACACTCCGATATCTAGGAATATCATGTTGGTGTTGGCCCTTGTCATTCACTGTGAGCAGGAACTAGATCTGTTGGTTGGCAACCAGCATCTGCGATGGATTGGGAATTTATCTTCAGCAACATACACTGTGGAAACAGGGCAACACACAGGAGGGGAATGTGCCTGACCAGCCTACAGACTGCAAGTGCTGCTATACTGCATGTGGCATACTGTTGGTTTAACAGTATGTGTGTGGATATGTCTTTCCTACATGTCTCCATACCTGCCATGTCAGTTCCATGTTTATGTGGAATCCCCATCTGCAGGGTCATCTGCAGCCAGGGCAGTGTGCTGTACTGTTGGTTCCATGTGTTACCAACAGAGGATCTATTTGTGGACTGCAGACAGTAGTGTGAGGGTTGCAGTCTGTAGATGGTGAAAGCCGTGACAGTTACTGGTGTCTTATCCCTCATAGGACATATGTTTCCACAAACCCTGTTACAACAGTAAATGTATGAGGTTATCACAACAACATGTCATTACTGGCCCTGTGTATGTGCTGCCAACCAAAACTCTGCCAACCTGTATACATATATTGTGCATGACGTGGTGCGTATGTGCTGTACACCATAATTAGTGTCATCATATCCGCTAACAAGCCAGTGAGATATCAGACCGCCCCACATATTATGTACAGTAGGGGTTATATTTGATGACATAACCTGGACGTTCTGTGGATGTTTGCACAGTCCTACGTGTGTGTGGGCATCAGTGTTACAGACAGCAGATAGCAATAACTCAGGGCAGCTACATATGTGTAGGAGGTTCAGGAACTACAGACAGAGTGTGAGTAGAGCCGTGTTATGCTTTGTATAGTACTGGTGTTACAGGGTGTGTGTACATACTACTTCACCTTGGAATGTAGTCTGTCTGCATAGTCCTCAACTGTGGGTGTATCCTCTTGGTGGTCAGAGGTGTGCCTAACATATGTCAGTGGTCTACCACACAGGTCATGTGTCTGATATCCCACTGGCAGTGTGTGTGTGTGGAGTGCTATCAGTACATGACCTACATATCAAGCTTTGCACATATGACATGCTGTGGGGAGGTGTTCCGTAGTGGGCTGAGAGTATATTGCACTGCCATTGCTGCCATCAGTCCACGTCTGTTGTATCCCCCACACATATGTTGGGGCTGGGGCCATATATGTGTGGGCATCACCTACACAATATGTGTGTGCTCTTATGCACTCCCGAGGCCAGTGTATGTAACAGTGGTATATGGCCCTATATTACTGAGTCTGGGGGGGGGCACCATGAATGACCTAGCTGTTAAATATGTGAGGGTATCAGGGGTGAACTGCCATAAGGTATCTGGATGTAAAGTGCTGTATATGTCACCTATATGTACATCACGTACATATATCCAGTTACTGCAAGCCTACTGTCACCTGCCAGGCAGACTGTTCTGTTTGTTAGTGTGCATTTGATGGTGTCAGTTATGCCTTGTTATGTCACAGTTACAACCCATGTGGTCACATGATGCCTTAACCTCCCATTGTTGTTGTACAGAGTGTAGATAAAGGCTGCTGAACTATACACCTACATTACACACTGTTGATCGTTTGGTATCCTGTGGCCCAGTCAATCCTCACTACTGTACAAATCTAAGGACTTGGCCTGGACAGTGACGGTTGTGAATCTTTCCAGACTACTGCATTAGTATAACTGTTTCACAGTTGCATTCCTCTGTTTATATAGATGTCACTGTCTGAGCAGCTATATGACATGGCATGTAGAACTGTCATGGTACACAATGAAAGGTATTTCATTTCTGCAAACCTGTGTGTGGAGTTTACCCAGTGGCCTCTCTGTGGGTATATGTTACAGGCAATGGTCATCATTTGTATGTGTGGCCCATACAGTATGCAGTTGTTCAGGGGTTAGCTGTAGGCATAGTGGCTGTTCCATATTGTGTGCACCGACTACATATGTATCGTACTGTATAGATATCTGCATGTGTATGTGTAGTCACATGTATATCCATATATATGTATATACGTCATGGTACACAATTAATTTATTCCATTTCTGCAAACCTGTGTGTGGAGATTACCCAATGACCTCTCTGTCGTTATATGTTGCAGGCAATGGTCGTCATTTGTATGGGTGGTAATATCTATGTATATAGTGTTAGAAAGCTATATATATATATATATATATATATATATATATATATATATATATATATATATATATATAAATATATGATTATATATACATATACAGATATTTTGTAACCGTGTAGATTGCAATATATCACAGTTGCATGACTGGACTGGTTGATATGTTTCAGATATTGCCCTGACTTTCTACAGCTGTAGTGGCCTTCTGTTAGACCATTGTAGCTGTGTTGTGGAGGGACCTGGGGTCAAGAACTGCATGTGATGGATATTGCATTGCACAGCATATCTGTTACAGCTTTGGTGGGGGGGACATAGCAGTCATCACTAGGTTCCCCTCATCTGAGCCTCCACCCCCATCAACTGTGCATAAGGTCAGTTATTTTTTGGTGGGAGTTCCAGTTGTTATTCCTATCTGGTGCTGCAATTCACATATCTATCTATCTATCTATCTATATATATATATATATATATATATATATGTGTGTGTGTGTGTGTGTGTATACATATATATATATATATATATATATATATATATATATATATATATATATATATATATATATGTGTGTGTGTGTGTGTGTGTGTGTGCATATATCTATATTTATATCTAAATATATGTGGACATATGTATCCCCCCACATACATATCATTGATGTGATATAATGTATGTGTGAGTCAGACATTTATATGTTACTGTGTATCTATCTACATTTAAAGATCTATGACTGTCCATATGTCCATGCATGAGTGGCTCACAATATTGGCCTACCCCACATTCGTCTGGCCAACTGACGTGGATGATGTCAGGCATGTGGTCAGTCAGGAATGCCTATACATTACAGTTTCAGAAATTGTGTTGTTCAGATTATATGTATTACAACAGATCAATGTTTTACATGTATATGAACAATATTTTACGTGTCCAGATATGTACCTCACTTTTGTCACACTGTGTCCACAATGTTTGCAATAAGAGGTTGGGTGTTGTGATATTAGTACAATTCCCCTTATGGAGATTGACTGTGCTGCACGATATATCTGGGAATACATGGGATGTCTGTATATCTGACATGGTGTAGTGTTAATTCACTATGATTGTGGTATGCAGTGTCCTGGGTTCGGGATGTGCAGTGGCTGTCAATTATGTTGCATGGTTAAATAAGGGCAGTGGGATGCAGGGTGATTAAGGCACTTGTAAGCAGTCATGAGCATGTTTGCATGACAGTATGCATCACCAACTGCTGGTAACAGCCAGTTACACCAGGTTAGCCTCGACATTGCTTACTTTGTGTACACAGTGCTCACCGTCACGCAAACACAGACCTCTGGTGACATATGCCTACAGATCGTTTGCATCAGATTTGCTGAGCCTGGAAAGGTAAATTTGCTTACTAGTGCTATCAAATGCTTGCAGCAGCTTAATGCTGCTTAACATAACTACTGCTGTATGCATTATGATACTGACACCTCACATGTGCATTTCCTGCAGTACTCCTGTGTATATATATATATATATATATATATATATATATATATATATATATATATATATATATATATGTATATGTGTGTGTGTGTGTGTGTGTGTGTGTGTGTGTGTGTGTTATTTCATGGCCGCAGTATTCCAGTTCATGTATATATTTTATTCTGTGGGTTATGCAACATAGATATTACCCATAACATGGTTTGCCATGGGGAATGGTATGTCCCAGTACATTCCATGTGTCCCCACTCCTTTCTCGCTGACAACCATGGGCCAGTTCCATTAGAACAGGTTCATCCAACCAGGGCACGCCTTGGTCCATAATGTTGTACCCATCATTGCCCCCCTGTTCCCCCTCCACATCAGTCATCCTTCCTACAGGTTCCAGCATAATCTAACCACACCACTACACATTGCCCACTCTCCACTTCTTGGGACCCTTCTCGTATGTTGTCTCAGCCCATGGATCTTCAGGCTTCACACACATGTTGTCCGCTAACATACGTCACCATCTGTGCTTACTTTTTAGGCATGGTATGCTACCCTGAGGACTCTTTTTGGCAGACATTTGGGGTCGTGCTGCCAGGGACAGAAGTCTGTTTGTTTTAGAGTAGACTTAGCAGGGTGCACTGTTTCTCCCACTGGTACTATCCTGCCAGTAATCTGGGAGCCAGTGATGTGCTATGCTTAGTGGTGCGTATTATTAGATTTGCATGATAATTGCCTTTTGTCATTGATTTCCCCATTGCCACTTGTTATATATGTGTCATGTATCCTCGACACATGTATGGACACTGTATGGGGTCCTGGGAACTTCTACACTTTATTACATTAACACATTACATCTGGACTTACTGCTGTACTCCAGTTCACATATGTATGTTCTGTAGTCAGTTATGGCATATATGACTGTATACTGATGCCTTTCACAGGTTCAGTTTGGTTATACTATGGTGAGGACATGTTTACTACTACTGCATTTTTCTGTAAGTCTGTTTTGGCTTGGTAGATAACTACTGGGACTATGGTGTATAGGGTCCTGGGTTCGTGACCTGCATGACTGTATATTTTGTTGCCAGGCTGACAAAGGCCCATTGGATACAGAGTGATTAAGGCACTCTAAAGCAGTCGAAAGACCTTACACCCACTTACTAGTGCATGCATATGCTTACTGTTGCCTATTTGTGCTTACACCTGCTTACTAGTGCCTTATTCCGTCTGACACTGATACGTCACATATGCATTTCTTGTAGTACTCCAGTACATATATATCACCTATTTAACTGGGCTTGCAACAAAAATATTGGTTATAACGTGCTTTGCCATGTAAAATAGACTGTGCTACAGTGGGACCCGAACCGGGAATGCCTGCTCATTGGTCGGATGCTCTAACCACTAAGCTATTGCTGTTCTGCTTCATTTGAATATTTCTACCATATTGTAATACCCATGTTTCCTTCCCCTGGCCCCCAAGCTCCATGTACACAGCATCCAACCATTCCCCAGTTGCTAGACCAGCCGTACCACACCTCCACACATTTCCCTCTTTGCACGTGTCGGTACTCCTCCATTATACTGTCTCCACCCAAGCTTCTGCAGGGTCTTCATCCGTTTAGTCCATGTACGTTCGAGCCTTCCCTTGATCCTCCTCTGATAATGGTGGAAACATCTATGTGACCCATAAATGTTTGGTTCGTCCCGCCAGGGATGGACCTGTTGTTGAGTCACGAGTAGACTTTGCTGGTCTACACTGTTTCTCCCACTGATAGCATCCTGCCAGGGGTTTGAGAAGCAGCGGATTGCTCAAACACAGGGCCAGCCTCATCTCCCATTTCCACTGAACCAACACCCCAGGTGTGACATTCTGTGCATGAAGCACGCTCACATGCCCCTACGGTGTGCACCGTTTTTCATTCTTCTCTTCAGTATTATGCAAGACTACTGTTCTCACAGTATGTTTGGACAGGCACTGCTCATTGATACACATAGACTGCTCGGAATACTGTGATTGAGCAATGTGCACATGTTTGCTGGCATTAATCTGCATGCTTACATAATTTCCTATACCATTGAATGACTGTGCTGGATAATATGTTTGTGATAACAGTAGCTGAATGTGTATCTGCCATGCCTTAGTGGTAACTCACTTAGACTATAGTATGCAGGGTGGGGGGGTTGGAACCTGGGAGTGCAAATTAATTTTTTAGTGGGCACAACGAGAGCTGTTGGCTACAGAGTGCCTAAGACACTGTAGAGGAAGTGTAGGCAGGTATGCGCTGGTGTGCGTGACACTCAGCCTTGCTGACCTCCGGTTACAGCGTCTTACACTGAGTTGGCCTCCACATTGCTTAACCAGTGTGGGCATTGCTTACTGCTGCCCAAACAGGCATAATCCTGCTTGCTGCTGCATACCCTGTGCTACTTCATCTATTTAGTTCACATTTCTTGTCCGGGACAATCCAGCTGGATGCTTCTCCATTGTCAGCAGTGGCCCGGGGAGTAGAGCTCCACAGTAAACCCCAGTTACACATTACACGTACTACTGAAGTGTACACATTCATAGAGATTAACAGACTTAACATAGCTATGTACCACATTCTTCATGCTTAGTTCACATTAACATGTTGGTATTATACATGCTTAGGTCAGGTTTACATGTCAGGTATGACTGTTGACAAAGGTCAGTTTAAGGTGAAGTGAGATTCCAGTTTAACAGTTCTGGATAGGTTACACTCAGGTATTCGGGTTAGGTTTAGTTATCCAGATAAACTGAAGAACCAATATTCTTACACGGAAACTCGATCAGTCCAAATCAGTCCAACCAAGGAACTTCTCAAATATACCATTTATTAGACACACAATTCACAATTGTAGACAAGCTGACCTAGGTTTAGTCTTGAGCTTATACAGACTTCATCAGAACTAACACATCATACTGAAACCACTTCCCTTTATAACACTCCCAGGTTAATTGATTAATTACACTCCCACAAAATTAACGACACATACCCATCAGACCATACCTAAAAACATATATAAGCTAAAACTATGAATAAAAACATACTATAATATTACATAAAAATAAACATATAAAATATGTAAAATAAAATCAGTACAAAATGAATAATAAAATCATTTGATTTGTTAATCCAACAATATAAATTACAAAATGTCTAGATAAAAACAAATTTTATGGCAGAAATTTTAGCCCAGTATATATCTTAACTTTAGTAATGGGGCTAAACTAATATGGTCATTAATTCCAGGATAACTAGTGGCATTTAACCTTATTTGCCACTTAATTTCACTAATATCTAAATGGACATCCAATATATGCCCTTGATTGTCCTTAATAACTTGCTGAATAATACAAAATTGGAATTCGTGACCTATATTTATCTTAATATATCTTGCCAGTGCATTAGTATTTTTCATATGTTTAATGTCCAGCAAATGCTCCCCTATCCTTTCCCTAAGTGTACAACAGGTTTTTCCAATATAAAATGCCAGACACTGATTGCACTTAGCTAAATACACCACATTTCTGCTATAGCAATCATAATGTCTATTAATAAATATAATTTCTTTCCCTAATTTAATCCTATTTCCTGATGTAAGAATATACTTGCATTTATTACATCTGCCACACTTAAAATTCCCAACCGGCCTACAAGACCTAGATGTCAATTTTAACTTACTGCCCTCTAATAGTTTTTTAAAAGATCTATCCTTTCTATATACATTAATAGGAGAGGCCCTTAATTTACTATATACATTAGTATCTAATTTCAATAAATCCCATTTCCTCTGTATTATCCTCACCATAGATTCCGTGTCACAATTATATGTGGTTATAAAAAACAAACCTTCCTTAATTTTATTTTCCTTTTTCACTTCAATTTCAACCAACAACTCACCTATGTCTGTACCATTTTTTAATATGGGCTGATAAATCCCTCCCTATCTTTTATCTGTAATCTCCACCTTAATAGCTTGTACCAGGGTCTCGGGGTAAGCTCTTTTCAAAAACATTCCTGTAATAAAATCTAGTTCCTTTTCAAAATTTAAGTAGTTATTAACCATTCTGGCAGCCCTGACCATCTGCCCTTTAATTATAGCCCTTTTCTGGTGGTCAGGGTGCCAGCTCTGATATTCCAAATAAGAATTCGAAAAGGTAGGTTTTCTATAAATATTTGATATAAGACTCCTTTTATCGTTATCAACTGTCAAATGGACATCTAAATAATTTATTTCAGTATAACTATAAACAAAGGTAAATTTTAAAAAATCGACCGAACTGTTAATATATTCCAGGAATGCTTCCAACCTCTGAATGTCACCATCCCAAATTATAAAAATGTCATCCAAAAATCGCATATATTTCTGGATGAATTTATTAAAATCACTTTGAAACACATATTCTTGTTCCCAATAGGACATAACACAATTTGTATAAACAGGGGCACACGCTGCTCCCATTGCTACTCCAGTAGCCTGCTTATAGTAGCTGCCCTCAAAAAACAAAAAATTGTTGTTTAATACCATGTCCATAAGGGATACAAAACATTTATTTGATCCTGATCAAATGACCTTATCTTATTTAGCTGATTCTCCAACCATTCTAGCCCAGTACTATTAGGAATCACTGAATATAAATTACAAACATCAATAGTAAGTAAAATAGTTGAAGGGCCTATTCTCACATCATTTAGTTGGGATAAAAAATGCCATGAGTCCTTAGTAATGTAATTGAACATTTTTAACCCCCCTTGGAGATGAAAATCAAAATATTTACTTATAAAGCAAGTTTTGTTCCTTTTACCATCCACAATCGGTCTGAAAGAAACATCAATCAGACCCTTGTAAATTTTAGGAATGCCAAAAATATTGCTTATTACCGGAAAATTATTCACCAAATACTCAAAATCCATTTCATTGATTTGTCCTTGATAAAGCATATCCTTTAGCATCAGGTCAATCTTTGAATAGGCCACATGAATTTCATTTAAAGTTATTTCTTCATATGCTTCCCCTGTTAACATCCTAAACATATAGTCTGAGTAGTCATTTTATCCATAATCACTATTCCATTGCCCTTGTCGGGCTTCATAAAACGAATGTCCTTATCTGTGATAAGCTCATTAAGCACTACAACTTCATCATCAGTCAAATTACTATACACATTTTTCACTTTGTTATTCATATTGCCTTTGAAATATTCCCGCATTTCTAACTCACAGGCCTTCTCAAACATCATCACTGTATTATTTGTAATAGGATTAAATTTGCTAGGTCTCTTTAGAACACTGGTATTTACGTGTCCATCCTGTAAAAAACTCATTTTAATATTAATTTTCCTAGTTAAGTACTTTAAGTCAATAAGCACGTCAGTAATATTACCTTTCCTACCAGGAATAAAGGTAAATCCTTTAGATAATAATTCAGCGCGTTTAACCTCTGCTGACTTACTAGAATAATTGTACACTTTAAAGTCCCCATGTTGATTAAATATAATAATGAGTTCACTAGGGCCTGTAACATAATTTGCTTCTTGTATTAAATCAATTAACCCGCTAATGTCTAAATTATTCTTGCTGTCTTCTAAAACATTTATAACATTATTCATATCAGTATTGCTATTAAATAACAATCCAGCCTTATTATTTACTAAATGCAGATCAGTAATTATGCTAGTCTCAGGCGAAAAATTTGTTTCACTGTTAAAATAAACTTAATTTGTTCCATTAATAGTCACACAATTGTTTGCATCACAATAATTTGATCCAGATAAAACCATTACATCTAAACCATCATTCATTGTGGTATCTACAGTCTGGTAAATACTTACATTTAATAACGAATCAGTCATTTTGCTACTAGGGGGTCCATCCACCCCTTCAGCATCCATTACTACTGTTAATACCTCCATGGGTTGAAATTCTGCTAATTCGCCAATGTTCCCTAACCGTAGTTTGTCTTCAGTTCTACCACCCACACTTGATGTTCTCGACCGAACCGTCATATGAGCCAAACCACCCAACGCTTCTATCTCCAGTCCTGGCGAAAATCCTCGTGCTGTTTTCGTTGCGGACCCCATTTCTTAGGTCTGGCTCCCTGGTCCACATGTCTCTCAGTCTCCTCTCTCATCCATTGTGAGTAATTCCCTTCTCGGTTATGCAACCGTTCAGAATGCCTCGGACCCTCTTCCATAGCGTGTTCGTCATGCTGGAGATGCGTGTCTCTTCATGATGACATCATTTCCCCTTCTTTTTCATTTAGATTACCAGTTGCTGATTCCATGTAATTACGATTACCCTTAGACAAGGGATACACCCTCTGATTACGATATTCGTCAGTATCCCTCTGTATTTTACGTGTTTTCCTTTGGAATATAGTATAACAGTCATTTTCAACTGTATTTAAAATGTTTTGATAATTGGTTAAATAATGCTCGAAATTCAAATCACTTAGTATAGTGTCATTGTCCTGCTCCAATTCATTCATTAAACGAGCTATAACTTCGTCATTGTATTTTATCATTATTCTCATTAACTCCAACCCTGTTTGATCAAAAAGCTTATGTACTTCCTGGATCATTGCCTCATTCCAAGAAATACCATTTGTATATCTCCATAATCTTAGTCCCCGAGGCACTAGTTCTAGTTCAATATTCCTACTCAAATATCCGTTTTCTAACTGGAGCTTTTTCATAGTATGCAATTTCTTTTCAAAACTTTTTAATTGTTCTACTAAAGTCAGGTTAACTTTTGAGCCTGTTTTATGACTATTTGAACCATTCTGAAAATCAAATTTTAGATTTTTCCACTGCATTTTATCCAAATGATTTTCCATAAAACCACTAGCTGCTAAAATATTTCTCTTACCGGTCTGCACATTGACATGTTCATTGGCATTCGCCTCCTTATTAACAGACTTATTACTTGTTGTGGGAGTAGGCTGTGTTAACGGTAAGCCCAGACTACCTAGACTACCCAAATTTTTGGGGGAGCCAAGGGATGATGCCTGTTGTTGCTCCACCAAAGTTTTGATTTGCTCTGTATGCTCAGACAATTGTTCATTAATTTTGAGTAATGGCTCCATGATGTCTGAATTGGCCACCCCAGATTCCATGATGCCAAACAAAAAATCCAGATAAACTGAAGAACCAATATTCTTACACGGAAACTCGATCAGTCCAAATCAGTCCAACCAAGGAACTTCTCAAATATACCATTTATTAGACACACAATTCACAATTGTAGACAAGTTGACCTAGATTTCATCTTGAACTTATACAGACTTCATCAGAACTAACACATCATACTGAAACCACTTCCCTTTATAACACTCCCAGGTTAATTGATTAATTACACTCCCACAAAATTAAAGACACATACCCATCAGACCATACATATACCTAAAAACATATATAAGCTAAAACTATGAATAAAAACATACTATAATATTACATAAAAATAAACATATAAAAATATGTAAGATAAAATCAGTACAAAATGAATAATAAAATAATTTGATTTGTTAATCCAACAATATAAATTACAAAATGTCTAGATAAAAACACATTTTATGGCAGAAATTTTAGCCCAGTATATATCTTAACTTTAGTAATGGGGCTAAACTAATATGGTCATTAATTCCAGGATAACTAGTGGCATTTAACCTTATTTGCCCCTTAGTTTCACTAATATCTAAATGGACATCCAATATATGCCCTTGATTGTCCTTAATAACTTGCTGAATAATACAGAATTGGAATTCGTGACCTATATTTATCTTAATATGTCTTGCCAGTGCATTAGTATTTTTCATATGTTTAATGTCCAGCAAATGCTCCCCTATCCTTTCTCTAAGTGTACAACAGGTTTTTCCAATATAAAACGCCAGACACTGATTGCACTTAGCTAAATACACCACATTTCTGCTATAGCAATCATAATGTCTATTAATAAATATAATTTCTTTCCCTAATTTAATCCTATTTCCTGATGTAAGAATATACTTGCATTTATTACATCTGCCACACTTAAAATTCCCAACCGGCCTACAAGACCTAGATGTCAATTTTAACTTACTGCCCTCAAATTATTTTATTATTCATTTTGTACTGATTTTATCTTACATATTTTTATATGTTTATTTTTATGTAATATTATAGTATGTTTTTATTCATAGTTTTAGCTTATATATGTTTTTAGGTATATGTATGGTCTGATGGGTATGTGTCTTTAATTTTGTGGGAGTGTAATTAATCAATTAACCTGGGAGTGTTATAAAGGGAAGTAGTTTCAGTATGTTAGTTCTGATGAAGTCTGTATAAATTCAAGACAAAACCTTGGTCAACTTGTCTACAATTGTGAATTGTGTGTCAAATAAATGGTATATTTGAGAAGTTCCTTGGTTGGACTGATTTGGACTGATCGAGTTTCCGTGTAAAAATATTACGTTTAGTTATGCCATACCTGTGTATTAGAGTAGAAGAGAATAGTGAAGGAGTAGGTAGGTAGCGGGGAGGACATTGTAACTGTATAGAAGTCATTGGAATGATTGGTGGGGGAGCATGTAGGGAAGGTATGTAGGATGTTGGGATTTCTATGCGAGGCAGGACAGGAGGTGTCGGTTTCACTAGTTAGTGTAGGGGTATAGAGTATTAGTTGAGGGGGGATTTGCCAGGTGGTGAGCATGTACTGATCCAAGTGTGCTTGAGGTGTTCCTTCATGTACTATTTACATGTGTCATGTGGGACAGCTGAGGTAATACACGTGGGTAGGGGATTCCAGATTCTGCCAATATAGTTGGGGAAGAGGGTGTCACATACTTGTGACTGTGAACATTAATAGTAATGAAACAGGGGTCGATAGGTAAGTGGTGTTAATGGGGCACACAGAGGGGCAGATAGAAGGGAAAATGTCCAGGGATGTGCAGGAAGGCTGATAGGAAGGGCCACAGGTGGCCATTTCTTTTACAGCAACAGCTGTGTATATACACTGCATTTGGAGGTAGGTTTGTACACTCTCACCCCTGGGTGGGGGTGAGGACAACAATAATACCTTGTGATACCAATTAGTTCGGCTTACATGCTTACAGTCAGGTGTTGCAACCATGTATTCTTTGGTGTTATTTAGTGGGATTTGCAACAACATATCTGGTTATACCATACTTTGCCATGTAAAATAGACTGTGCTGCAATGGGACTCATACCAGGAGTGGCTGCTCGTTAGGTAGTGGCTCTGCCTAATGCACACTGTTGCTTACATCCCTATGGCAATCCGAACAGAACTGCTCTAGCGAACACCTGCATGCCTAGGCCCATAATTTCATACCCATAGTCCCCCCCCACACCTCCTCTACAGCACTCATCCTTAATCTGGGTACAGGTCGGGTCAAAACACACCACTACACACTGCCCACTCTCCACTTCACGGGACCCATCTCGTATGTTGTTTCGACCCATGGGTCATCAGGCTTTCTGACCCTTGTAGTCCGGGTACATACATGGTCCACCTTGAAAGGTCATTGCACGGGTGCCCTCCTATTACAAGACAATTTTTGGGGTGTCCCGCAAGGGATGCTCCTGTCTCTGTTCCAAGATTAGACTTAGCGGGTCCACTGTGTTCCCATCCATCTGGTTGCATCCTGCCTGTGGTTTGGGGAGCAGTGGATTGTTTCTATTGTTTATGTGTTTGTTTTTATGTTTCCCCTGTCTGGCCGGAGGGGTGAATGCTACGTGTTACATGTTTGTTGATTGGGCCCCTCACCTCAATTGGCATGGCCTGTGAACATATGTCATTCTTGAGTGCTGTATCATATCATAGCTATATATCTGTGTATATATACACAAACATATATATATATATATATCTACATATATATATATATATATATATATATATAAATATATATATATATATATATATATATATATATATATATATATATATATATATATATATATATATATATATATATATATATACATATATCTAATGACATGTGGATGTATGGGTGTCTGCATATGTATATATCTATATGTGGGTATTTATATATATATCTGTATATGTATATATACATTTGTACTACAGAGAGGGAGAGGTATATATCTATTTAGTTATGGGTATATATATATATATATATATATATATATATATATATATATATATATCTATATCTATATAGATAGATACACACACACACACACACACACACACACACACACACACACACACACACACACACACACACACACACACACACACACACACACACACACACACACACATACCTCTACATATTTAGCTACATATCCTGTAATGTTGACTGGTATTGCTGGATACTGTGTTTCATGTGCATACTGGCTGACCTTGTGCACCACATATGCTTTGCAATACCTACAACTAAATCAGTTAGTGTACACAGAGTCACATGTGAAATCTATTGTTAGTACCCAGAATACATTCATCCCATGC
This sequence comes from Protopterus annectens, assembly GCF_019279795.1. Classification (NCBI taxonomy): domain Eukaryota; kingdom Metazoa; phylum Chordata; order Ceratodontiformes; family Protopteridae; genus Protopterus; species Protopterus annectens. The sequence goes on from NC_056728.1 coordinate 1,359,462,065, forward strand.
GGGACAACCCGAACATTGGGTATTCAACGTTCATCTACACCCAGAGTTACATAGGTACCCATGGCTATGTGCATGGACTACAGGGTGTGCCAGACCTAGGATACTTGGGTTTGGACAACATACGGGATGGGTCCCGAGGGGGGGGATGAGTGGAGGGGGGGCAATGTGTGGTGGTGTGGTAGCTACGGGCTGGTAACCAGGGTAGGGATGGTGGCTGCATATGTGCAGTGGGTGGGGGGAAGCAGAACTGTGGCTAATGAATGTATGGGTTGGGGATGGCCTGGGTTGGATGGACCTGTACTGCTCTGCCCGCCTAGTAGGTGGGGGAGAGAGGTATGTGATGTCAACATGTGAAACATAACAGAGGGCTAATTTAAATCCCTATTTCAATGGCACACGTACAATACAATGAGCCTGGTAGTGTATTGCAGGTCAGGACGTATTTGGCTGGGCAGGGGGTATGACAATTCATACGTGATGTATATTGTTTGGGGCCTCTCAAGCCCATTAATGGTGCATGTGGTCATATATGTTTCTGTTCATCTACCATTGCTATCTACAGATGTCTGGCCATATATACCTCTGTGGGTATATATATTTGCTTACATATTTCTATGTCTGTATATACCTACGGAGACATATATCTGCGTACATATATGTAACTTGCTGTGTATATGTGGACATATAGATGCTGACATATATATGTGTAGTCGTCGGCATTTGCTTGTATATCTGTTCATATATTTGTATATATGTGTATATATATATATATATATATATATATATATATATATATATATATATATATATATATATATATATATATGTGTGTGTGTGACTACATCTATAGATATGTTGTATCCATTTAGATAGTAATATATTTGCACACACACGTCCATCTAGCTGTAGGTATACATTCTCTGTACTGTTGCATGACTGGGCTGGGGTTATGTTTCTGACAACATGCAATTTATGCATATCTGGCATGGCTTAGTGGTAAATCATTTTGTGTATGGTGTGCATGGTCCTGGGTTCCGGCCTTGCAGAAGCTGTTTGTTTTGTTGCTGGGCAGAACACTGGCCATTGGATACGATGTGCTTAAGGCACTTTAAAGTGGTTGTAAGCAGGTTTGCGTGGAGGTAAGCACTGCTAACTTCCGGTCACAGTGTCTTACACCCAGTTAGTGTCTCCTTTGCTTAATCTGTGTCGGCAGTGCTTAACCCCATGCAAACGCACTTGCATATGCTTAGTAGTGCTTACATATGCTTACTACTTCTTATCTGTGCTTATGCCTGCTTACTGCTGCCTTATTCATTATGATACTGACTCTTCACATGTGCATTTCCTGCAATACTCCTGTTCATAAAAATGTATGTTATTTAGTGGGTCTTACATTACAAATATTGCTTATACCATGCTTTGCCATGTAAAATAGACTGTGCTGCACTGGGACTCAAAGTGGGAATGCCTGCTCGTTAGGCAAATGCTCTGCCCACTACACTATTGCTGACATGCTTCATTTGCATATATCGTCCTTGTTATCTTTTTCAGCCTTTTAGGCTGCTTTCACCCTGGCTAAGCAATGGGCACACCCATGCACCTACTGTTAGCTGTACTCTGAGCTTTAGACACCAATACGGGAGTTTCTTCTTTTGATTTTTATGTCCTGTTGCTGTTGTACACATGGGAGACTGTTGGTGGGGATATGTGGACACCTATGAGCAGTATCGCTCATTTAGTTCCACTTTCTGCTGTTCAACATTGCAGGGGCATGTTTATTCTGAGGGCTCTGCTCTCAGACACGTCCCCTGCACTTGTACACGCTCCATGTAAGCCTTTGGGCTCTGGCAGCACATCTTCATTACTATGCATGGCACGCTGCCATCCTGCTCCTAAGCGGCCGGTTCCATGCAGGACTAGACTAGTCCTGCACGGAAGATTAGTAAATCTGGGGGATATTATTACAAAATTTTTGTTAACCAGGCATATGCTTTCATAAGACATCAAGAAATTCCTCTTTGAATACACATTTACTGAGATGTTTACAGAAATATAAAAACATATTCTTAATTGGATAATTATCAACATAAATAACTCTGATTACCATTCAAGATGTACAACTTACAAGTATCACTGAATTTTTTCAACAACATCTAATGTTTCACCTGATGTCATTTAACAGTTTGTAACTCACTTGGTATTAAATGCATATGGAAATATTGTTTATTTCCATAATCACTAACAAACAACTAGCAATATCTCAGGTACAGTGTGATATAAATAGACATTGACAATTTCCCTGTTTCCTACAATGCCTTATCACACCATAGCCCTTAATAACATCCAGACATTTTAGTTATGAAAATATGAACACAAATCTGAAAATATGAATAATGAGTGATAAATAGTGATTCATTTCTCAACTGCAGGACATCCTAGATTAACAAACTTGGTGCCATTTTGTTAATAACTCCTTGGACTTTTTAGTACCGTATATTTTTTAGCAGGAAATTTGCTTAGTTATATAAGCCAGACTCCAAAAAAAGTCTGGATGGCATAAGGAGCTGTGGGTGTGAACTGGAAACATACCAAAAAGCATTCTAAGCTTGAATGAGATACTTTCTGCTGATTTATCCAAAGCCCTTAATTTATAGTGAACCATCCCACCATTTACCTTTGCTTTACTGTCATAATTATGTGATAGATTGTCTAATGCAGCTATCTTTTTATTTGTTCACTTTGATTTCAAAATGAATACTGTCCTCTCCAAATAGCTTCCTGCCATAAAAATAGCCTGACACTTTACAGACCACAGGGAATTGGCTATCATTTTTTTATAGTCTTTTACACACACTACGGGAGGACCAAAAGACTTAAAATTCAAAATACTAAGCACATTTTAATGCAGAGGGAAGCCCCCCCCCTGCAATCCTTATGTGGCTTGAAAAGTATTTGCTCTAGCTCATTTCATTTTTAAATACATTTTTAATAGATCCCTTTACCCATATCTCATCAGACAGAGGTGATATTGAATACAATGCCCCATTTGGCATGCTACTCAATGTGGGAGACCTCAAACTTTCACAATAACAAGATCAGTAGCCTCAAAAATCCTAATTTTGAAGACAGGCTGCAAGCCTTCTCTCTGTACTTAGTCTTTTATAGTCTCCTCCATGTATCTAGCCTTTCAAGCCATGAAAAGATCTGCTCGCCTTTGACATCCTATTCCTTTGCAGAACAAATTGTTCCTCAAATACCTGACTAAAGGAACTAAACTTTCATCAGCAGGTAAATAAGACACACGCATGTGATCCATTCATATCCTAACATATCCCTCACCTCTGAAACAAACTTCCACTACATGTTAAGCAGAGTAGCACCCTGGCAATCTTCTAGGTTAACCTAGATAACTGAATGGGCAGCCTAAGAGTCTCTGATTCTGCCTCATCTATCTTGTCTTGCATTGTTGGGCGTTTTTGAATAAAGCTTATTGGATTTGCTTGTAATGGTCTGCAGACTGATCACTTGGTGCATACCTATGATCTTATGAACCTATTGTCAAAATGAATTTCAAATTTAAACTGGCATTAATAAAGGTCTTTGTGTTCACACTATTGTTTATATTCATTTTTGACAACTTCAGTAGAATAGATGATACCTTTCTTAGAAACAGACTACACAGACTGGGGGTTTACAAATGTTTTTTTATGTAGGTTATTCTAATAATATTAAAATAGGGTATATCATACGTGGACCTGATGATTATAAATGTATTATTCATCTATAAACCTATGAGTTTGCAATGGGTATTGCAATAGCTATGACCTTTCGTTCCTGAAATGTGTTCTAGGCATTATGTGACAGAAGAGATAAGTTGGAAAGCATTTATAATGGCAAAATTTGTCAGCAAACTGGTGAACAAATCTTTAGCCCTCCTATCACACAAACATAGCATCTGTAAGGAATGTCTTAAGACAGGTGTTTTCATGTTTAGATATTTAAAATCCAGAACCCAGAGGGGATATTGAATTTATACTTTAGCTTTATCAGAACCTGGTTGAAGTATGATAATACTCTCTGTGCTCATGTGTCTATAAAGTGCATACTGAATGCTGAGCATGTTCAGATAGTAATAATAATAATAATAATTATAGTAATAATAATAGTAATAGTAATACACTTGACTATTGTTAAACCAAACCTTCAAACTCTTTATCACTTTCTTTCTTTCATTCAAACTTACAAACTTCTAAAACAATACTGACTTTTCCTGGAGACTTCCCTGCTGATTGATTATATCATATCTTCCTGTCTTATAAATTGTTTTCCTCTAATGTTGGCATAATCAAGTCTTCCACAAATATTTCCATTTGGGCCTTTCTTGGTTTCCACACTCCTGTGCTTTGAGAAGGTGGGAAATGAGCAAGTTATGTGATGTTGAAATGAATGGTAGTTATTGAAAACATAAATGAATAATGCATGAAAATAACGAACAACGATAAGATTGTTTTGTTTTATTTTTTATTAATGTATACATACCTTATGTCATTGTTTAAAATGTGAGGATTAATTAAAGCTGTGTAGAAATACTTTCATTATGCAGTGCTAAAGTTACCATCAACAATTATCAAAGCTTGACTAGTTCTCCCCAAGATACAGAGCTAAGTAGTGCTGAACTCTCATTGTAATCATAACCTTTGGTGACACACTCCTATTTTCCTATTTCGAGCTAAACAGTCCTAAGACCATTTATTCATTTAATTATTTTTGATAGTAGCTTATCGTACTGAAGGTTCAGGTGAGTCAGAACCTCTCCTGGCACTCACTTTTTCACAAGGTAAGGAAACTGTACTGTATGGACACCAGTCCATCACTGAATGCATGCTCACACACACTCACACCTATGTACGCATTCACATGCACCTATGCCAAACTTGGAGGATCTTGAATTAACTTAAATACATGTCATTGAATGTGGGAGGAAAAACAGAGCTGCTACCATTTACACCTGTTTGTCATTGCCTGTAGTTCAATACCGTCAATCTGTAATGACAAATCTCTTATATCACAGGGCTTGCTATTGCACCTCGTAGACTCGTGTTCATTTCATCGAATCCCTGCTACCCCCCAAACAAATGCAAGAATCCAGCTGAACCTTACTAATTGGTACTAGAAGGCCCGTTGCTGGTGCCACTGCTGTTTTCCCTGTTTATCACCTCTCCACTATTGTATCTTCTTAATGAGCAGTCACTAATGCAATCAGATTATTTGTGTTTGTCAAAATCTCAGCATCCCATCTATGAATAAAAACAGGGTATGTTCCGTTTTGCAAATTCTTTTATTTGAGCAAACTTTGTCTAAATGTTGACTTACTGATTTTATTGGGGTGAATTCAGCAGTTCTGAGATAGTTTATGATCAAGGAAGTGCTACAGTGAAAATCTGAGGTTAATCGGCTGTAGAGAAAAGGGAGTACTTGGTTTATTTGTAAGGAGGCACATTACTGTTTCTTTAAGGCTATGAGGCTTTATGGTCAGTATAATTTCACTGGAAAAATCAGGAACTACAAGGGGGAGGAGGGGCACCACCAGCTTTCAGAAAACTATTTTATTGTATGTAGAAAGTGTTCCTTAGTATTATCTAAGTAGTGACAGTGTGAATTACTAATGCTGTTTATTTTTTTTTTGCAGTAATGTTAGCTAATTGTTTTTAGTGACATCTTGCTCAAGCTGTATTGCTTCATTGAATTATCACTTCCCCCACCTAGTGGCAGATCCAGGAGCATTAACCTAATGGTTTGTTCCAACCATCTTCACCTTTACCTGAAAAAGAGGGTTTGTATTTTTAGTACTACTGAAAGACTGAAACAAGTGCAAACTGCATGGACTTTGAGTAAGTTAGATGAAAGTTTGGGAACTTGAATATAGTTCTGCATCTGGGGATCTGGATGTATACAGCCTTGTGTATGAAATGTCATGTTAATCATTTTAAAGCTATTCAGTAAACAGCTACACTGTTGCTGGAGATTAACAATAGGGCCTAGCCTCTGAAACTGCAAGGCTAGGAGCACGGGGGGGGGGTCCTAATTTCTAAGACAGAATATGGCCTAGTCTTAACATACTTTGCTTCCACAGAGAATATAAAAAGCTTTTAGATTTTATCTAGCAGGACAGTTTCTTGACCCCCAGTACAGTGCACCATTGCCTTAAACTGAATAGCACTGGCTACATGCTTATTAAACACAGCTATTCACCAATTATGCTTCATTCATTCTCAGTAACCACTTTCCTCAATTCAGGGTCACATCAAACTAAGCTCTATCCTTGCAGGAGATGGCTATAAGGCTAGAACCAGTGTTGCTTAGGATAGCAATCCATGCAGCGTATTTATATCCCTGTGGCAATATTATCAACTCCTCTTCAGTTTCCTACATTTTAAAATATGTAAAGAAGCTGGAGGCCCTAACAAAAACTCATATGACTACAGGGAACACTTACAAACTCTACATGGAAGGCACTATGAGTGTACATTTTTATTTTCATATTACAGCGTATAGAACAGTACAATCCTCTGACACACAGACCAGTGCCTAAAGAAAACACCTTTGCCATGATGCCTACTTCCAGTGGTACAATGACTAATCAAACCAAACTCTGATCCAGAGCTATGTCAGCTGTTGAACCCACCCCATTATCTGGAATCATCTGCCACACTGTATACAAAATACCAGTGATTAAGACAGTTTTAAGGCAATGCTACCTGCTTATCTGAAAAATAAAATTGACTATAAATGTTTTAGAAAATCTCCTTTTTTATGATGACACTATGCAAGCCATTAACTGTTTCAGCTCCCTAATGTAATTGCCTCCCAATTTTTACTGTTCTGCTTTATGGCATTATTTATGGTATTATAATCAATAATTATTTATTAAGGTCTACTTCTTTTATACTTGTTAATTAATGCATCTCTTCCTACATGGACCTATCTGCAGATGTACAGAAATGAAAGCAGCATGTATATACATGCTGCATACAAAGATTTACTCATTTTTAACTCTCAGTGAATTTAATGATAATTCTCAATGTATTTGTGATGGTATATGCATCACATTGTTTTGTGCATATCATACCAGTGGTTCATTGTACATGACTGTGTGTGTGTGTGTGTGTGTGTGTGTGTGTGTGTGTGTGTGTGTGTGTGTGTGTGTGTGTGTGTGTGAGATAGATATGGATATGGATCTAAGTAAGATTATCAAAGTTCCAAAACCTCGAAATTCATATGGCTGAGATCATTTGATCGAACATTAAAAAATAATAATAAATAAACAAATAAAAAAATCTATTTTTGACATTTTTGTAGGGGGGGCAAGCCCATCTGCACCCCTCACACCCCCTACTAATTAAATATGCCAACTCCAAGATAGCACTACATTACAGAAAAAGGTAAATTTCCCATTCTACTCTGTACTGCAAACTCCATTCAAAACGTTCAAAGTTTCAAAACTTCGATCATATACTCCTATCCATATGACTTTTGAAATTTTGAAACTTCAATAATCTGTTAGGGAAACACACACACACACACACACACACACACACACACACACACACACACACATATAAATAGATATGAGGAAATCTATATCTACACACATACTGTGTATATATATATATATATATATATATATATATATATATATATATATATATATATATATATATATATATATATATATATATATATATATATATATATGTGTGTGTGTGTGTGTGTTTGTGTGTATAGTTTCAACATTTCCTTGATTTGTTTCCTGAATACCCTTTTTCTTTTTTTTTTTTTACTTTTAGGAGTGTGTTTATTTTTCTGATTACATCTCATTTAATACTTCCTCACATTCCCTAGATTCATCCATTCTAATCTTTGCTACCCACTGTATATTTTCTATTCATTTCATCTTTTTGATCTTTTGTTTGTTCCACACTTTGTCTACTCCTCTTATTCATTCATTAATTATCTCACGGCACTTTTCCCAGAATTCAATAATTATAAGGAGGATGTATGCAATTACTGTGGTAATTCTTCAATGGATCATTGACGTTTCTCCATCTAAATTAACCTACATTACCTTAAATTAACATACATTATCAGAGTGATCCAGAAATGTAGACGTGTGCCTAATAATAATATTTATACATCCCTTGGTCACCATCTAATACTCTGCATCCATAAAGGCGAAGCTGTCAGTGTATGGCCCCTTTGGCAGAAGTACTTCTACATATTTGTATACTCTTTGGCCTAAGTCCTCTATGTCCTGCAGTTAGCTTCAACTAATTTCTTGTATTTTTGGCCATGTGCAGATATGTGTAAATTACAATGCTCAATTCTTTCACTATGAATACCTTTCCTGATCCATCTAGATATAGACTTGTTATAAACAGGGCTTTGCTGCCTAAGAAGTTTATGAACATATTTAATTATAGATCACAGTGTTTTGTTACTTGCATTTACTTTCTAGAAAAGTTCTCTCTCATTGGTGCTATGTACCTGGACTCTTAACTGATTCAATAGCTGTAAATGTTCCCAAGTCATCAAGAAACTGTAGTTTAGCACTGTAGTCCTGCAGGGAATCTCCACATCCCGGTCTTGGAACTGCAGTATTCATCTATTTAAGAAATTCCTAAGTCAATGTAAATGTAGCTGAAAATGTGGGCTTCCCATTTTTGCAGCCAGTCTAATTTTTGTCACCGTCAAAAAATAAATAAATAAATCAATATATAAAATATGAACTAGTAACAAACAAAACATTTTGGAAGCCTGCACTATAAGAATATAATCATGCCCTGCAACAGCTTGTTTGTCATACATATAAAGTACTATTTTGCTGGCTCTCCCATTACATTTTGCCGCCTATAGTAACCTGTTGTGGACTCTTTCTGTTAATGTCTATTACATTTTGCACAGTTGCTATTCATATTTTATTACATATTATACAAAAACGAAGCTTTAAATGCTTCTTGCCTAATTTCAGTAAAGCTGTCTGAAAGGAATTTTAGGACAGATATATATTACCATTTAAATGTCATCTGCTTTGATTCACTTAACAAGGAGAACAGATGCAGACAGTCAGATAACAGAGAAAGTCTCTTGACAGCTAAATTGTGATACTGAGTCATATAATTCTGCTCAGGAAAAATACGTAGTAAGACTTGACAGGTGGCAACCTTAAGACCTGCAGGCTCATTAAAATGTTTGTACCTCTGCGTATTAGTTTTCTTAAGTTCAGACACTTTGAGACCACACACAGATTTGGCTTTAATCAGTTTAAACAGAAGCCTAGAAATGAGTGGTAAAATAAATGCTTGGAATGTGGCATCTAATTATATATCCTCTTATTCTGGACATTTGAAATTTACAATAACTGATTGAGATTGTACCACCAGCTTAAGCATACAAGATATTTTACAACCTGATACATGGCATTTGGGAATTATCACTTAGAAAATAGCATCCAGATGTTTTGCTACTTCCACAAACTGAGAGACAGTTTGGTAGCACTGAGTCATTTTTCGAATGATGTATAACA